>NC_034194.2:6088984-6688984 GCF_002021735.2 Oncorhynchus kisutch
ATCGCCCAACTGAAGCCGTTTAAAAAAAAAATCTCAATATTAAATATTTTCTGGGTAACGATTAAGTAACTTACTGTGATTATGTTTTACAATTTCAATTTAAAACAAACAAAAATAGCTTCTTAGCAAATGAAAATTTTCTCAAGCAAGAATTTTAGACTGTCTGGGAGTGGTCTGAGTGGTGAAGGGAAAATGGAAAACTGGCTGTTGTTGGCAGAGAGGTTTGGAATTCTATTTCTTATTGGTCTATTAACTAATTTACCACCTGGTGATGTCACCAGGCAGGCCAAAACTCCATCCCATAAAAACAGGCTGAAATTTCTGCATGCCTTTTCAAACAGCTCTTAGACCAAAAAGGGCATTATTATAATTTTCTCAATTTCACAATATTATTCCAACCTCATAATGTTGAAATATATACAAAACACAGGCGAATCACGTTTTTGACTGCACTGGGCCTTTATGTGAAATATCGGCCCTTGGGGAGGTGAGATTTAGTTCCATTTGAGCCTGAATGTAAGAACATAGCTTTAGTCTGGCAATGAGACTGTGAAGTAAAAACTGACTTCCATTGGACTGAACTATTTGTTCTGTCCTGTACCTCAATATATTTGGTTTTGATGTTTTACTCTAATACTGTTTGTGGCACACCCTAACAACATGTTGCTAGTCCGTCCTTACAGAAAACAACCTGCTTGGGTGCTGAGGGCATCTAGCCTGAGAGATGAAACCTGGATGATTTAGCAATGATGTGATTTCTACAGTGCATTCCGAAAGAATTCACACCCCTAGACTTTTTCCACATTTTGTTGTGTTTCAGCCTGAATTTAAAGTGGATTCAATTGAGATGTTGTGTAACTGGCTTACACACAATACCCCATAATGTCAAAGTGGATTTATGTTTTTAGAAATGTTTAGAAATTAATAAAAAATGGAAACGTGAAATGTCAAGTCAAAAGTATTCATCCCCTTACTTATGGCAAGTCTTAATACGTTAATTAGCAAAACTGTACTTAATAAGATGCATGGACTCACTCTGTGTGCAATAATTGTTTCACATCATTTTTGAATGACTACATCATCTCTGTACCCTACACATACAATTATCTGTGAGGTCGCTCTGTCGAGCAGTGAATTTCAAACACTGATTCAACCGCAAAGACCAGGGAGGTTTTCCAATACCTCGCAATGGGTAAAAATGAAAAACAGACATTGAATATCCCTTTCAGCATGGTGAAGTTAATAATTACACTTTGGATGGGTTATCAATACACCCAGTCACTACCATGATACGGGTGTCTTTCTTAACTCAGTTGGCGGAGAGGAAGGAATCCGCCCAGGGATTTCTCCATGAGGCCAATGGTGACATTAAAACAATTAAAGAGTTGAATGGCTGTGATAGGAGAGAAGTGAGGATGGATCATTAACATTGTAGTTACTCCACAATACTAGCCTAAATGACAGTGAAAAGAAGGAAGCCAGTACAGAATAAAAATATTCAAAAACATGCATCCTGTTTGCAATAAGGCACTAAAGTAAAACTGCAAAAAAATATGGCAAAGAAATAAACTTTATGTACTGAATACAAAGCATTATGTTGAGGGCAAGAGTAAGAGTACCACTATTCAAATGTTCAAGCATGGTGGTGGCTGCAACAAGGACCAGGGAGTTTTTTTAATTATAAAAAGGGCTAAGCAAAGGTAAAATCCTAGAGGCGACCATTGTTCTGTATGCTTTCCAAAAGACACATTCACCTTTCAGCAGGAAATAACCTAAAACACACAATGCCAAATATACACTGGAGTTGCTTACCAAGATGACATTGAATGTTTCTGGGTGGCCTAGTTGCAGTTTTGTCTTAAATTGTCTTGAAAATCTATGGCTGTCTAGCAATGATCAACATCAACATCCAACTTGACAGAGCTTGAAGAAGTTTAAGAATAATGTGCAAATATTGTACAATCCAGGTGTGAAATGACTCACAGCTGTAATCGCTGCCAAAGTTAATTGTAACATGAATTGACTCAAGGGGTGTGAATACTTGTGCAAATGAGATATGTGTTTCATTTTCAACACATTTGAACAAATGTCAAAATACATCTTTTCACATTGTCATTATGGGGTATTGTGTGTAGATGGGAGATACAGTTTTTAAATCCATTTTGAATACAAGCTGTTACATAACAAATTGTGGAATAAGTCAATGGGTATGAATACTTTCTGAAGCCACTTTAAACAAGAAAATGTAACCATTTTTAAATCCATTGTAATTTGTTGTGGCCTCACATTAGCTAGCTAGCCATATTTAAATCATTTTTACAAAAAAAAACGCAGTTAGAGACTATAACGACAGTCATTTCTCTGTTGTAGCATAATACAATGAATCTAATGTTGTAACACAACAATGGACAGTAGTGAGGTTATGGTTCGTATTAAACAACTGAAATAAAGTGCCACATTAGCGACAAATGTTACAACATTGCGACACCCCAGTGTGATTAAGCAGTAAGAAAGTGGACTGGCTCTACAATATGCCCACTATCCTGCCAGGTCTAAATCCCTAGTTCGGGGTGTGAAAAGAAACACAGAGACCCAAGGAGCAGGGCTGCATTGAATGCAGGTTGTATCGGATTAACACGGGGAAGATTGAGCGATTGTGGCTGTGGTGACTTTCCTGTACAGCTTTGCTTGTACAGCTGCACCAGGCCTGGCATCGTACTGACACTTGCCCAGAATGGGCTATATTTGGGTTTATCTGTCTGACAGTTAGATTTTCAGTTTTATAAAAAAAAAATTGTATCAGTTGGAATATCAAAATGTACAGAGCTTCTTGTATGTTCCAAAAGTGTATTTAAAAAATGACGTGATGAAACTACACTCAGAATCTATGCCTCCCTCCAAATAAAGTGTGGAACATTAGGAGGTGGTATTTCTGTCACAAAATCACACAAACTATGACTTCTTTTACCATTCAGGGGACTTGTTTGCTGAATAGTGATTCACCTCCTACTAGGTTGGTTGTAATTAAATATGGTATGAGAAATATAACCCCTACCACCACACACCTGGCATTATCATCTGAACTGAGCCACATGTCTCATGCCTGAGTTGGTATTACCATTAACATCCTTTAAGACATGGAATAAACAATGTGCTCTTTTTTCTTCTTTTTTTGCACTTCTTTCAGTTAGGAAATTGGAGATTACCATAAATATGAAACTTTTACACTAAATTAGGTTTAGTTGTATATATGAATGCTTATTGTGCGCAAAGGATTTGTTACACTTTGAGTGAGCGCTGAATTAAAATATATAGGCTATTGTCAGGAACATGCAACATGAACATCCCTTTTCTCAATCCCCTGCAGCAACTGGTGTAAGCCATGCAATTGGGTAGTTGATGGAATAAAATACTATTTAAAAAAAGAGAGACAAAAAGAGGGGAAGCAGGGGTGTATTTTTGTCCTTGCAGAGCTGCACTGGTTGCCGCTCGTGGCATTTCCATCATTCATCACCTCGAGCTGATAACTAGCAAGTCTGGAGCGAGCTGACAGGATGCATCCAGCCCCCATTACCATCAGAAATAGGTCCAGCAGGCCCTAGGGCAGCCAAGGAGCCACAGCTCCAAAAGGGAGCCTGTTCAAAGTCTCTAAAAAGTTGGCTTTGTTGTGCCTGATAACATCTAGGATTGGCACCGGCACCTTTTTTTGCATTGCCTGAGAGATCCTCCTGTTGTTAACCCTGTAGCCTTTACTAAATGAACAGCGTTGTGGAAAACGTAGCCTCGAGAACTTGATGAATCTGACCATTAGCAAAAGTTGTAAACATTTTGGATCTAAGACATGCTACACAAATCCTACATACCTACGTGCATTAGCCAAAAAGGGGACATTTGTCACACTTTGTATTTTTTACATTGTTGTTTTTCCGATTTACATTGTAGGCCAGGGATAAAATAATGTAGTGTAGCCTATTTATTTCCTTGACATTAGTGGACTTTCAGATTTCTCAGAGAAATGTTCCAATAAGGTGTTGATATTCACATTATTCACAACTGGAGCATGCACCAGTAGCCTGAAACAAAATGCTATTTGATGTTACATACACTACCGTTCAAAAGTTTGGGGTCACTTAGAAATATCCTTGTTTTTGAAAGAAAAGCAAAAAAAATTATCCCTTAAAAAACATCAAATTGTTCAGAAATACAGTGCAGACATTGTTAATGTTGTAAATGACTATTGTAGCAGGAAACGGCAGATTTATTATGGAATATCTACATAGGCGTACAGAGGCCCATTATCAATAACCATCACTCCTGTCACGTTCGCATGAATTATTCGGGAGACAGGCGCAGGAATGCGTAATAGTTTTTTTTTGTGAGCCCAAATTACGGCGTGCCGAGTAAAGGCACGGGGACGAAGACCAAACAAACACGTAACAAAATACAGGGTAGAAACCTAAAACAAAAGAGCGAGGAGTACCTTGAATAAATAACACGCGTGCACACTGATTAACACACAGGGCAAGACCCGTAATCATTTGCGGAATCCACAATGACACGAAAGCCAAAACACACAACACAGGTACTCACACGCATCTACCGACATTGTAACAATAATCGACAGCCCAATGGAAACCAAAGGGCACATTGATACAAGTAATAATCAGTGGGAATCGGGGACAGGTATGTGTAATGAAAGTTCTGGAGGGATCTGTGACAACTCCTGTGTTCCATTATGTTAGCACAGCTGTAAACTGTTGTTCTGATTAAAGAAGGAATAAAACTGGCCTTCTTTAGACTACTTGAGTATCTGTAGCATCAGCATTTGTGGGTTTAATTACAGGCTCAAATGGCTAGAAACAAAACCTTCCTTCTGAAAATCATCAGTCTATTCTTGTTCTGAGAAATGAAGGCTATTCCATATGAGAAATTGCCAAGAAACTAAAGATTTTGCACAAGCTGTGTACTACTCCTTTCACAGAACAGCGCAAACTGGCCCTAACCAGAATAGAAACAGGAGTGGGAGGCCCTGGTGCACAACTGAGCAAGAGGACAAGTACATTAGAGTGTCTAGCTTGAGAAACAGATGTCTCACAAGTCCTCAACTGGCAGCTTCATTAAATAGTACCCGCAAAACACCAGTCTCAACGTCAACAGTGAAGAGGGGACTCCGGGATGCTGGCCTTCTAGGCAGAGTGCCTCTGTACAGTATCTGTGTTCTTTTGTCCATCTTAATATTTTATTTTTAATGGCCAGTCTGAGATTTGTATTTTTCTTTGCAACTCTGCCTGGAAGGCCAGAATCCCGGAGTCGCCTCTTCACTGTTGATGTTGAGACTGGTGTTTTGCGGGTACTACTTAATGAAGCTGCCAGTTGAGGACTTGTGAGGTATCTGTTTCTCAAACTAGACCCTCTAATGTACTTGTCCTCTTGCTCAGTTCTGCACCGGAGCCTCCCGCTCCTGTTTCTATTCTGGTTAGGGCCAGTTTGCGCAGTTCTGTGAAGGGAGTAGTACACAGCATTGTGCGAGATCTTCAGTTTCTTGGCGATTTCTCACATAGAATTGCCTTCATTTCTCAGAACAAGAATTGACTGACGAGTTTCAGAAGAAAGGTCTTTGTTTCTGGCCATTTTGAGCTTGTTATCGAACCCACAAATGCTGATGCTCCAGATACTCAACTAGTCTAAAGAAGGACAGTTTAATTGCTTCTTTAATCTGAACAACAGTTTTCAGTTGTGCTAACATAATTGCAAAAGGGTTTTGTAATGATCAATTAGCCTTTTAAAATGATAAACTTGGATTAGCTAACACAATGTGCCATTGGAACACAAGCGTGATGGTTGCTGATAATGGGCCTCTGTACGCCTATGTAGATATTCCATAAAAAATATGCTGTTTCCAGCTATAGCAGTCATTTACAACATTACTAACAATGTCTACACTGTATTTCTGATCAATCTGATGTTATTTTTTTTAAACAAGAACATTTCTAAGTGACCCCAAACGTTTGAACGGTAGTGTACGACAATTACAGATATCAACATTGTATTTTTTTTTCTAACGTTACTGAAGTTAAATTGTGTTGTTGATGTGCTTAGCCTAAGTGTAAATACATATGGGGACATGCTGTTTGTCGATTTTCATTTTTTACTTCCATACCATTCCATCTCTGTTTTTTGCCAGATAGAAGAGGTTTTAATTCACGTTAGGTTCACAACTAATACCTATAGGGGTCACTGGTCTGCACTAAGGATGGTTAACTAAAATTATGATTGGACATTGAATCAGTGTGGAATTTCTCAATGTTTGCAATCTGGTGTCATGAGTTCTCAATTTTATTAAACCATCACACCATGTTCAAGTCATACCATTAGGAACCAAGTAGACAAAGAGAAAGCATTGTGGAACATGTCAACAACGACAATTCAAGTCTTGTGTTTGTGGGGAATCTTGGGTTGGGTCCTATTTAAGCAATTGCCTTTGTCAAAGCCACATTAGTCCTGTAATTAGATTATCTTCTGTCGCCGTGGCTTAGTACATTTTGTTGTTCTGTGAATGCCTCGCCCGTGTCAAGAAACATTTAAGTAGATATCTCACAGGGAGCCTGTTGTCTTGTGAGGAGATTTCCACCACTAAACAAGGGCCATTATCGAGATATTACACTCTTTCACAGCATGGTGCTCTGTTATCACACGTCCTCCATATTCATAGAGTTTTTAACTCCCTATTATAATTTTGTATAATTTAGAGCTATGGTAATTACACTTCAGTGGATTACCTGTGCAGAGATACCAGAGATGGCAATCTATACCTCATGTTGGCTCGGCGTAGCAGTTCAAAGGTATGACATAGACTGAAATTTTATCAGTTTGTATAACACAGAATGGGTCAACCTTTCAGGATTTGTTTGGGAATTTGAATTCCTTTGGTATTCAAAAGGAGAGGGTTTATGACAGGAAAGATAATTTTCCCAGTGAATATTTTATCTCCAATTCGCTTACAGTTTGCTGTATCATCCTCTGTGTCTTTGGATTTGCCGACTTTGGTCCAGTTACTCTGAGTCGTTTGTTTTCCCTCCTTTGTTATCACAAAAGAGCAAACACATCTTAAACATACACAAGGTGCAGAAGCAGTGATTGCTGTATCGGTTGTCCTGCTGTGGGTGGTAGAGGGCGATAACGTTGCCAGTAAGCCATTTACATTAGAATCATTTTTTATCACGCCAAGACTCTGATTCTTGGAAAGATTATTGTCCATTGAAGGGAGGCACGTCCTTTTGAAAGGACATATTTTTGCACGTCTGACGTTGTAGCTTTAACAAAAGGGATTGGAAATAAGATGCTAACACTCAATATATATCTGTTATATTGAAGAAATATATATCAATGAAATGGAATGTGGCTGTTTAATACCGTAGGTTGCAATATGTGTCATGTTTGTTTATTGTTCAGCCCTTTGGTTATAGAGCAACATGTAATACAGCAATTATAGTAAATTGTTTTCAGTTTCATAGAGCACTGACAATGTATTCTGTTTAAGTTTTATGCATGTGGAAAAAACAATCAATTCTCACTATAATTTTATGGAAAAGCCCACAATGTTTACACCTTGAAGATAACACAGCTGAAACTATTTCAACATTTTATGACTTCCTCTTTGTTTAAAGACGATGAGTTGTTGCAACCCAGTCAGTCTACAGTAGGCCTAGACACACACAACTGGGCTCCACTCTGTTACAGCTATGCAGACGGGCGTGCTCAATGAGCCAATCCAAGGACGTTTGCATCACAATCGCTCATATAACACTGGGTGAACACATGTTAATGAACATGTAACTGCTCAGATGAAAGCTCAGTCCAAAAGCTGCTCTCTGTCACAAGCCAAGGCAGAGGGCAACAAGCACTAATACTGATCGAGCATGGCCTTAAATATGATGTAAATTCATTCATATAGCTCCACAACCAAACCAGTTTAAAATGACTGCATTGAATGAATGAGTATTTATGATATTGCAGTGCCTAAAATCTGTTATAATAGTTATACTTAATATAATATACTGTACCTCATGTTGTACGGTGCATTGGAGAGGCAAACCATTCATTTGCAAGCAACAGTATCTTAAAAAAAGGTAAATATACGAAACAAGGTTTAACAAGTTGCATTCTGTTAGTCAATATTTAGGGCTGACAACTGATTGCTCTCAAGAAATACTACACCAACTTCTTTTTGCCTCCTGGTTTCCTGATGAGAGACAACCAGTGTTATTCTACCTTGTTTAGCATGCAATGACATACAACACTTCCCTTGTCTCACGAAGGCATTCATGTCGTCTTTTGAGATTGAAAATAGATGCTACAGCAGCGAGAAAATGTAGAGGGTGAAGTTTGACGTGTCTGCTCCAGTGCTGGCTCAATGTGTTTGTGTTGCTGCTCTAAGGGAAAGGTCCTTGCTCTGCTGTCTATTTTAGTAAGGGCTGAGATTATAGCATCCCTCATTTTGCTTTCGTTTGTCCTTCCTCGGAGCCATAGGAAGGATCAAAGCCTCAATTAGATAGTGTGCCAGGACAGGAAAACTGGAGTATAATGTGTCATCTTAAAGAATTAGCACACCTTCCTAAACTATTGTTTTGCCTATACTGTACACCACACTTCTGTGCACTTTATAAATACAATCATATCACTCTATAGTGTCTCCTACCATACCCTTTTTCTTTTTTGTCTTCCAGTGATAGCAAAGATTTGTCTAAATGGAGATAAATTGGCTACTTACCTACTTGCTCCACATCCATTCTAGATGTTGCTTTTACGAGTCATCGTCTGTGTTAAGTTTTTCATGTTTAGTGTTGCCACCCACCATCTTAAAAATTAACCTTCCTGTTGAATAATGCCTCACGATCATGGTGAATTATTGATGGGCCTGGTCCTTAATAGAGGGAAAGAGCAGGCTTTTTACCCATTCATCTGCTTATTTTCATCCTGTTGTACAGAGAGATTAAAGCTGCTCACTGGTGCAATTCATGGTAAAGGTAACCACACTTCCACTTGCATGGAGGAAAAAACAAGTATTGTGAACCTAACGGTATACTTTTTCAGTATGAACGCTAAGTATTATGTGTTCTCTCTGTGTACTATATACAACTAATGTGTTGTATCCGCGTGGCAAATTAAAGCTCAGACAGCCTTGGCAATTTGCCATAGCCTTGGAAGTTCTCTCTCTGACCGGGTTGTTATTAGATGTGGAAGTTTGATTCGGGAATACGTCAGCACAGATGAAGTGGACAACATTGACCCGACACCCAGTATTTTGTGCCAAGTGCCTGTCTGACTTTGTCTTCACCAATACCGCATTGTATCATTTTTTAATGAGCGCAACACTGATGCATTCCGCTGAAATTGAGAAGATGAGCTAAGGAGAACTTGGCTGGGCCAACTGCCGAGCTTCATTTTGTGATCCCTGATTTGTTATGACTAATTTAGGCACAGCATCATGGCACAATGGATCATAGGACAAACGCCTCTGTTGTGCTCATGAAATGCTCTCTGAACAGAAAACCTACTAAATATATCCACATTGGGTTGTCTGTCTCCCTGCATCCAATGTTATACTGAGAGTATTCAATGCACTATATGTCTTTTTCAAGGATAAATGTATAGAATCAAGGACTTATTGGAGTTGATTGGCAGGTACTATCGCCATGAGACACCTATATAATGGTGGGTCTCACATTTCTGACCTCCTTATTTATCTTCCTGTATTAATGTCAGCCTATTAATTCCTGAGCTGAGAAGCATTGACAATGGCACCATCTAACAGCTATGGCAGAACAATTCTTATCTCCTTTGTCTCGAAAGGAATAGTTTTGTGCTATCAGTAAATGGAAATTACATTTTCAAATTTGATTTGCTATAATCCACTTCACTTCCACTAAAACAACAAAATGACCACTAATAATGTATGGACCCTGTATTAGAACTTGTTACCATCTGAAATCATCTAGCTATAATCTACATGGAGAGACAGGTGTAGGCTTCTCTCAGAACTGATAGGGTTTTCTGTTGCATTGCTAAAATGATTTAAGGGGTTATGGATTCCATACTAGTGGGAGAAAGGGCAAAACAACACAAACCATGTGATGGTACAGCCCAATAATATTTTCACATTCCTACATACAAAAAATAGACATATTTCCATGCTAAACCAGAGAAGATATTTGAACCACTGTTTGGGATCAGAATGTAGACATATGATATTGTACGTAATAGAGATGGTATAGATTTCCCACCAATATGTTTATTCCTGGTTTATTGTTGACTTGTATTAACTAAGTGAATTCGTACATAGTTATATGTCTTGCTCATCCAAGACATATTTTGGTTAGTGGCCTTTTTCCTTTTTCTTCCCCAATGTTTTATTAATGACCTATCTTAGGTCATGATTGTTTTATTTAGTAGCCATATGTCCTGGCCAATGGGGAATGCGCTAATCGATTAATTGAATGGCCAGTAAAAATGATTTATGGAGAGAACACAAAGATCAATGGGCGGTACAGTTCCAACCTTAGAGATGTATTCACTGTGTAGTCTAGACTACTGTATCATTCTCTATGGTGGAGGTGTAGCAAAACTGAATGGTTACTCTTTGCTACATTCAGAGAAAAATCCCAATATTTAGTTATATTCTGAAATAACTATGTTCATATACTCTGAGATGATTAAGTAGAACTAGTTAATAACTGAGAATGGAAAAAGACTTACCTGACTCAGATCTCTGAGTTGTAGATTGGTGTCCACGATTGCATGACAGTGCGAATTGTCATTGTTTTAGAAGCAAAATGGAAGACCAGTATTTTATTTTTGTCCTGAAAAGACAGCTCTGACTACTGCAATATGTTTTGGACAAGGGAGAGGGGCGGAATGAATTGTTAGCTAATCATTTTTTACTGGACTAGTGAGAATGTACACACACAACATTTATATAAGAGATTGTACGCCATCTGCTGCGACATTTCATTTTTCCTAAAATAGTGGAGTGACCCAATTTACCACTGCTACTTCAGAAAAGTATGATTTTTTTGGTTTTGCTTTGTGTGCCCCCTTCCCTTCTCACCCCTCCCAGAATAGCTGTAGCAAAGCTGTTCTGGTGAGCAGTGTGTGTTTGACCTAGTATTTCGCCATGATGATCTCTGTCAGGGTCATGGGGCTGTGTTCAGGGGCAACAGCAGTCACACTATGTTTGGTTGTGGTGTCAGTCATGCTCCTTGTTCTGACTCTGCTCCATGCTGCTCTCAATCATTCCGCCACCGAGGGGTCAGCGACTTGATTCCACTCCCCGCCATTTCGAACTCAGTGGGACTCCACAAGTCATCTGATCACTGGCTCAATCTCTTCCCCACCGGAGGGGGAATTTTCTGATTTACGCTTGCAAATTGTACATCTGCAGCAGTGTCAGAGAAGAAATGCAATCTCTTTAAGGAATATATTTCCTCAACGAGCCAGGCTAGGTTACTCCATGACTGAGCCACAGGTCCCTAGGTATTTTATGCCTTCAAAGATTATAATTTTTTACTTGGTAAGACATATGAGGATAAGGAGAGTTTGGACAAATGTGGAAAGGACTATAGTGTGAATGTATGATTATTTATTTTTTTAAACCAAATGGGAGCAGCTATATTTTCATTCAACATGTGCTGAACCAGCACACCAAATCGTTGGGTGCGATTTACATTTTGGTGAATCACTGGCCCCCTTTTTTACATTGTTGGGATGTTCCGTGACAATTAACATCCCTACTCTTTCTTGAAGCCCGGGGGCTAATGCAGAGGTCAAGAAACACCTGCAGGCTGTCAATCTTTTATTGTAACCTAGACCCATCCCCCTCTGTCGCTTTATCCTGTCTCCTCCCCATTCTTCCAGACCTCGTTTCATATAATAGCCAGCTCTTCCTCTATTCTCTTGTGGCCCCCTTCAGCAGCTTGAGAGGGACAACAGATCTTTGTCCAGAGGACTTAGCATTCTTTCACATCTGCCACTTGTTCTCGGGGCCCGTCATTCAAATTCAAACTCTTCCTTTTTAATAGGTCCCTTCCTCCCGAATAGTTAGCTTTTGTTGCTTTTTAATCAAAAGAACAAATGGGCTCCGCAATTCACGTTCGTCACTCTTACGTCGATTTGATTATAAAGCTGTCTGCCGGTGCTTTGGTTGGATACAGCAAGTGCACATATGTTGAAAGCCTTTGGGCCAACACCTCTGTGGCTTCTCTATCTCTCCGAGTGCATCTGTCTGCATTTGCCTCGTATTTAGCAAAGACAATGCTGTGCCTGTTGACATTTCACAATCTGTTCTTACCATTCACAGTACATTGACCTCCTATCATGCTTCTTGTGAAATTGAACGTAGCCTAGGATGATGATTCCTCTGACAACTTTCAATATGACAGTTGACGCTTTTAAGGCCCGTCTCAGATCAAATCAGAGTCAAGAGTTGGTTAAGAAAACAGTCAGGATATGATCACCGGTGGTTTCGGCTCTAGCTACAGGGTAAAAAAGGTCTCCAGCAGAGAAGGGAGACCTCGGCACGTTTAATGATGAGAATGGCAGGCAGGCAGACTCCCCCATTCGCCTTTGGTGTCTCAGCATGCTAAACACTCTCAGCATGATACAAAGATTATTAAAGTATAGAACTGTTATCATCCATTTACAGAACACCCATTCTCCATGTAGTAGGGATCTGCCGTCTCTTTTATTTATTTATTTATTTTCGATGTGGGGGAGCGTGCTGCCTCTGAGGCAGACAGCGCAGTGCTGTTGAAGACATTCTGTCTTTGTCCGCTGCAGCTGCTACATCCCTACATATATGATGCTGATATAGAAGCCTAGTCATACTGATACAGTACCATGGCCTCAAGCAAAGGAAACGTTTTCTTGTCTCTCTGTATCTGCTCCAGAATGGGTTTTTCACGAAAACTACAATAGTGCATAAATGTGTTTTTAGGTCTTAAAGGATTTCAGTGCAACTCTCTTTTTTGAGTGCTCTTCGGATGTACTGTAGTTAAATTTTCAAGATAAAGGAAACTAGGTTCCTGTTATGACGATTTTGTCCTATATTGAAAAAGCTATGAGAGCCGTCCCGGCTCGTCATGAGGCAATTGTGAAAAGTAAAGTCTGAATATGTTTGTGGTCTTTCAAGGTCATCTCAATTCCTATTGCAGACATGATACAGAGTTGGCATATTTTATGTTTGCTTCATCCAATCCAATTTTGTATGGGATGGCACCTTGCTTGTGAAAAGGAAATCTCTTAGCCCATACACATGTAACAGTATTGATTCCGTATTTATTTATTTGTTTTTTTCATTTCAAACCCATCCCCCCACCACCTCCCACCCCTTCGGAGGACAAAGGCAACCTTGTTTTACACTCTTGTTTATACAGATATTTTGCTACATACATTTCACATATATGGCACTTTTCCTCACAGTATTACATGATTACATGACAAAAATACAGTTCAGTATACACACCACATTCAGACACATGCGGCACACATGATTCCTGGTGCTCTCGGCCCCAGCCACTACAGATCAAGAGTTTTTAATCTTATCCCTCAGCTACTCTCAGCCCATCCCACCTATCTCCGCAAACCACCCGCTCTTGTTTTCCATGTGCCATATATTTTTCGACTTTGCTGTGATGTCTTACATGAATTCTGAACCTTTCTAATCTCATAGTATCCACATATTGTAATACTATGTTGTGAATTTTGTGAATTTTCAGCCATTCCTGAACCTGTGACCAGAAACAAGCCATATGGGCACAATATCAGAATAAATGTTCTAATAAATGTTCCTGACTTTCTCCCCTTTTCCCTTGCCTCCTCCATTTCTGTGGTAATGCTGCAACCAGTTGGTTATAACTTTGGATAGAGGAAACATTCTCATATATTTTTGAAAGCTGCATGTGTGACATAACTTCCCTATTCTTATTCATAGTAAAGACAATACAATTTTTTTTATTTTTAAAATCCATAAAGAATGTTTTTTCATCAATCAGTATATTTTGAGTTTAACCATAATATTTGGTCTGGCTTTTCAGGAGGATGAAATGTAAATTGTAACCAGCTTCGTATTGCTTGTTTCATTTTCAATTAACCAAAAATGAAAGGTTGTAATTTGGGTAAAGGCAATAAGGTCATCTTTGAACAGCAGGTGAGCTATTCTTACTAATCTGCTGCAGATTGGATGTAGTATAACTTTTGTATGACTGCAACTTTTAGTGAGACGTTTAATGCTTTAATATTTCATCATTTTAGCCCCCCAAACTCGTATTCATTATATAAATAAGAACATTTCAATTTTGCCTGGCTTACTATTTCTTACTCATATAATTAGGTTTTAGTCCAGAGAGGCTAGAGAAATGATCTATAATCGCCAATGAGACTGTGCGGGGATCCAGATTGAGGACTTAGAGCCATCGGCATGCACTGATATTTTTGTTTTTAAACCCTGGATTTCTAACCCCTTGATTTGAATAACTAACATTTCGATGGCCATAACAAACATATATGGAAACAGTGGACAACTTTGTTAAACTCCTCTTGACAAATCAATATTTTCTGAGAAGTAACCATTATTTACTATTTTACATCTGGGGTTGCTATACATATTTTTAAGCCATTGTATAATAGACTGACAATTAAAATAGTCCAGGCATTTATATATAAAGTATGACTAGAATTTATCAAAGGCCTTTTCAAAATCTGCTATGAAGACCAGGCCTGGTTTCTTCGATGTTTCATAGTGTTCTATTGTTTTAAGTAATTGACTTATATTATCTCCAATGTATTGTTTGCGTAAAAAAACCTGTCTGATCAGGATGAATAATATCCGGTAAAACCTTGTTTAATTCTACCTGCTATGCATTTTTCCAGGGTTTTTGCATCACAACATTGAAGTTGTATTGGGCCTCCAGTTTTTTAAGTGGACTCGATCTTTATACATACCACCTGGGTCCTGTTTCAGTAATAGTGAAATCAGACCTTCTTGCTGAGTATCTGATAGTCAACCATTTTAATAGGAGTAGTGAAAACATGCTAATAGTGGATCTTTTAGTATATAAAACAAGTTTTTGTATAACTCTACTGGTATGCCATCAAGCCCTGGAGTTTTTCCGAACTGAAAATATGTAATATCGTTATGAAGTTCCTCCTCTGTAATTTGGCCTTCACACAAATATTTTTGTGAATTTTACACTATTATTAGGAAAAATGTCCTTACAGTTACTATCATTAGGTAAAGATGGAGGTAACTAAAAAGAGGACATACTGTGCCTTCAGAAAGTATTCATACCCCTTGACTTATTCCACATTTTGTTGTGATTTTTCTTTACCGTAATGATTGAAAATAATGGAAAATTAAATACAGAAATATCAAATTTACATAAGTATTCACACCCCTGTGAGTCTTTTGGGATAACTCTAAGAGCTTTGCACTTGGATTGTACAATATTTGCCCATTATTCTTTCTACAATTCTTCATGCTCTGTCATATGAAAAGTTGTACTCGGTGATGTGTTGTGTTTGCACCAAAGAAAATTCTTTGTAGTCAGGACAAAAAGTAATTTTCTTTGCCATATTTTCTGCAGTATTATTTAAGTGCCTTGTTGCAAACAGGAATACTTGTGGAATATTTTTATTCTCTACAGGCTTCATTCTTTTCATTCTGTCATTTAGATTAGTATTGTGGAGTGACAACAATTTTGTTGATCCATCCTCAGTTTTCTCATATCACAACCATTAAACTCTGTAATGGTTCCTCTCCGGCAACTGAGTTAGGAAGGATGCCTGTATCTTTGTAGTGACTGGGTGTATTAATACACCATCCAAAGCCTAATTAATAACTTCACCATGCAAAAAATGGATATTCAGCATCTGCTTTTAAATCTTTTACACATATACCAAATTGGTGCCCTTCTTTGCGATGCATTGAAATATCTCCCTGGTCTTTGTGGTTGAATCTGTGGCTGAAATTCACTTCTCGATTGAGGGACGGGGTAGTCATTGAAAAATCATGTTAACCACTATTATTGAACATGGAATGAGTCTATGCAACGTATTATGCAATTTGTTAAGCACATTTTTCTCCTGAACTGTAGGCTTGCCATAACAAAGAGGTTGATTACTTATTAACTCAAGACATTTCTGCTTTTAATTTAAAAAATGTTCTACCAACAAAATTGCACTGACATGATTGGGTATTGTGTGTAGATCAGTGACACAAAATCTCTATTTATGACACAAAACCTCTATTTAATCCATTTTAAATTCAGGCTGTAACACAAGAAAATGTGGAAAAAGTAAAGGGGTGTGAATACTTTGAAGGCGTTGTATGCTTAAAATCTTTTGCTTCTTTCAAGATAATGTATCAAATCGGTGAATCATGGATGACTCAATTTTTTACGAGTTTCTGTAAATTATTCTTCGTAGCATTTTTGTGTTGAAGAGTCAAAAGAATTTGCTTCATTTTCTATCCAGTTCTCTTTATTTGTAAAATATTACACTAAATCTTTCTTGAATACGTTTCTCCAGTTCTTTTAGTTTTTCCTCATTATTCTGTGCCTCTATGGTACAGCTTTTATTGCCATCCACCTTTGAAGTTAGTTCCTGTATTTCCTTTGTTAGTCTAATCTCTTTTGACTGAAATTGTTTGTTTTAAAGATGAGTAGAGAATTGCATGGCCACTGAAGGCACATTTGAAAATGTACCATACAATAAGGGGATCTGCAGTTTAGAGGTCGACCGATTATGATTTTTCATACCGATACCGATTATTGGAGGACCAAAAAAGCCGATACCGATTAATCGGCCGATTTAAAACAAAAATAAAACTGGTTTGTAATAATGACAATTACAACAATACTGAATGAACACTTATTTTAACTTAATATAATACATCAATAAAATCAATTTGGTTTAAATAATGCAAAAACAAAGTGTTGGAGAGAAAGTAAAAGTGCAATATGTGCCATGTAAGAAAGCTAACGTTTAAGTTTCTTGCTCAGAACATGAGAACATATGAAAGCTGGTGGTTCCTTTTAACATGAGTCTTCAATATTCCCAGGTAAGAAGTTTTAGGTTGTAATTATTATAGGAATTATAGGACTATTTTTCTCTACACCATTTGTATTTCATTAACCTTTGACTATTGGATGTTCTTATAGGCACTTTAGTATTGCCAGTGTAACAGTATAGCTTCCGTCCCTCTCCTCGCTCCTCCCTGGGCTCGAACCTGGAACACAACGACAACAGCCACCCTCGAAGCAGCGTTACCCATGCAGAGCAAGGGGAACAACCACTCCAAGTCTCAGAGCAAGTGACGTTTAAAACACTATTAGCGCGCACCCCACTAACTAGCTAGCCATTTTACACCGGTTACACGAGCCTAATCTCGGGAGTTGATAGGCTTGAAGTCATAAACAGCGCAATGCTTGACGCACAATGAAGAGCTGCTGGCAAAACACACTGAAGTTCTGTTTGAATGAATGCTTACGAGCCTGCTGCTGCCTACCACTGCTCAGTCAGACTGCTCTATCAAATCATAGATTTAGTTATAACATAATAACACACAGAAATACGAGCCTTAGGTCATTCATATGGTCAAAACCGGAAACTATCATCTCAAAAACAAGACGTTTATTCTTTCAGTGAAATACAGAACCGTTACGTATTTTATCTAACGGGTGGCATCCATTAGTCTAAATATTCCTGTTACATTGCACAACGTTCAATGTTATGTCATAATTACATAAAATTCTGGAAAATTAGGCGGCCCAAACAGTTGCATATACACTGACTCTGCGTGCAAAGAACGCAAGAGAAGTGACACAATTTCACCTGGTTAATATTGCCTGCTAACCTGGATTTCTTTTAGCTAAATATGCAGGTTTAAAAATATACACTTCTGTGTATTGATTTTAAGAAAGGCATTGATGTTCATGGTTAGGTACACATTGGAGCAACGATACGCACAGAATCGATTAAATGCAATGCAGGACACGCTAGATAAACTAGTAAAATCAACAACCATGTGTAGTTAACTAGTGATTATGATTGATTGATTGATTGTTGTTTATAAGATAAGTTTAATGCTAGCTAGCAACTTACCTTGACTTACTGCATTCGCGTAACAGGAAGTCTCCTCGTGAAGTGCAATGAGAGGCAGGTGGTTAGAGCGTTGGACTAGTTAACTGTAAGGTTGCAAGATTGAATCCCCGAGCTGACAATGTGAAAATCTGTCGTTCTGCCCCTGAACGAGGCAGTTAACCCACCGTTCCTAGGCCATCATTGGAAATAAGAATGTGTTCTTAACTGACTTGCCTAGTTAAATAAAGATTCAATAAAGGTGTAAAAAAAAAAAAAAAAAAAAAAAACATCTGCCAAATCGGTGTCCAAAAATACTGATTTACGATTGTTATCAAAACTTGAAATCCGCTCAGGGCCATTCCAATTAATCGGTCGACCTCTACTGCAGTTCCTGTGTTATGCAAGAAAAAGTCAGTTATAAATAATTTTGTCTTGGTTAAGAACACATTTTCATCCAGTAGGCTTTGATTCAATTTCCAATATCCCTGACCACGTGGAAATTCTGTAAGAGTAATGTGGATGCCAATTAGGTGGTGGTGTGATCGCATTCTGTCCGCTATGCAACACTTTTTTTTTTACTTTAGGTGCCAGCGAAAAGGAAACAACAAAGTAGTCAAGATGACAAGCTTGATTAAGCCTCCTACATGTACTGTATGTTTCACTAGGTCTCAATTGTCTCAAGGCTTAAAAATCCTTCTTTATCCTGTCCCCTCCCCTTCATCTAAACTGGATTTAATGGATTTAACAAGTGCTCACACCGGTTACAATCAGGGATCATAGCCTTCACCTGGATTCACCTGGTCAGTCTATGTCATGGAAAGAGCAGGTGTCCTTAATGTTTTGTACACTCAGTGTATACGCTAGCCTACCATTTGTATTTGTATGCTTATTCGATCTGGTCACAAACATAGGCCTACGGCAATTGCAACAAATTCTTGTTTCAAAGAAATCTAATCTGTGCCTCAGAACCAAAAATTTCACGTCTTGACTGTTGACCAATGACCAGTCATCAGCATTGGTGTGCAAAGGCAGGTGCATATATACAGATTAGTGACCAGAAAGTAGTCTACCTACATTAATATTACTCATATAAAGTAGGCTACCGTTTGAGCAATCTGCTATGGATGCTAGTGTTGCACAGTATAGTGAAACTCCTGTACTTTTTCGATACTATAACATAAAAAATGGTTCGGTACTAGCATTTATGTTCGTTTCGGTACTTCTATCAAATGTGTCTCATGTCTTAGAAAAACTTGATCCTTTCTCAATCAGTATATCAGCGCAGCCGATGTCCCCTTATAGTGTGAGCGCTCCGTGCATTTCTCAGGTGTGCTCCACTTAAAAAAAATAAAAATAACATATATATTTTGTAGGGGCTTTAATATTGCAGAGAGATTGTAGCTTCCATCAATGTAATTGTCTGCATCACTTCCAATCCCCACTCACACACACACACACACACACACACACACACACACACACACACACAGTTGAAGTCGGAAGTTTACATACACTTAGGTTGGAGTCATTAAAACTAGTTTTTCAACCACTCAACCACACATTTCTTGGTAACAAACTATAGTTTTGGCAAGTTAGTTAGGACTTGTACTTTGTGTTTGACTCAAGTAATTTTTCCAACAATTGTTTACAGACAGATTATTTCACTTGTAATTATCTGTATCACATTTCCAGTGGGTCAGAAGTTTACATACACTAAGTTGACTGTGCCTTTAAACAGCTTGGAAATTTTGTCATGTCATAGTAGCTTCTGATAGCTTAATTGACATCATTTGAGTTAATTGGAGGTGTACCTGTGGATGTATTTCAAGGCCTACCTTCAAACCCAGTGCCTCTTTGCTTGACATGGGAAAATGATTAGAAATCAGCCAAGACCTTAGGAAAAGAAATTGTAGACGTTCACA
Organism: Oncorhynchus kisutch; assembly: GCF_002021735.2. Taxonomy (NCBI): domain Eukaryota; kingdom Metazoa; phylum Chordata; class Actinopteri; order Salmoniformes; family Salmonidae; genus Oncorhynchus; species Oncorhynchus kisutch. The sequence goes on from NC_034194.2 coordinate 6,109,042, forward strand.
AGTCTGGTTCATCCTTGGGAGCATTTTCCAAACGCCTGAAGGTACAACGTTCATCTGTACCATCAATAGTATGCAAGTATGAACACAATGGGACAAGGCAGCCGTCATACCTCTCAGGAAGGAGACGCATTCTGTCTCCGAGAGATGAACGTACTTTGGTGCGAAAAGTGCAAATCAATCCCAGAACAATAGCAAAGGACCATGTGAAGATGCTGGAGGAAACAGGTACAAAGTATCCCCAGTAAAACGAGTCCTATATTGACATAACCTGAAAGGTCGCTCAGCAAGGAAGAAGCCACTGCTCGTAAACCGTCATAAAAATATAACTCTTTGGCCATAATGACCATCATTATGTTTGGAGGAAAAAGCGGGAGAACACCATCCCAACCGTGAAGTACGGGGGTGGCAGCATCATGTTGTGGGGCTGCTTTGCTGCAGGAGGGACTGGTGCACTTCACAAAATAGATGACTTCATAAGGCAGGAAAATGATGTGGATATGTTGAAGCAACATCTCAAGACATCAGTCAGGAAGTTAAAGCTTGGTCGCAAATGGGTCTTCCAAATGGCCAATGACCCCAAGCATACTTCCAAAGTTGTGACAAAATGGCTTAAGGACAACAAAGTCAAGGTATTGGAGTGGCCATCACAAAGCCGACCTCAATCCTATAGAAAATTTGTGGGCAGACCTTAAAAAGCTTGTGCGAGCAAGGAGGCCTACAAACCTGACTCAGTTACACCAGCTCTGTCAGGAGGATTTGACCAAATTCACCCAACTTATTGTGGGACGCTTGTGGAAAGCTACCTGAAACGTTTGACCCAGGTAAAACAATTTAAAGACAATTCTACCAAATACTAATTGAGTGTATGTAAACATCTGACCCACTGGAAATGTGATGAAAGCAATAAAAGCTGAAGTAAATCATTCTCTCTGCTATTATTCTGACATTTCACATTCTTAAAATAAAGTGGTGATCCTAACGGACCTAACACAGGGATTTATTACGAGGATTAAATGCCAGGAATTGTTTAATACGGAGTTTAAATGTATTTGGCTAAGGTGTAGGTAAACTTCAACTGTATACACATCTTTAAATAAAAAATAATACATTTACCTTCCAACCCTACCATTTCTCCCCCAATTGGAGTAAACTAGTGAATAACATTTAGTCCTGTATTTCCATCTTATACATACTATAAACATTTTATCTACAGTATTTTTCAACAGTTTTATGTTGTTTGTTTTAACTCTTCCCTCAACCTCTCCAATATATATATGATGTCCATTCCGTTTGATTTCTATTTGCCATATCATTCAAACTGTGCTCTTTCAAAAACGTTCTTAACCTATATACGTTTTACAGGCACAGTATGTTTTACATTAGTTATATTGCTATTAGTTATTATTTTGATAAAGTATGACTGAGTTTATATATAAATGCCTGGAAGATTTACATTTTGGAGTATCTCTTGTAAAATGTGTTAAAATAATGTATAGTAACCCTAGGCGTAAAAAGGTAAAATATGGCTATTTCTCCGAAATATTTAAAATGTCAAGAGGAGTAAAACAAAAAACAAGAGGAACTCTGCCTAGTAGGCCAGCATGCCAGAGTCGCCTCTTCACTGTTGACGTTGAGACTGGTGTTTTGCGGGTTCTATTTAATGAAGCTGCCAGTTGAGAACTTGAGGCGTCTGTTTCTCAAACTAGACACTAATGTACTTGTCCTCTTGCTCAGTTGTGCACCGGGCCCTCCAACTCCTCTTTCTGTTCTGGTTAGGGCCAGTTTGCGCAGTGCTGTGAAGGGAGTAGTACACTTTGTACGAGATCTTCAGTTTCTTGGCAATTTCTCACATGGAAGAGCCTTCTTTTCTTAGAACAAGAATAGACTGACACGTTTCAGAATAAAGGTTTTGTTTCTAGCCATTTGAGCCTGTAATCAAACCCACAAACGCTGATACTCCAGATACTCAACTAGTCTAAAGAAGGCCAGTTTTATTCCTTCTTTGAGCAGAACAGCAGTTTACAGCTGTGCTAACATAATTGCAGTTTACCACCAACCTTTACTCATCTTCTCTGGATCTGGCTCCCAGTCTAATCACTCCCCTTTCAGCTATCATCCACTCTCTTCTCTGCCTCTGCATAGGAAACTTTCTGCCCAACTCAAACTCTGGCAATCTCAACCTGTCTCTCTCTCTCACAGGGCACTTCAGAATCCCAGCTGCATGGGCACCCCCACAGTTGACCCACAGTGCTCTCTCTATCCCAACTGTACACTCCCTCTGACTATGTCCTCCTGTGACAATAACTCTAGTACGAACTCGGACCCAGGAGCAGAGAAACACAGCAGGCAGAGGTGAGGGTAAATCCAGAATGATTACTGAATTATTCACAGGAAAAACACATGCACATGAATACAATACAAAACAAGACAAGAGACCTGTGCAACCGGCCCAGTTCCAATAAGGAACCTAAATAGTCCTAAACCAGGTGAACCCAATAATCCCAATCAGGCTCACCTGGACACTGGAAACATAAGGGTGCCCTCCAGTGGCATCCTCAGGGATAATACTCTATGATGACCTCTAACCTGTGACACACTCATACACATTTCTCACATCATGGCATCTCCTTCTTCACACTGCTGCAGTATGTCTGAATCCTTGGCACCTTAAGTGCCGTAGTGGGTTCGGAACATAGGCCTTCACAGAATAGCAAATATAATCTAACCTGAATTTATCATGTAGAAACTCTGTGTCAAAACTCAACAAGACAGACAGGGTATTCTCACTCTCGCCATTGCCACTGGGTCTACGTCTCACCAAACGGCTTGCGTCACAAACACCAGGAATTTATTTTTCATTTGATCTACTTCTAGACTCAACCCCACTGATAACGCCTATGAGTGGCGCCGTCTTCCGGAGAGCAAAGGACGCCACAGTTTGAGCCTGAGCTGCGAAGCTTCCTCTGGGCGTAGGATGCACAAATAATCTAAACAATTCATCTTCTCCAAACTATCACAGATATAACTATTCCCAGTTTGTCCTTTAACCAGCTTGACACAATGTACAGGCCTGTGAAAAAGAATTTACCCCCTATCTGATTTTCTCTATTTTTGCACATCTTTATACTGAATGTTATCAGATCTTCAACCAAAACCTGATATTAGATAAAGGGAACCGGAGTTTTCAAATAAACAAAATTGATGGTTGTTTTATTTATTTAATTAACAAAGATATGCAACACCCTATCCCCGTGTGTGAAAAAGTAATTGCCTCCTTTCACTAAATTACTGGTTGTGACACCTTTAGCTGCAATGACTGCAGCCAAATGATTCCTGTAGTTGTTGATCACATCGCTGTGGAGGAATTCTGGCCCACGTGCAGAATTGCAGGCAGAACTGCGACATTTGTGGGTTTTCAAACATGAACTGCTCGTTTCCATCCCTGCCACAACGTTTCAATTGGGATTAGGTCTGGACTTTGACATTATAAAACTTCTCATGTAGACTTGATTGTGTGTTTTAGATCATTGTCTTACTGCACTTCAGCTCACAGATGGATGGCCTGACATTTTCCTGTAGAATTATCAGAGCAGAATTCATGGTTCCCTCTATTAGGGCACGTTGTCTAGGTTCTGTGGCAGCAAAGCATCACCCTTTTTTAAATGTTCCTTTTGTTCCATAAAGATTCTTTTTATAGCCGAAATACCTCAGTTTCTTGTCCACGTTTTGTTGAGAAATCCACCGGAAATTGCGGTCATGACAACAGAAACATGGCAAACGTTTTTTATAATCAATCCTCAAGGTGTTTTTCAGATATCTATTCGATAATATATCAACCGGGACAATTGGCTTTTCAGTAGGAGCGAGAGGAACAATGGCCGCCTTTGTCTATTACGCACAAATCACTCTGAAAGCCACCACCTGACCACTGACGCAATGTTGTCGTTCACGCTCATTTTTCAAAATAAAATCCTGAAACTATTTCTAGTGGCTGTAGAAACATTAGGGAAACCATAGAAAAATGAATCTGGTTGATGTCCCTTTCAATGGGCAATAGGGATGCACAGGAACACAGGGGTTTCAAAATAAGAGTCACTTCCTGATTGGATTTTTTTCAGGCTTTCGCCTGCAATATCGGTTCTGTTATACTCACAGACAATATTTTTACAGTTTTGGAAACTTTAGAGTGTTTTCTATCCTAAGCTGTCAATTATATGCATATTCTAGCATCTGGTCCTAAGAAATAGCCCGTTTACTTTGGGAACGTTATTTTTCCAAAAATGAAAATAATGTACAGTGAAATGGTTTCTTGCATTGTAGGAATATAAAAAACAGAGTGTGCAGATAAAACATTTTATATATATTAGATATATTAGATTATAATTATTAGATTACGCTTTTCTGACACACTTTGATGGGTCATGTGAAGAAAATGCTATAAAGAGCCTCCAGACACATCTAGCTAAGTGGATGGGTCACTATTATCTAGACATGTACACATGTTCATGAAATACAATTGATGGCAGTAATCACCCCCAGACACACCTGGCTAACTTGATTGGTCATGTAATCATCTTGGGTGAAGTGTTTTGTGTAGACATGTAGCTAGCTAAACAATGTACCGGCATAATCCCAACTCATACTACTACCAACCAATACAAACATTGTCGTAGCTGTAGTATATATCTCCAGGTAGCCAAAGCTAACCAACCAGGTTAATATGTTAGCTAGCTAACATTAGGCTCTAACTAAGAATGCAAATAGATTTCTGATTTGAATAAGGTTTCCCTATCTAGCTAACAGTATGCTTTATCTTGTAATGAAAACAACTTTGACAAAATTAGAAACGTATAATATCTGAAAATGTAGATAGCCTCTTACCCGTATACATGGATGAACGCTTCACAGCAGACTGGAACCATTTAACTAAGTTTTATTTGTAGCTACATCTTGTTTGGCCAGCGTTGTGTCAAGTCACTCCGGTTCACACTGACCATGGTCAGTAGCAAGTCACTTTTTCCAACTGATCTGTCGATAGTGCCTGCTAAATTAGGGCATCAATGTTGTTGAAAAAAGTAGCAAAACTTTTGTAGTTCTCGATGGCTAAAGTTATATATTTAAAAACCAGCGCAGTAGAAATGACTATCAACACATACTGAGCAGCTCACGTTATAAACAGAAGCATGCTACATGGCAGACCAATCGAAACTCATCGCCCTGCATGTCCAGCCCATCTATTAGTTCAGACAATCATGGCTAGCAGGAAGGTTCCTGACTTTTTCCCTGGCTAAACTACTAGGCTCGTTATTTAACAATTTTATTTGTTTTTACGGATGTAATACACGTTTGTAATTTAAGGCACATGAAAGTTCATGTTCCAGAAGGCATTTCTGCCCCAAAAAATGCATTTCGATAAACAATGTATGTTTACTTTCAAATGCCTCTCCTGTGAAGTTGTGATGTGCGACATATGACTAGTTTCCTGAAACGAGTCACAAATGGCAACTTTTGCGTGAAAAGTGGCGCATATTTTGGGGCATATTGAGTATGTAACATTTATAAATGAAGCACAAGGGCCTACTTAAATGTCTCAGAGTGACTGATGTCACCGATTGAAGTGCTACAAAGTGTGCACCTCTAGCTAGCCATTTCACAGTGGTTACACTCATCCCCCTTTGACCTTCTTCTCTGCAGCAACTCCAGCAGTGTGATCCGTGTCAACAGAATCAAACTAACAGGCTTGCTTCCATCCCTTTCCTTGCCCCAACCTGGGCTCGAACCAGGGACCCTCTGAACACACTCCTACGATAAGTGCCATCGGATATTTAATGACACAGAGATTCAATGACACCTATTTACCTTTCCATCCGAAAGACGGTACCCTAAACATGGTACCAATGCCCCAGGGCAGTGATTGGGGACATTGCCCTGTGTAGGGTACCGTCTTTTGGATGGGACGGTAAACAAGTGTCCTGACTCTCTGTGTCTTTAAATATCCCATGGCACTTATCGGTGGGGTGTTAACCCCAGTGTCCTGGCTAAATTCCAATCTGGCCCTCATACCACCATGGCTACCTAATCATCCCCAGCTTCCAACTGGTTCATTCATCCCCTGTAACTATTCCCCAGGTCATTGCTGTAAATGACAATGTGTTCTCAGTCAAATTACCTGTACAATAAAAAATACAAATAAACTATTGCTCCACAAAAGCTGCAGCCCTTGCAGAGGAAGGGAAAAAAGTACTTCAAGGTCTCAGAGTGAGTGACGTCACCGATTGAAACTCTTCTAGCATGCACCGCTAACTAACTAGCCATTTCACCCCAGTTACACACACAATGTACTGTAATATGGATATTGTTCAGACTCAGATCTGGTTTACAGTGGTCTTAAGAATTCACTAACTATAATCACATTCCTTGATAAATCTGTTTTGATGCCGCATGCAATGACCAGTAACTTTATGCAAGCAAATGCACACAGATAGGTTTTGTATCAGATTTGTGCAATATATTACAAATAGATTTCATCACCATAAATGTTTCTGTAGTGTTATTGTGACTGGCTGACAAGAATGCAACTACAAGTACTTACCGCATCTAGAAGAATATTGTGATTCTGGCCTCTGGGGCAGTGTAGCAAGCATAAAAATAAGAGTGGAGTTGTTTTTGACTTCTCAAAAGCCAAAGGAAAAGAAAAGGTTCTACTGGGGTCCTGTGTGCCTTGTTACCCGAGTGATGGTGGCTCCCTGGGTGAATGTGATAATGGTTGATGGGAGATGAGGACGGGTGCAGCTAGTGAGTGTAAACATGCAGACAAAGGGGATCCATTAGGAGTGCACGCACCACGCATGAGCTTCCAGGTAAGGCATTTTGGTTTCACCCAGCAAGCCCGCCAGTCGGTTGTGCGCTGTATTCATGACAGCTTGCTATTTTCCTTTGTAGTAGCAAGAAAACAAACCAACAAATTCAGCCTATGTGAATGACAGGGGAGGGATTTTGGGGTGGGAGGAGCTACTCATGATAACTTGGTTGTGTTCACTCAGAACAACTGTGTGGAGAGACACCATTTGGCTAGCTTGTTTGTTTGTTTGGGGCAGCAGATAACTCGGTGAGCACTGCTAGCTCTTGGTCATGTGGAGGTGAAAGCGGGACCTCTGAGTAGTAGCAGACACTAGGCCCACCCCTATTGAATGGTCACTCAGCACTTAGCTTCCATTAAGGGATTTCCCTTCTCCGGATTATTGACTTCGTGGCTTTTTTTTTACTAGCTGGTCTGGATTTGTCGCATTTTACAGTTTGGGTTTCAAAAATTCCACAACGAACAAACTAAAGCACACAGAGCAGCATCAGAGCTGAAGTGTTGAGGAGGATGTTAAATGAGGATGGTACATATTGTGTGAAATTCAAGACTTACTGACACCACTGGACCTTTGAACATGAGAAGAATGTCTCCCTTCCTTTGCCTTGCAGGTGAGAGGATCAAGGATGAACATCTTTGAGAGCTGTTTGCCTGGACTTTAACCCCCAGTCATCGCTACCAAATCATGCAGAGACCATCCACACAAGGCACTATGGCATGCTCTCTGTGGAAACTACCAACCTTCTGCTGGCTTATTGCAATGGCCCTAATACAGTCTTCAGAGGGTAAGTACACAGTCCTGTTATGTGCAATAACCTAATATTGAAATCCTTTGAAGTTAGAAAATGCTATATTAATATATATATATATATATATATTAATATATATATTTTTTGTAACAATTAGACAGGGAATATGTCAAGGGCCTGTTCTTCTCATTGTCTTCCTCAAGTTTAGCATTTAGCCTCTGAAATAAAATGGTCTCTTTTGCCTGAGTAGCGCCTCTGACTGCATGCAGTAGTTGTATGAATACAGTGGCCTCAGAGGATGCGGGATAATATTGAGTGGTTTCATTAGTTGGTGAATTGTGATTGGTTTGAGATTTTCTGCTTCAAAGCATCACTTGTCCCTGGTGCAATCAAAGCTTCTACTGGATACATGTTTAATTTTGCACTGAGATTCCCTTGCATATACTGTACATCTTAACCTAGAAATCTAAACCATAAATGTTTTTAATCACAGAAAAATTGGGCTTTGATTAATAGACTAAAATAGATCAGAATCATGCCTGAAATATCTCATAACCATTCAGGCCAACATAATATGCATAATGGCAGGAATAGTACACCCACAAATGTATTAGGATCTTCCAATATTTCAAATTTAGGCTTTATGCCAAATGTAGCATCTTTACAATGCAAGGAATCAGTAAAGGCACTGTTTGGGGGGGTTTATTTGTTCAACTGTTCACTGCTCTTTCTTCTAATGGTTGGATTGACAAGGAGCGGTTATCCTATATGGGTGAATCAAACCAAAACATTTATAATTTGTTCATGAAATATAGATGCCCAATCCTGTGCATATTATGATCTCATCTAACACTGAGGTGGACTCAGTGTTTGTCCCAAATGGCACCCTATTCCCTACTTAGTGCACTACTTTCTATGGGCTGTGGTCAAAAATATTGCACTATGTACGGAATAGGGTGCCACTTGGAAAAACAGCCACAGTCTTTCCTACAATGGTCTGTTGCTGCTTGTCTGGTGTAGTGTAGCCTGTGGGCTGGAAGAGGATTTACGTAGTAGAGGACCAAGGTGAATGCTGATGAGAGGTGAGACGATAAAACAAAAATTATCAACACCGACCAAAACGAGCATTTATCGTGGACACTTCTCTGATATCATTCATCACGATAAGTAGCATATACTAGAGAAATGTGAAGTTTGAAGAATGATGACAGTAATCTTTTTCCTGAACTGAGAGATATTGTCCTGAAAACGAGCCAAAGAAGGTGGTCACCGTTTTCAGCCTGCGTTAATAGATGCACCTATTCACTAATCCATATGAAACCTTTTCACTTGGTTTCTCGTGAGCCCCTCTTCTCCTCGCAGTCCCGTTCTAACAACGGGGCTCGGCCTTGCAGGAGTTTCATTAAATAATATTCCCAAGTAAACATGGTTCATTAAACTGCATCTTGCCTGTAATATATTTTTAATGCATTTTTATAATTGAATTAAAATGGGTTACTGCCGTGCTATAAATGGCTAGAAGTTTTGATTTAAGAGACTACAAGATTGATTGCTCTGAGAGTTCTCCCGCTCTTCTTTCCTTTACATCCCTCGAAATTCATATCTCATCGTCCCCATTTGACTCTGTGGGCAGACGTACAGTGGGGTCCGAAATTATTGACACCATGATAAAGATGAGCAAACATTACTGTTAAGGCAGATTGCCTATTTAACTACTGCACTGGGTGAGGTAGAATAACATTCTAGCATTGTTAGGAGATCTGGAGAGACCTGGTCAGTCAATTACTAATACTCTTAGTAAAAGTATTTATCTTCAACTTGCAATCTGTGGATTTTATTTGACTAGATAGATTAAAATTGTATGTTAAACATCACAGCATAGTTGAAAGATATATGGCGTGTAATCTGAAGAGGTGGCCAGCAGAGATGGGTGGGATGGGCTGAGGGTTGGGATGTGGAATTGGAGACAAGTGGGAGTGGAGTTGCTGGGTGGGGGATAGAATGAAGGTCAAACGTAAAAGTACAAAAATAAAGTCAAAACAAAAAGTATGTTTGAATGACACTGAGGGGCAACGTTGTTACTGCTAATTCCTGTTTGCTTGAGGCTGATGCCGCACAGGTGTTTGTACACATGCATGGAATGGAATAATTATACAATGGAATAATTTTATTCTGATTTTGGGGGTGGGGGGTGGGGGGAGGGTCTCTGATGGTTGAGGGGCAGCTCTCAGGAACTGTGGGAGGGCTGGTGTCCTGGCGGTTGGTCTCGGAGGGTTGATGGCCTGGCAGTTGGGAGCTCGGGCTGATATTTAGCTGGTTTGGCTTCCCGTTTTTTTGTGTGTGGGAGATCTGTCTGTGTCAGGGCGTTGACCCTGGTTGCTTCTGTGGGTCGCTCTGGATGGGAGTCTGTTAAATGACTGAATGTAATGTAAAATGTTGAGTGGCTTCTCTGCAAGTAGATTGTATGTTTAAAAAAAATATATGAGAATCCACATGACCATATATAATAAACACAGCATTCCAACAAAATCTCAGAGCCAGTAGTCAAATCATAAACCATCATTCTCCCCAAAGCATTTACAAATAGATGAATTTCAAGGCATACCCAACATTACTTTCCGTATAACATCAAACATTCTACCACTATTCCAAACAGTGCGTCTTAAGATGCACATTAACTGAAACATCAAACAGAAAGGAAAATGTAAACAGTATTGTGGGTTACTCACAGTTGGGTATTGCACAGATAACAGAAATAAAATAATAAATGCTAGAAAGGTTTTTTACTACTGCTTGGATGGCTTGGCACTAAACTAATAAGACCAATTAACTCAGGTATTTATCAAGTAAAATTGGTAAAAGTGCAATATGTGCCATGTAAGAAAGCTAACGTTTCAGTTCCTTGCTCAGAACATGAGAACATATGAAAGCTGGTGGTTCCTTTTAACATGAGTCTTCAATATTCCCAGGTAAGAAGTTTTAGGTTGTAGTTATTATATGAATTATAGGACTATTTCCCTCTATACCATTTGTATTTCATTAACCTTTGACTATTGGATGTTCTTATAGGCACTTTAGTATTGCCAGTGGAACAGTATAGCTTCCGTCCCTCTAGTTAGCGTGCGCTGACTAGCTAGCCATTTAACTTCGGGTAACACCAGCCTGATCTCGGGAGTTGATAGGCTTGAAGTCATAAACAGCGCAATGCTTGACGCACAATGAAGAGCTGCTGGCAAAACGCACGAAAGTGCTGTTTGAATGAATGTTTACGCGCCTGCTTCTGCCTACCACCGCTCAGTCAGATACTTGTATGCTTGTATGCTCAGTCAGATTATATGCAACGCAGGACACGCTAGATAATATCTAGTAATTTCATCAACCATGTGTAGTTAACTAGTGATTATGATTGATTGTTTTTTCATAAGATAAGTTTAATGCTAGCTAGCAACTTACCTTGGCTTACTGCATTCGCATAACAGGCAGTCTCCTTGTGGAGTGCAATGAGAGAGAGGCAGGTCGTTATTGCGTTGAACTAGTTAACTGTAAGGTTGTAAGATTGGATCCCCCGAGCCTGATACGTTACGATCTATGGCTCAGAGGTAACTGCAATTAAACGGATAGTTAGTGCAATTAAAAAGAGATGGTCAACGTTAGCCTTTTCTACAGCTAAAAGTGGTCTCTGCTGGTTTTGCTCTTACTCCTCAGGGGCTCTGCAAACAGGCCTAGTTTGATCTAGGTCATGCTTTGATCTAGGTCAACCTCAGGCAAGTTAATCAAACCAGTCAAACCAGCCACCAGTCTGAAGTAGGGTTTGATGTTTGCCCAGAAGAGGTCAGCCAGGATTTGCCGTGACTGGGTCCAGGTCAGGTAGGCGGATGATGAAGGGGAGTGGTACTGCCGCCGCATGGAGCACCATGGGTGGTGGTTCTGTTGGAGGGTGGCGTGCATGAATGGCAATTGCAGGAAGGGGGTATGCAATGCCTCTACTCTGGGCCCCCATGAGCCCACAGCTGCATGCTGTTGAACACTGAGGATCTGACCCCTGTTACTGAAGGATGAGGTGGAGTTGGCTTGCACTCCACAGCAGTGTCAGGAGTGCAGTGTCCCCTTCACCAGGAGCTAGGTTGAACACTAGTCTGAATTTGCCGCTGTGTTGCTCAAAGAGGTGGCGTGGCAGGTAACAGGATTCCAGGGATCCTTACTCAGGATCAAGAGTAAGTTTGTCGACAGCCTGAGGTTACCAGCTTCTGGATCTCCTAATGGTGGACTTTCGCCAGCCTTGGGTTCTTTAGCAACCAACGCTCAGTGCCCTGAATGGAAGGCATCACTGCTTGTTTTGTAACATGCAGCTGTGGGCTCATGGGGGCCCAGAGTAGAGGCATTACATATCTCTGGAGCACTTTCACCAAGATTATTGTGGTCTTTTCCTCCAGGAGATTCAAGACACACTGATCTTGTTTGGAACATGTTACTTCCTTTCCAATGAGGGAATGTGTCCACCTAAAATAGCTTCTGTACATTCTTAAGGAATTCAGTGGCTGTGGAAGCAATGGTAGCGAATAGGCATTGCTGGACATGTGTGTGATAGCAGGCTTGCTGGGCCCTGCACAGCCCAACCTAGCAAGGTGTGGACAGCGACAGGGCCTCCCACAGGGCCAGTATGGGCTGGCTCAATGGGGACCAGCAGGTATAGATTATGAGCAATAGAGGCCGTGGCCTGTGGATCTTTGGCAGCGGCATGACCTTCAGTTGTGGGAACTTCCTCTGAAGCATGTCAGAAGGGGAGGTGTGCTCCGCTAGGCAGATACTGTCTGCTGTGACTGCACTGTGGACTTGATTCCAGGTGCCGCTGACTCCTTCAGGGGATATGGTGAATGACACAGAAGCTCTGCTTTCTTGGAGTACATCTTGACAAATAGTTTGAAGGCTCAGTACCTCTGATTCACCCTCTAACCCAAGGCAGTAGGCAGCAGCAGGGAGAATGATGGAACGTTCAGAGCCGTAGTAAAGATGGGAAAGGTCTCCATCGCCTCTTCACCATGATTTAAGATTAGTCTGACCACTTTTAACATCACTCGGGCTGAGCGGTTTGGGCAGTCAAGGTAGAAGACAGTCTCGGCTTTGTCGGTGCTGACCATAAGGACGCTCCTGATCTCTTGCGGTATGACCACATGTTGCACGGTGAGGTTTACCTCCATGCTGGTGTTGCATAGGTTTTTTAGGGTGCATTCCTTTGGGGAGTATTTTCGCCCACACTTCCAGCAGCATACTTTAACCGAGATCCAATCCCTGATCTTCTCCCTCGAGAGCTGCTTGAACTCAGGAGCCTAAGAAGTGTTCTTCCCCTTCACAGTAAGGACAATGGAATTCAAACTTGGGCTTGTTTTGGTTCGATTATTGCTGCTTACCACGAGGAGGTCTGTAACTGGCTTGTTTGTGTTCATGTTCACTGGTCAGGAACATGGTGGTACCCACCTCCCGCTTGTCCTGGTAGAGAACAGAGGCTGTCTGTGAGAGTCTTCCGGCCCTTGCTTACACCTGCAACCAGCCAGACAGGTTCTGGAGGGTATAGGTTTGTCCTACTCTAAGAGACCATGAGTCAAGCAGCTCTCAATAAACCCAATCACGGTATTCAGGTGACAATTTACCCAGTAGCTTTTACACATTTGAACTCAGCACCCTGGTGACCTTCCAATGTCTGCGGCATGCCTATAAAGGATTGGATGGAGAAAGCAAATTCTTACCTTCACATGTGACGCATTGAGAAGGTTGCCAATGTCACACTGGACGAGCTGACGGGGCTGTCCATACTTGACATTTAGGGCATTGAGAGCTGAGGTATATGGCCTAGTGTCGTACATGTATTACTTTGCCAGTTTCTGTGCACTTGGCATTTTCAGATGATCACTTGAAACTTGCACTGTTCTGAGAGGTGACCATGGTTACATAGGATACTGTCTAAGGCCATGTTCAAGAGGGTGAAATCACTCTCTTGCCCAATTTCAAAGTGAGGCAGCTTAGGTCTGGGTATAACATAAGCAGAGGTGACAAGGAGCTCCATCACGTTGGCCCCATTGTCCGGCTGTGGTAGCGATAGGGGGAGAAAGGGGTTAGGGTGCTCCACCACTGCCAGTTGATGAGTTGAAGGCTGAGAGGATGGCTGTGGTAGATAGTCAGAGCCAGAGCCAGGGTCAGACTGGGCACCCTGGGATCCTAATGGTGGGTGTGGCCCAGAAGTTTGGAGATGTGTTGGTAACCCAACCAGACTGTGAAGGCTTGAGAAAGTCTTGGATCTATTAATGTATTGTGAGGTAGGAGCTGGTATAGGGTGCATGTGTCCCAGTTAGAGGAGGATAGGGAGAGAGACATGAGGTTACATTTAGAGAGTTTGAGCTCCCATTTATTCTCATTTCCAGGGTTGGGTAGGTTACTTTCTAAATGTAATCTGTTACAGTTACTAGTTACCTGTCCAAAATTGTAATTAGTAATGTACATTTTGGATTACCCAAACTCAGTAACATAATCTGATTACATTCTGTTACTTTTAGATTACTTTCCCCTTCAGAGGCATTTGAAAAACACAAAAATGTATATTACCAATTGAACGACATCGATTGCAGGATGAATCAATGTTACAAGTTAACATAGCTGGCAATATAAGGATGTAAAGTTTTACTTTATCGATTGGTTATGTAGGCTTCTTCTAGATCATCACTTCCTACTACATATAATAATACGATTAAATTATATTCTGACATTGAAAACCAAAGTCTATCAGAATTCCAGTCATTCCCAAAAAATGTTTAGCCCTTAATTTTCAAGAATAGGACTTGGACGTATAGATTAGCCAAATTGTTTACCTGAGCATGACCCCAAAACTAAGGATTTATTAGCCAGCACTACTCTGTTGTTTATGAATTTGTTGTCATGGAGAACTAATGTGACTAATAGAGTTGAAAAATAAATGCTGCACTCATGAAATGGCATGCTTTGAGCACTACTGATGAAAAAAAATCCCCACTTGTATTCCATAGGCTTGGATCCACACTGTGCAGCTGTTGCAAGAGCAAATTTTTCACTGGCTGTTTCAAATTCAATGATTGATAGGCAGTTCAATTCAACCATTATTCGGTTCAAATACACATTTAGATTTGTGAACAGCCATCCACAACAATCACATTCCGTAAGGCGCCAATAGCTAAATGAAAGAGCGGCAGTATTTATTCACATCAATGCGCTATGTACAGTTGAAGTCAAGTTTACATACACCTTAGCCAAATACATTTAAACTCAGTTTTTCACAATTCCTGACATTTAATCCTCGTAAAAATTCCCTGTTTTAGGTCATTTAGGATCACCACTTTATTTTAAGAATGTGAAATGTCAGAGTAACAGTAGAGAGAATTTTTTATTTCAGCTTTTATTTATTTCATCACATTCCCAGTGGGTCAGAAGTTTACATACACTCAATTAGTATTTGGTAGCGTTGCCTTTACATTGTTCAACTTGGATCAAATGTTTCGGGTAGCCTTCCACGAGGTTCCCACAATAAATTGGGTGAATTTTGTCCCATTCCTTCTAACAGAGCTGGTCTAACTGAGTCAGGTTTGTAGGCCTCCTTGCTCACACACACTTTCTCAGTTCTGCCCACAAATTTTCTATAGGATTGAGGTCCTTGATTTTGTTTTTGCCACAACTTTGGAAGTATGTTTGGGGTCATTGTCCATTTGGAGGACCAATTTGCAACCAAGCTTTAACTTCCTGACTGATGTCTTGAGATGTTGCTTAAATATATCCACATAATTTTCCTGCCTCATGATGCCATCTATTTTGTGAAGTATACCAGTCCCTCCTGCAGCAAAGCACTCCCACAACATGTTGCTGCCACCCCCCTTTTTCCTCCAAACATAGGAGGAGGACATTTCTCCAAAAAGTACGATCTTTAGTCTGGCCTTTTTTATGGCGGTTTTCAAGCAGTTGCTTCTTCCTTGCTGAGCGGCCTTTCAGGTTATGTCGATATAGGACTCGTTTTACTGGGGATACTTTTTTACCTGTTTTCTCCAGCATCTTCACAAGGTCATTTGCTATTGTTCTTGGATTGATTTGCACTTTTCGCACCAAAGTACGTTCATCTCTAGGAGACGGAACGCATCTACTCTGGTCCCATGTTGTGTATACTTGCGTACTATTGTTTGTACAGATGAACGTGGTACCTTCAGGTGTTTGGAAATTGCTCCCAAGGATGAACCAGACTTGTGGAGATCGACAATGTTTTTTCTGAGGTCTTGGCTGATTTCTTTTGATTTTCCAAAGATGTCAATCCAAAAGGCACTGAAGTTAAAGGTAGGACTTGAAATACATCCACAGGCACACCTACAATTGACTCAAATTATGTCAATTAGCCTGTCAGAAGCTTCTAAAGCCTTGACATAATTTTCTGGAATTTTCCATGCTGTTTAAAGGCACAGTCAACTTAATGTATGTAAACGTCTGACCCACTGGAATTGTGATACAGTGAATTATAAGTGAAATAATCTGTCTGTAAGCAATTGTTGGAAAAATTACTTGAGTCATGCACAAAGTAGATGTCCTAACCGACTTGCCAAAACTATAGTTTGTTAACAATACATGTGTGGAGTGATTGAAAAACGAGTTTTAATGACTCCAACCTAAGTGTATGTAAATTTACAACTTCAACTGTAGATATCTATAGTAAGTGCTGTCATCCTTACCTCCAAGCGTTTATACAAGTTGGATAACCTTTGGATGCCAAGAGTAGTCACACCATTGGGAGACATATCTTGGACTGTAGCCTACAAAAGCCAATTCCTGCTCTTTTCGCGTGATCCATCAAACACATTTAGTGTGTCATCATTTTGGTCAGACTCGCGCAGGTGGAACAAACTTACACTTGCACCTTTTTTCAATGCTGATTTCAATGTCATTGAGATTACAGAGAAGTGTCAAAGATTTTGTTTCACAAACATCCTTTATGAATTTAAAAGTATTCCTCTAAATTATCATCTAGTTTTTCGAAAGTGTCTGTAATCTGATTACAGTATTTTTGCTGGTAAAGTAATGGATTAGAGTAACCGGTTTTTGTAATCCTTTACATGTAATCCTTTGTAATCCGTTACTCCCCTAACCTGCTCATTTCAATCATCCCTTGTAATTTCCATAATTGATGTGTGCCAAGAAATGAACAGAAAACAAAACATATTTTACATTAGGATATTTAATTTGATGATATAATAATAATAATAATAATCTCTGTCATCAGCATTTCTACACATTCTCAGAGCTGGTAATAAAATCATAATAAATAATAATAAAAAAAAGCATTTATAAATAGATTCATTTCAAGGCATATCAAACATTACTATGCATACAAACATCCCACCACTATTCCCAACAGTCTGTCTTTAGATGCACATCAACTGAAACATCAAACAGAAAGGACTGACTTTGGGACCATTCCTCCATACAGATCCTTGATATCCTTTGTATGCGCTTATGGACTACTCTCTTCAATTTAAACCATTTAAAGTTTTCAATAGGTTTCAAGTCCAGATAGTGAGATGCTTAAGATTTAGATTTTGTGGCCAATGAACCACTGTGCAACTATAGGTGAAACTCTAGATCACCTTTACTCCACACACAGAGCTAGCTCTCGCTCGCCCTCCATTTGGCAAATCTGACCATAACTCTATCCTCCTGATTATTGTTTACAAGAAAAAACTCAAACAGGCAGTGCCCGTGGTCCGATATGGATGTGGTCAGATGAAGTGGATGCTAAGCTACAGGACTGTGCATCGACGATGTTCCCACAGTGACGGTACATACATATCCCAACCAGATGCCATGGATTACAGGCAACATCCACACTGAGCTAAAGAAGTGTCGCTTTCAAGAAGCAGGACACTAACCCGGCCTCCCAAGTGGCGCAGTGGTCTAAGGCACTGCATTGCGGTGTTGAGGCGTCAAGACAGCTTAGGGTTCATTATCGGCCATGACCGGGAGTCCCATACGCCGGCACACAATTGGCCCAGCGTTGTCCGAGTTAGGGGAGGGTTTAGCCGGGGGGGGCCTTTACTTGACGCTCTAGTGACTCATTGTGGCAGGGCTGGCGTCTGCAGGCTGACTTCAGTTGTCAGTTGAACAGTGTTTCCCAGCTGGGTTCCGGGTTAAGCGAGCGGGTGCTAAGAAGCGTGGTTTGGCGGGTCATGTTTCGGAGGACGCATCACTTGACCTTTGCCTCTCCCGATCCAGTTGGGGTTTTGCAGCGCTGAGATCGTAATCATGACATTTGGCAGATTTTTTTTTTTATATATAGAAAAAGAAATATATATATATAAAAATACTCTTACACCCTCCGATGAACCATCAGAGGTAAGGCATCAACAGGGGACTAAAATCGAATCCCACTACTGCCTCTGATGCTCGTGTGACGCAAGCCTTCAAGGCTCGCTTCGAGTTAAGCAACACTGAACTATGTGTGAGAGCGCCAGCTGTTCCGTACAACTGTGTGATCACGCTCTCCGTAGCCGATGTGAGTAAGACCTCTAAACTGGTTAACATTTACAAGGCCGCAGGACAGACAGATTACCAGGATGCGTGACCAGCTGGCAAGTGTCTTCACTGACATTTTGAAATTCTCCCAGACCCATTCTTTAATACTTACATGTTTTAAGCAGACCACCATAGTCCCTGTGCCCAAGAACGCCAAGGTAACCCGTCCAAATGACTATCACCCTGTGGCACTCATATCTGTAGCCATGAAATGCTTTGAAAGGCTGGTGATATCTCATATCAAAACCATTTTTCCAGACCCTCTCCAATTTACATTACACCCCAAAATATCCACAGATGACTCAATCTCTTTTGCACTCTGCACTGACTACAGCTCAGCGTTCAACACCATAGTGCCCTCCAAGCTCATCACTAAGCTAAGGACCCCGGAACTGAACTCCTCCCTCTGCAACTGAATCCTGGATTTCCTGACGGTACGCCTCCAGGTGGTAAGGGTAGGCAACAACACATTCGCCATGCTGACCCTTGACACGGGAGCCCCTCAGGGGTATGTGCTTAATCCCATCCTATACCCCCTGTTCACCCACAACTGCGTGGCTGCGCACGACTCCAACACCATCGTTAAATTTACCCACGACACGACAGTGGTAGGCCTGATCATTGACGACGATGAGATAGCCTATGTGGAGGAGGACAGAGACCTGGCAGTGTGATGCAAGAACAACAACCTCTCCCTCAAAGTCAGCAAGACAAAGTGGCTGATTGTGGACTACAGGAAACGAAGGGCCGAGCACGCTTCCATTCACATCGGCGGTGCTGTAGTGGAGCGTGTTGAGAGCTCCTCGGTCCACATCACTAAGGATCTATCATGGCCCAAACACACCAACACAGTTCTGAAGAGGGCACGACAACACCTCTTCCCCCTCAGAAAGTGAAAAAGATTTAGCATAGGCCCTCAGATCCTCATCAAGTTCTACAGCTGCACCATTGAGAGCATCTTGATTGGCTGCATCACCCCTTGGTACGGCAACTGCTTGGCATTCAACCGCAAGGCATCTATAGAGGGTAGTGCGGATGGGCCAGTACATCATTGGGGTTTAGCTCCCTGCCATCCAGGACCTCTATGCCAGGTGTGTCAGAGGAAGGCACTACAATTTGTTGAAGACTTCAGCCACCTAAGTCATAGAACTGTTCTCCCTGCTACCGCATGGCAAGCGGTGCCGATGCACCATGTCTGGAACCAACAAGACCCTGAACGGCTTCTATCACCAAGCCATAAGACTGCTGAATATTTAACCAGACTATCTGCGTTGACACATTCTGCAATAACTTTTTTAACTCATCACATACGGTGCTGCTATTGTTTACTATCTGTCACTTGATTCCTAGTTATACATATCTACCTCAATTACCTCTTACCCCTTCACATCGACTCGGTACGGATACCCCTTGTATATAGCCAAATTATAGTTACTCATTGTGTACCTATTATTACTTTTAGTATTATGTGTTTTACTCTTCTATTATTTCTCTATTTTCTTTCTCTCTGCATAATCGGGAAGGGCCCGTAAGTAAGCATTTCACTGTTAGTCCACACCTGTTGTTTTATGAAGCATGTGACAAATTCAATTTGATTTGATTTCTTTGGATTTTGTTGTGTGCTTGGGGTTATTGTCTTGCTGGAAGATCCAATTGTGGCCAAGTTTCAGCCTCCTGGTAGAGGCAACCAGGTTTTTGGCTAATGTTTTACAGTAGGTATGGGGGGGTTATTTTCTGCTCATGTATTTTCTAATTTCAATACCATATCCACTGGTGTGCGTGACCAAAGAACTCTATTTTCATGTCATCCAACAAATGTAAATGCCTGGGCCCTCATTTATCAATGTTGCGAAGAAAAGCTTCTATATTAACTTGTATGAAGAAAATATAGAATGTTTTGTGGACAAAAACCTTCCCTTTAAATCTCCAAGAAATGTCACTAATTTCTGTCCGCCAACATGGAGAAATCAAAATCAAAAGAAAAAAACTTTTGATCACCGAAGTGGAAGCAAAACAAGCCATACTTTTTGGAGCCCTCAGCAATGCCTTGGCAAATAAGAGAAAAAAAAACATTGCTTGGGAGCAGGTTAGAGCTGTGGTAAATTCGGCCTCATTTGAGTGCAGAACAGTTCATGAAATTAAAAAGAAATGGTTTGATTTGAAAACGTGTGCAAAAAAAAAGTATCCTCAAAAGGAATATAAGTACAACAGGAAGAGGGCAGAGTGACTCTTCACTGTCTGCTATGGACCAGCACATTGGCACCATAATTGGAGAGAACTCAGTGTCTGGCATCATTTGTGATGGTGATACTGAGGACCCTCTCCCAGACCCTGAAGGAATACCAGACACACCAACTGATGGTAAGTCAAGCCTTTTTTTCGCAACCATATTCAGACATGGAACACATCTAAATATTTTTTAACTATCACAAATATATATAACAAAATGAATATAACAAAAATAACAAATCATGAAACAGATGTGGGTGATTTGCCTGACCCCTCATCCCCAGGCCTACCAGAAGGGTGTCCTCTTTGGAAAGCTCTTCAGCTGCACCGCATGTTTTGACTGACGCAGTCCTGAAACAACATGAAGAGATCAACACATCAATTATTGGACTCAAACAGCAGCTGGAGGATGTATGAAACGGAGAGAGAGAGAGAAATCAATCATTGAAAGAACTTGTTGATTGTGTCAAACATGTAAGACAATAAATTCTTGTGCAATGTAAATGTGTTTTCCTTGTCGATTTGATTACAATATTTGGAAGAACAAATATCTAAAACCGTTGTATGATATTGACTCTTGTCCTCAGTGCCAGGGCTATGGGTGGTGGGAAACACTCACTGTCAGGCATGGGCTCATCGGGTCTGGGTGGATCATTCAGTGGAATGCCATTTTTGATTGCAATGGTGTGGTGCACACTGCAAGCCTTGACAATGTAGCAAACCTAAAAAGGAATTTGCACATTATATTACATTCATGTAATGGCATTTGAAGGAATGTCATTTCAGAGGCAAACCTTGCTAGGCTGGTATTGCAGTCTTCCTCCTGTCCCAGACAAGCACAGCCAACGCCCTTTCAGCAGGCCTATGGTGCGCTCCACGGTTCTTGTGTATGCGTGGGCTTGGTTGTAGCTTGCCTCTTGTTGGTTTGTGAGGGGAGTCATCAGCCATGTTTTTAATGGGTAGCCCCTGTCTCCTGCAGTTATGAGCACAGCAGTCAGATATTGTTTCCTAGTAGAGGTCTAAC
Source organism: Oncorhynchus kisutch (assembly GCF_002021735.2). Taxonomy (NCBI): domain Eukaryota; kingdom Metazoa; phylum Chordata; class Actinopteri; order Salmoniformes; family Salmonidae; genus Oncorhynchus; species Oncorhynchus kisutch. The sequence continues at coordinate 6,130,472 of NC_034194.2, forward strand.
ATGGCAAATAAAACCTTGCAAATAAAACATAAGTCACTTACCAATAAGCCATCCATCCTCAACAGCTCCTTCCTGGAGGTTAAGGCCGACTGATCTGTTCTGCACAATGAATGATAATGTGTCCCACATGGCCATTTGGCCACTAGATTTAAGACAAATGTGAATCACAGATGACCTGCACATTGACAGAATGGAAGCCTTTTCTGTTGACGAAGTTGAATTCGTTCAATGATGGTGCTTTTATTGCAATGTCGGTGCAGTCAACTGCTCCAATGACAATGACATCCAGCTATGGTATGGAAATCCCTTTTCACTCTGGCCTGTTGCACAGCAGTGTATGGAAACTGTGTGTATTGTGGGGTCAATGATATTATGCCAGGGAGGACTGCAGGCAATATCTGGCTCATGGTTGGTTGTGAAATGCCAGACCGATCCGCAATCTCCCGTTGGAATGTTCCAGTGGCCAAAAGTCCTAGGGTGGTAAAGGACTTGGGTATGCACTGGGGTGGCATTGGTGCGTTTCGTCTCCCTTTCTAATACTGGCGAGAGTTGGTTGCAGGGATACAATAAAATATGCCTTGGAAAACGAAATCTACTAATAAGCCAAGCGTCGCTCTCAGCAAAAAGATCTGCACCCTCATTGAAAACACGCTCCTTGCGTAAATGCAGCTTGTGCCAGATCCTCCAGCAATGCAAGATTTGCCATTTTGGACAAGTCACAATGCATCAGTGTTGCCTTTTATATTATTTAACTGGTTTAACTAAATTGCCTCCAACCTTACATTCCACTCTATTTCTAATTTACTTTATTTTTCAATTAGGCTTAAATGGTTTCATGTTTATGAATTCAATAGCACCCTGAAAAAATGATTAGAAGCTTACGTTTCTATAAAATAAATACATGAATAAACTATTCATGTATTTTCTTTTTTTCTTCATAGTTTATGATTTGGTCCAGTACTGTATGTCAATCCTTTCTCCATTTGGTGGATGGTATTTCATTGGCACAAGATGCTGTGTGTACGCAAGGTCAGAGGTGTGCTTAAATTGACACATTCTCAAGTATCAGTACAAATGAATAAATCCAACACATTCTCAAGTATCAGTACAAATTGATCAATCCAACACATTCTCAAGTATCAGTACAAATGGATAAATCCAACACATTCTCAAGTATCAGTACAAATGGATAATTCCCAGACTTTGCTTAGAAATGATCGCATGCATGGTTCACCAACATTTCTGTTCGTACGCAACACTGATAAATAAGGCCCCTAGAATTTGCTAAACTGAATTGCCACTTGGATTGGAACCAGTGCTTTGCTCAGATGGCATGAAAATAGAGCTCACACCAGTGGTGGGTTTGGCATCGAATTGAAAATCCATAAGCAGATAATAACTCCATTACCTACTGTAAAATATGGTGGTGGATCATTGATGTTATGGGGCTATTTTGCTTCCACTGGGCATGGGGCACTTGTAAAGGTCAACGTCATCATTATAACTGCCTTAATTTAGCTGGACCCCAGAAAGAGTAGGTGCTGCCTTGGCAGCAGTTAATGGGGAGCCATAATAAATACAAATACAAATCAGGAATTTCACCCAGTACCAGGATATTTTAGCCAAAAACCTCTGCTATGATGCTGAAACTTCGCCGCAAGTGGATCTTTCACCAAGTGTTCACATCCTTCATCTGTATTCACAGAGCTCTTCTCCCCCTACAAGACCTTTACTCCTCTTCACTCCTCTTTATTATCTTCTTCCAGTACACTCTGAGATGTACAATATTATCTCTGAGATGTACAGTTTATTTCTGTTATTTGAACTGACCATGTCAGTGACTATACCTCATGTACTTGGTAATCATTATTACTTTAATGAAGCTAAATGTGGCATACTGTACCGATCCAAGCATTCTTTAGCCTGCAGCCAATCAACCAACCATGTGGAATCAGCCACATACATATCTTGTGATACTTGATGTCCTCCCCATAGGAAATAAGTGCAATCTACAGTGCCTAGTGAAAGTCTACACACCCTTGCACAGTTGTCACATTTTGCTGCCTTAAAATTAAATCTAAAAAGGGATTAAATTAGTTTTTTTCAAACAGATCTACACAACCTGCTCCACATTTTTAAAGTGAAAGAAAAAGTTAAGAACTTTTTCCAAATTAAAAATGAATAAAAACGAAAATGTCTTGATTGTGTATGTCTTCACAGCCCATAGTTAGGGCTAATACTTTGTGGAAGTACCTTTGGCAGCAATTACAGATGTAAATAATGTTGAATAAGATTCTACCAACTCTGCACAACTCTTAGGTCAACATAGAGTACCAGTCAAAGGTTTGGACACACTTACTCATTCCAGGGTTTTTTCTTTATTTTTACTGTTTTCTACATTGTAGAATAATAGTGAAGACATCAAAACTATGAAATAACACATATGGAATTATGTAGTAACCAAAAGTGTTAAATAAATCAAAATATATTTTAGATTCTTCAAAGTAGCCATCCTTTGCCTTGATGACAGCTTTGCACACTCTTGGCATTCTCTCAACCGCCTTCACGAGGAATGCTTTTCCAAGGAGTTCCCACATATGCACTTGTAGGCTGATTTTCCTTCACTCTGTTGTCCCCGTCATTAACTATACAGTGCCTTGCGAAAGTATTCGGCCCCCTTGAACTTTGTGACCTTTTGCCACATTTCAGGCTTCAAACATAAAGATATAAAACTGTATTTTTTTGTGAAGAATCAACAACAAGTGGGACACAATCATGAAGTGGAACGACATTTATTGGATATTTCAAACTTTTTTAACAAATCAAAAACTGAAAAATTGGGCGTGCAAAATTATTCAGCCCCTTTACTTTCAGTGCAGCAAACTCTCTCCAGAAGTTCAGTGAGGAGCTCTGAATGATCCAATGTTGACCTAAATGAGTAATGATGATAAATACAATCCACCTGTGTGTAATCAAGTCTCCATATAAATGCACCTGCACTGTGATAGTCTCAGAGGTCCGTTAAAAGCGCAGAGAGCATCATGAAGAACAAGGAACACACCAGGCAGGTCCGAGATACTGTTGTGAAGAAGTTTAAAGCCGGATTTGGATACAAAAAGATTTCCCAAGCTTTAAACATCCCAAGGAGCACTGTGCAAGCAATACTATTGAAATGGAAGGAGTATCAGACCACTGCAAATCTACCAAGACCTGGCCGTCCCTCTAAACTTTCAGCTCATACAAGAAGAAGACTGATCAGAGATGCAGCCAAGAGGCCCATGATCACTCTGGATGAACTGCAGAGATCTACAGCTGAGGTGGGAGACTCTGTCCATAGGACAACAATCAGTCGTATATTGCACAAATCTGGCCTTTATGGAAGAGTGGCAAGAAGAAAGCCATTTCTTAAAGATATCCATAAAAAGTGTTGTTTAAAGTTTGCCACAAGCCACCTGGGAGACACACCAAACATGTGGAAGAAGGTGCTCTGGTCAGATGAAACCAAAATTGAACTTTTTGGCAACAATGCAAAACGTTATGTTTGGCGTAAAAGCAACACAGCCCATCACCATGAACACACCATCCTCACTGTCAAACATGGTGGTGGCAGCATCATGGTTTGGGCCTGCTTTTCTTCAGCAGGGACAGGGAAGATGGTTAAAATTGATGGGAAGATGGATGGAGCCAAATACAGGACCATTCTGGAAGAAAACCTGATGGAGTCTGCAAAAGACCTGAGACTGGGACGGAGATTTGTCTTCCAACAAGACAATGATCCAAAACATAAAGCAAAATCTACAATGGAATGGATCAAAAATAAACATATCCAGGTGTTAGAATGGCCAAGTCAAAGTCCAGACCTGAATCCAATTGAGAATCTGTGGAAAGAACTGAAAACTGCTGTTCACAAATGCTCTCCATCCAACCTCACTGAGCTCGAGCTGTTTTGCAAGGAGGAATGGGAAAAAAATTTAGTCTCTCGATGTGCAAAACTGATAGAGACATACCCCAAGCGACTTACAGCAGTAATCGCAGCAAAAGGTGGCGCTACAAAGTATTAACTTAAGGGGGCTGAATAATTTTGCACGCCCAGTTTTTCAGTTTTTGATTTGTTAAAAAAGTTTGAAATATCCAATAAATGTCGTTCCACTTCATGATTGTGTCCCACTTGTTGTTGATTCTTCACAAAAAAATACAGTTTTATATCTTTATGTTTGAAGCCTGAAATGTGGCAAAAGGTCGCAAAGTTCAAGGGGGCCGAATACTTTCGCAAGGCACTGTATCATTATTGTTACGGTTTTCCTCCGTCGAAAGAGAGTCGGACCAAAATGCAGCGTGGTTAATACGATACATGTTTAATGACGAATAAACACGACAATACAAAAACAACAAACGGAACGTGAAAACCTATACAGCCTATCTGGTGACAACTAACACAAAGACAGGAACAATCACCCACGAAACACTCAAAGAATATGGCTGCCTAAATATGGTTCCCAATCAGAGACAACGAGAATCACCTGCCTCTGATTGAGAACCGCCTCAGGCAACCATAGACTTTGCTAGAACACCCCACTAAGCCACAATCCCAAAACCTACGAAAAAAACCCATACATAAACACAACACAAAATAAACTCATGTCACACCCTGGCCTGACCAAATAAGTATAGAAAACACAAAATACTAAGACCAGGGCGTGACAATTATCAAATAGTTTAATTATATGTTATGACCTGCCTCAAAGACTATACCGAATCAAGTGGAATGTAAGAACAATGCAGTTACATAGGATATACTTGTAATTATCATGTACCTACCCAGGAGCAAGCAACTTAATTTAAATTGAAACCCAGTAGGGTATAACATTTATAATTACTATCCAGTTACTATATAACAACCTTTGCAGACAATAGGCTAATCAGGATAAATTAGAAGACAGGAGAACATTGTACAGATTGTTACAATAAAGTACAATTGAACTAAAAGGGTTTTCTCCGGTCTAATTGAAAATGACTGGTAGTTAATGACAAGGTGTGCATTGTTACAGTTGTTGTTACCAGGTCCTAGCATATTTATCAAACCTGGTATTACATGTGGATTTCATGGTAGTGTCACCTTGTAACAAGGTCAAATTTTGGTTTGAGTTATCAACATGGTAATTCACAGGTGACTTTCACACATGTAATTACAAAACAATAGTTACATAGAAAATTTAACAAGAAAATGTGTAAAAACATCAGTAGTTACACACGTGGCATAACCTTCATGCTGAAGGTTGTGGAGAATGACACAAATATCAATTTCCACAAAGTTTGCTGTTTCAGTGTTTTTAGATATTTTTTTCAGGTGTTACTATGGAATACTGAAGTATAATTACAAGCAGTGTCAAAGGCTTTTATTGACAATTACGTGAAGTTGATGCAAAGAGTCAATATTTGCAGTGTTGACCCTTCTTTTTCAAGACCTCTGCAATCCGCCCTGGAATGCTGTCAATTTAACTTCTGGGCCACATCCTGACTGATGGCAGCCTATTCTTGCATAATCAATGCTTGGAGTTTGTCAGAATTTGTGGGTTTTTGTTTGTCCACCCGCCTCTTGAGGAATTTCCACAAGTTCTCAATGGGATTCAAGTCTGGGGAGTTTCCTGGCCATGGACCTAAAATATCAATGTTTTGTTCCCCGAGCCACTTAGTTATCACTTTTGCCTTATGGCAAGGTGCTCCATCATGCTGAAAAGGCATTGTTCGTCACCAAACTGTTCCTGGATGGTTGGGAGAAGTTGCTCTCGGAGGATGTGTTGGTACCATTCTTTATTCATGGCTGTGTTCTTAGGCAAAATTGTGAGTGAGCCCACTCCCTTGTCTGAGAAGCAACCCCACACATGAATGGTCTCAGGATGCTTTACTGTTGGCATGACACAGGACTGATGGTAGCGCTCACCTTGTCTTCTCCGGACAAGCTTTTTTCTGGATGCCCCAAACAATCGGAAAGGGGATTCATCAGAGAAAATGACTTTACCCCAGTCCTCAGCTGTACCCTGTACCCCAACCCTGTACCTTTTGCAGAATATCAGTCTGTCCCTGATGTTTTTCCTGGAGAGAAGTGGCTTCTTTGCTGCCCTTCTTGACACCAGGCCATCCTCCAAAAGTCTTTGCCTCACTGTGCGTGCAGATGCACTCACACCTGCCTGCTGCCATTCCTGAGCAAGCTCTGTACTGGTGGTGCCCCGATCCCGCAGCTGAATAAACTTTAGGAGACGATCCTGGCTCTTGCTGGACTTTCTTGGGCGCCCTGAAGCCTTCTTCACAACAATTGAACCGCTCTCCTTGAAGTTCTTGATGATCCGGTAAATGGTTGATTTCTTACTTACTGGCAGCAATATCCTAGCCTGTGAAGCCCTTTTTGTGCAAAGCAATGATGACCGCACGTGTTTCCTTGCAGGTAACCATGGTTTACAGAGGAAGAACAATGATTCCAAGCACCACCCTTCTTTTGAAGCTTCCAGTCTGTTATTCAAACTCAATCAGCATGACAGAGTGATCTCCAGCCGTGTCCTCATCAACACTCACACCTGTGTGAGAGAATCACTGACATGATGTCAGCTGGTCCTATTATGGCAGGGCTGAAATGCAGTGGAAATGTTTTTGGGGGATTCAGTTCATTTGCATGGCAAAGAGGGACTTTGCAATTAATTGCAATTCATCTGATCATTCGATGAGAATGTGGGCGTGGTCGGTCCTCCTTTTCCTGTAGTGCACAATCATCTCCTTTGTCTTGATTACATTGAGGGAGAGGTTGTTGTCCTGGCACCACATGGCCAGCTCTCTGATCTCCTCCATATAGGCTGTCTCGTCATTGTCGGTGATCAGGCCTACCTACCACTGTTGTGTCATCAGCAAACTTAATGATGGTGTTGGAGTCGTGCCTGGCCATGCAGTCATGAGTGAACAGAGAGGGAGGAGGGGACTGGGCATGCACCCCTGAAGAAACGCCGTGTTCAGGATCAGGGTTACAGATGTGCTGTTACCTACCCTTAACACCTGGGGGTGGCCCGTCAGGAAGTCCAGAATCCATTTGCAGAGGGAGGTGTTTAGTCCCAGGCTCCTTAGCTTCGTGATGAGTTTTGAGGGCATTATGGTGTTAAACACTGAGCTGTAGTATACCAGGAGGAATGAGCCATCAGGAGGAATGGGTCAAAATTCACCCAACATACTGTGGGAAGCTTGTGGAAGGCTACCCGAAATGTTTAACCCAAGTTGAACAATTTAAAGACAATGCTACCAAATACTAATTGAGTGTATGTTAACTTCTGACCCACTGGGAATGTGATAAAATAAATAAAAGCTGAAGTAAATCATTCTCTCTGCTATTATTCTGTCATTTCACATTGTTAAAATAAAGTGGTGATCCTAAGACAGGGAATTTTTACTAGGATTAAATGTCAGGAATTGTGAAAACCAAATACATTTCAACTCAGTTTATGGTGTATGTGAGATTCCGACTTCAACTGTAAGTTTCCCTGCATTAAAGTCCCCGGCCACTAGGAGCGCCGCCTCTGGATGAGGGTTTTCCTGTTTGCTTATGGCCATATACAGCTTCTTGAGAGCGGTCTTTGTGTCAGCATCAGTTTGTGGTGGTAGATAGACAGCTACGAAGAATATTGATGAAAACTCTCTAGGTAAATAGTGTGGTCTACAGCTTATCGTGAGATACTCTACCTCAGGCGAGCAAAACCTCGAGGCTTCCTTAGATATCTTGCAGCAGCTGTTTTTTTACAAATATACGTAGACCGTCACCCCTTGTCTCACCAGAGGCTTCTGTTCTATCCTGTGATACAGCTGTATGTTATTTATGTCGTCGTTCAGCCACAACTCGGTGAAACAGTTTTTAATATCTGTAGTTCATCTATTTTATTATCCAATGCTTGTCCGTTGGCTAATAGGGCCGATGGTAAAGGCAAATTACCCACTCGCTGACGGATCCTCACAAAGCAACCCGACCTTCGTCCTCGATCTCTCGCTTTCTCCTTCGAATGACGGGGATGTGGGCCTTGTCGGGAGTCTGAAGTCAATCACTCTCGTCCAACTTGTTAAAGAAAAAATTGTCTCTCAATACAAGGTGAGTCATCCCCGTCCCGATTTCTAGATGCTTTTTTCAGTCATAAGAGACAGTGGCAGAAACATTATGTACAAAATAAGTTACAAATAACGCGAAAAAAACACACACAATAGCACAATTGGTTAAGATACTGTAAAATGGCAGCCATTCTCTCCTGGGGCATTGTTTTGTTTGTTTATTTTTGTATAAGGGCATTGGAAGACATAAGTTCTGTAGCTGAGGAGCATGTATCGGTTATCTTTGTGAGGTTAAACAAAGATTAGGCTGTGATATGAAAGCAATTTCCAACTCTTTCAATGCAGAACTTGTGTAGACATGTCTGGCATGAAGAAATCCTGTTTCTCCCCTCCACATACCCTGAACTCAGTGTATTGTTCCTTCTCAAAGCTTGCAATGTTTGAAGTACTTCAGATTTCTCAAGGGCGACACACAAGGGCTCCTCAAACATCCCCTTTTCTGTTTGTAAAATAAATATAAACTTTTTCTGTGCAGGCTACTGTAATGTAAATTTAATGAAATAGGCCCACAAAGCACCTTATCTAATATGTATTTATTGGAAATAAGAAAAAGCCATAATGCGAAAGAATGATCTTTACTTGTGCTCTTCTTCAGCGTTGGGGTCAACTCCCAATTTTGGGGTGCAACTCAATATTAGGAAGGTGTTCCTAATGTTTGGTATACTCAGTGTATATCGATGTGCCCGATGCTGCCCCTCATCTCTGATTCTCCGCTCGGTGCGCAATATCAAGTGTGCCTATAGGCTATTTATTGGGGTTTCAATGAAATTATCCATAGCCAATAGGCTATAGGCTATGAGGTCCTTGCTAGGAGATGCACAGAGCAAAGTTATATGTCAAAGATAGCTGCTGGGATGGTGTAAATACAACTAGGCTGCATTACACACGGCAATGGATATTCCAACCCTGAGACCCAGTCTGATCTGATCAAAATATTTTTTGTGTGTGCTGCCTAACCAATGGCTGTGCAGACTAGGCATAGTTTGCAGTTCAGGAGGAGAGTCAAAAGCTTTTTCAGAAAATTCCTCAACCCACCATGCACTCTTTAAATAGCCTACCTCCGAGTCACTGAAGGGCTGTTAAGTTAAAACCAAGACTCGAATTGAGTGGGTATGCCATTTAAATGGCAAAAAAGCATGTGCCTACCTCTTGAATGCTTATGATTTTGTGGTAAATGAAATTAATCTGATTATACAAAGTGATCTATAACAGGGCTTTGGTCCGCTATGCTTTATGCTAGAAACAAGCTGTAAAATACCTGGGAAAGACGTGACTCCAATGCATATGGGAATATCATTGTTTAGTTTCTTCAACATTCATAGGCTGAGCAACAACCTTCTGTAGCTGAGGAGACAAAACACAGACTTTGTTTGGGAAGTAATCTAATTCTGTCACTATCGATTAAGCTATTCACTTTCAGTATAATAGAATATGTTTAAACCCAGGCAGCTTTTAGGGAAACATCTGTGACCTTCTCTCATTGGGTTAAGCCATGGAAGAAGAGTAGCCAGCAGTTAAAGCTGACATTTTTCTACATCGGGAGGCCTGCTCTGTCTGGATTGGAAAGGTAGGCATAACTTTTGAATGTACCTTTCTCAGATTCCTAATGACGTCTCAGATTATTTGCAAACAGGGGCAGTTTTGTTGCAAACAAGACACACTGATTTGGCATTGCAGCGTCCCACCTGGCCAACATCCGGTGAAATTGCAGCGTGCGAAATTCAAACTAAAGAATAATAAATATTTAACTTTCATAAAATCACAAGTGTAATACATCATAATACAGCTTAACTTCTTGTTAATCCAGCTGCTGTGTCAGATTTCAAAAAGGCCTTACGGCAAAAGCACACCATGTGATTATCTGAGGGCAGCGCCCCGCATACAAAACCATGAAAAACACATTTCAACCAGGCAGGTGAGACACGAATGTCAGAAACAGCGATATAACAAATACCTTACCTTTGATGACCTTCTTCTGTTGGCACACCAAAAGGTCCCAGTTACATCACAAATGGTCCTTTTGTGCGATAATGTCCTTCTTTATATCCATAAAAACTCAGTTTAGCTGGCGCGCTTCAGTCAATAATCCACCCAGTTTCCCTCCATCAAAATGCATACAAAATTAATCCCAAACGTTGCTAATACATTTTTCCAAACAAGTCAAACAACGTTTATAATCAAACCTTAGATACCCTAATACGTAAATAAATTATAACATTTAAGACGGAGAATCGTTATTGTCTTTACCGGAGAGAAATACCAAAGAACACACTCTCATTCACACGCTTGGAAACACTACAGCCACAATGGGAGCCATCTATAAAAACTAAAATTTCTGGTTTATTTTTCCCAAAACTTTTGACATCTAGTAGAAGCCCTAGGAACTGCAATCTGGGAGTACTTCACCTTATAATAAAAGTGACAGCCATTGAAAATAGTGGTAGGCTGAAATTATTTTGGGGGGGGATGTTTTGTCCTCAGGGTTTCGCCTGCCTTATCAATTCTGTTATACTCACAGACATTCATTTAATAGTTTTAAAAACTTTTGAGTGTTTTCTATCCAAATCTACCAATTATATGCATATCCTAGCTTCTGGGCCCGAGTAACAGGCAGTTTACTTTGGGCATGCTTTTCATCTGATACTGTCTGGTCGAAACTAGTATGACATTGTTGCCGCCGCCCCTGGCATTGAATGCAAGGGAAGCCAAGCGAGCATTTGGCCTCCTTTTGACAAATAAAGTATAAAAAATTGACAATCTGCGTTGAACGAGCGTTTAAGCATCTGTGAATAGTCCTGGTTGGGGAAAAAAAGGGAAGCCAGCTTGGATTTGGTGTCTCTCCTATTAAATCGCTTTGAGAGCATACTTTAACAGAAACAACTTGAATTGTTGCATCTCGTTATGTTGTTGTCCTACGGTGGCTAGCTAGCTAGCTAAAATTGTCCCTTTCCTAAATTAGCCATGCCTGGAGATAGGGATTTGGACTTGTGGTTTTACTTAATTCTCCGCACAGGCCAGTGATTATAACGGCGATTCTGATCCAACCATTAGTTCATCCATTCTTGTGTCCCTGGCCTGAGAGGATGGAAGTTCAATATGAAAGAGAGGAGGATGGCATTGGCATTTCTCTACAAGTAGGGTGAGTCAACATGTTTTTCTACTTGCACAAACGCAAACAGAAATCAAAACCATGGACAGCCACATCATATTTAGCTTATGTTGATTGGACTAAATTGTTTTTGGTATGTTTTAGTTGTCACTGTATTAGACAAAGTAGAGGTGATTTGATGATGTTGAAATGGTGCTGTAACAGTGGAGGCAGCTCCTGTTTTCATTGTGACTTGCGGTAACTCTCTGTGGTTCTAAATCAATAGTTGTTTAGTGGTTAAAAAATGTTGGAAACATTAACTTGCTTAACCATGCTGTAGGTCATATAACTGTCTGTTACATGCAATATGAGTCATGGACTTCACCGGACAGAGGTTGCTATCCGGTTTTGTGAGAAAGCAAAGGTGTGGTTCCTTGTTATCTTACTGTCTTCCTATTGTCTCTGCCTTTAGGCCTACATATCATGGTTGCAAGACATATGAATTAACAGCAAACAATGCAATTATCACCACATACAGTGCAGGTTGTAATATGGCTTTTTTTTTGCCACGCACCGCTACTGTAGATTCATTCTTCCCATCCTTACTCTTGTCCACGGTGGTCTGTGAACCCACAACCTTCTGGCCCTCAGCCCAATATGTAATGCATACAGAACAAAGTACAGTTTCTAAAACTACATTATCTAAGGCTCTGGTCTGTCTAAGAAGTGATGGTAAATGGTAGACATGTTCTCCGCTATTCACTTTGTTTTAATTATTATTTTGGGTATAGGGGAGCGTCACTTTTTTTCAAGCGTTCAGGGATAGTTTAGGTACAATATATTTTTCTGAAGGGAGGGCCATTCATTTTCTGCATGTATTATAAATAATGTTCACTCCCTAAGAAGCCATTTCAATCACAGTAAGGTACTTAATTGTTACCCAGAAATGATTTGATATTGAGATAAAAATGGCTGCATTAGGCCTGAATGGTCTGCATTGAAATGGATTTGACCACAAACCTACTTTTCTCTATCATCTATTTCAGTATTAAGAGTTGTAATTATGATGGCTAAACTGCCGGGCCTCACTACCCCCCTTACTATGCCAATAAGCAGCCATTTTCACTGCAACATTTTAACAGTCTAATTAATACATTTTATATATGCTATCGGAAAAATTCTGAATGTGTTTATGAAGGTCTTGGGTAACATTAGAATACTTTTTTTTTAATGTCAATAACTCAATGGCATTTTCATTAGTTTATGTTACTGTAGGTGAGCTGTTGCTTCCTGCTCACGTTGGAGTGCGAACAGCGGTTATTCTTGGAAAAAGTTAGCTTTTCTCTTCAATTTTGAGTGGTTTGGCAAAGATAAGTGTTTTGCAAACTTTGTAATATACTAAACTATATGGAATTGTTTTAAGAAGGTCATACTAAGGATAAGTTAGCTTTTTGATTTAGAATTGTAAGATACCTCGAAGTATCAACACAATTTACAAAACAATTGTTTGTAGAAATATGTATTTGGCCTGCTATTAGCCCATACGAACACATTGAATAACAGATTCACTACATGCAACAACGTACACTACCGGTCAAAAGTTTGAGAACACCTACACATTCAAGGGTTTTTCTTTATGAATCATGTAGTAACCAAAAAAGTGTTAAACAAATCAAAATGTATTTTATATTTGATATTCTTAAAATAGCCACCCTTAAAATACCCACCCGCCTTGATGACAGCCTTGCACACTCTGAGGCCTGTGGGTGTCCTAGAGCAAAACTACCAACATGTACGTGTTTGTGAGAGTCTCACCTTTACATAATAATTTGTAGCACAAATGGTTCGGGCGCATACAGAATGAAAATACTGACTTCAGACAAGTCCCAAGACGCTTGTGTGAACCATTGAGCAAAACGGAGAACACCATCGTGTTCATGAGTGTCTCATCTTTCCATAATGGGAAAGTTTGTAGGCCAAACCGTTTGGACGCTACTGTCACACCCTGACCTTAGTTATCTTTGTTTTCTTTATTATTTTGGTTAGGTCAGGGTGGTTGGTTGGTTTAGTTTTTGTATTGTCTAGGTGTTTGATCCTGTCTAGGGTTTTTGTATATCTACAGTGCCTTGCGAAAGTATTCTGCCCCCTTGAACTTTGCGACCTTTTGCCACATTTCAGGCTTCAAACATAAAGATATAAAACTGTATTTTTTGTGAAGAATCAACAACAATTGGGACACAATCATGAAGTGGAACGACATTTATTGGATATTTCAATTTTTTTAACAAATCAAAAACGGAAAAATTGGCCGTGCAAAATTATTCAGCCCCTTTACTTTCAGTGCAGCAAACTCTCTCCAGAAGTTCAGTGAGGATCTCTGAATGATCCAATGTTGACCTAAATGACTAATGATGATAAATACAATCCACCTGTGTGTAATCAAGTCTCCGTATAAATGCACCTGCACTGTGATAGTCTCAGAGGTCCGTTAAAAGCGCAGAGAGCATCATGAAGAACAAGGAACACACCAGGCAGGTCTGAGATACTGTTGTGAAGAAGTTTAAAGCCGGATTTGGATACAAAAAGATTTCCCAAGCATTAAACATCCCAAGGAGCACTGTGCAAGCGATAATATTGAAATGGAAGGAGTATCAGACCACTGCAAATCTACCAAGACCTGGCCGTCCCTCTAAATTTTCAGCTCATACAAGGAGAAGACTGATCAGAGATGCAGCTAAGAGGCCCATGATCACTCTGGATGAACTGCAGAGATCTACAGCTGAGGTGGGAGACTCTGTCCATAGGACAACAATCAGTCGTATATTGCACAAATCTGGCCTTTATGGAAAATCGGCAAGAAGAAAGCCATTTCTTAAAGATATCCATAAAAAGTGTCGTTTAAAGTTTGCCACAAGCCACCTGGGAGACAGACCAAACATGTGGAAGAAGGTGCTCTGGTCAGATGAAACCAAAATTGAACTTTTTGGCAACAATGCAAAACGTTATGTTTGGCGTAAAAGCAACACAGCCCATCACCATGAACACACCATCCCCACTGTCAAACATGGTGGTGGCAGCATCATGGTTTGGGCCTGCTTTTCTTCAGCAGGGACAGGGAAGATGGTTAAAATTGATGGGAAGATGGATGGAGCCAAATACAGGACCATTCTGGAAGAAAACCTGATGGAGTCTGCAAAAGACCTGAGACTGGGACGGAGATTTGTCTTCCAACAAGACAATGATCCAAAACATAAAGCAAAATCTACAATGGAATGGATCAAAAATAAACATATCCAGGTGTTAGAATGGCCAAGTCAAAGTCCAGACCTGAATCCAATTGAGAATCTGTGGAAAGAACTGAAAACTGCTGTTCACAAATGCTCTCCATCCAACCTCACTGAGCTCGAGCTGTTTTGCAAGGAGGAATGGGAAAAAAATTCAGTCTCTCGATGTGCAAAACTGATAGAGACATACCCCAAGTGACTTACAGCAGTAATCGCAGCAAAAGGTGGCGCTACAAAGTATTAACTTAAGGGGGCTGAATAATTTTGCACGCCCAATTTTTCCGTTTCTGATTTGTTAAAAAAGTTTGAAATATCCAATAAATGTCGTTCCACTTCATGATTGTGTCCCACTTGTTGTTGATTCTTCACAAAAAAATACAGTTTTATATCTTTATGTTTGAAGCCTGAAATGTGGCAAAAGGTCGCAAAGTTCAAGGGGGCCGAATACTTTCGCAAGGCACTGTATAGGGTTTTAGTATGTCTAGGTATATGTAGGTCTATGGTGGCCTGAATTGGTTCCCAATCAGAGACCGCTGTTTATCGTTGTCTCTGATTGGGGATCCTATTTAGGTTGCCCTTTTCCATTTTGGTTTTGTGGGTTATTGTGTATGTATGCACTCGTGTTATAGGGTCACGTTCGTGTTGGTATTTTGTTAGTTTGTTTTGTGTTCTTCGTTTAAATAAAGAAGAATGTATTCATATCACACTGCGCCTTGTTCTCCTCGTTATGACTAATGTGACAGCTACAAATCAAATCAAATCAAATGTTATTTGTCACATACACATGGTTAGCAGATGTTAATGCGAGTGTAGCGAAATGCTTGTGCTTCTAGTTCCGACAATGCAGAAATAACCAACAAGTAATCTAGCTAACAATTCCAAAACTACTACCTTATAGACACAAGTTTAAGGGGATAAAGAATATGTACATAAAGATATATGAGTGAGTGATGGTACAGAGCCTCATAGGCAAGATACAGGAGATGGTATTGAGTGCAGTATATACATATGAGATGAGTATGTAAACAAAGTGGCATAGTTAAAGTGGCTAGTGATACATGTATTACATAAAGATGCAGTAGATGATATAGAGTACAGTATATACATATACATATGAGATGAATAATGTAGGGTATGTAAACATTATATTAGGTAGCATTGTTTAAAGTGGCTAGGGATATATTTTACATCATTTCCCATCAATTCCCATTATTAAAGTGGCTGGAGTTGAGTCAGTGTCATTGTCAGTGTGTTGGCAGCAGCCACTCAATGTTAGTGGTGGCTGTTTAACAGTCTGATGGCCTTGAGATAGAAGCTGTTTTTCAGTCTCTCGGTCCCGGCTTTGATGCGCCTGTACTGACCTCGCCTTCTGGATGATAGCGGGGTGAACAGGCAGTGGCTCGGGTGGTTGTTGTCCTTGATGATCTTTATGGCCTTCCTGTGACATCGGGTGGTGTAGGTGTCCTGGAGGGCAGGTAGTTTGCCCCCGGTGATGCGTTGTGCAGACCTCACTACCCTCTGGAGAGCCTTACGGTTGTGGGCGGAGCAGTTGCCGTACCAGGTGGTGATACAGCCTGACAGGATGCTCTCGATTGTGCATCTGTAGAAGTTTGTGAGTGCTTTTGGTGACAAGCCAAATTTCTTCAGCCTCCTGAGGTTGAAGAGGCGCTACTGCGCCTTCTTCACGATGCTGTCTGTGTGGGTGGACCAATTCAGTTTGTCTGTGATGTGTACGCCGAGGAACTTAAAACTTACTACCCTCTCCACTACTGTTCCATCAATGTGGATAGGGGGGTGTTCCCTCTGCTGTTTCCTGAAGTCCACAATCATCTCCTTAGTTTTGTTGACGTTGAGTGTGATACAGATGATTTTTGTGAGAAGACCAATTTTCGGGATGTCTCATGGTCTGACAAACACACTGTCCCCTTTCACCGCCGATGCAGAAGTGCGACATCGGCGGATGCGGTGGGTTGAGACACATTCAATGCAAAAAAACATATCACTGTCTGAAACGGACAGAATTTTATTGAGATTTGTTATTGTTATGGTAATTACATTTCCCAATGGCCGTGGAAATCGACTTTTTAAATCAAGCTTTATTTATACAGCACATTTCAGACATGGAATGCAACTAGTTAAAAACAATTAAAATAAAAGCGGAAATATTTACTACACAACAAACATAAGATAAAAATCTAAAGAATAACAAAAACTGAACCACTAAAAATCACCCTGAGGAAAAGCAAAGCTAAAAAGATGCGTTTTAAGATCTATTTTAAATATGTCAACAGTTTTGCCCCCCCCCAGGTTCTCTGGCATATTCCAGAGGCTTTGGGCATAATAACTAAAGGCTGTCTCTCCATGCCTCTTGGTCCTAGACTTTAGGATAGTTAAAAGGCCAGTGCCAGAGGACCTGAGGAACCTACTGGGTACATAACTTAAAAGCATGTCTGACATGCATTGGGGTGCCCAAACGTGGATTGTTTTAAAAACCAATGGCAGAATCTTAAAATGTATTGTAAAACACTCAGGCAGCCAGTGCAGGGGGCGGTGGGCCCTGTGCTTGGGCCCATGCTGCTTGACTCTTTCAGCCCTTACAGATAAGGAGGTAAGAGGACAATGGTGGCAAGGTGAGACTGCAGCCTCTGATCCCCACTCCTGCCGAGCAATTTAAATCCTCATTAGGTAGTATCAGCAAAGGAAGGAGGGATTTAATGGATTATGCTTTGTCACAGCTGGCTCCAGGTTGGTGTTTGTCATGCAAGAGCATGGAGGGTGGCTGTGGCATGCTAACATTCTCCTATCAGATGCGGATTTGACAGACATTTTTGGTGATGTGGAATACCCCCAAACACCAGAGAAGACCTAAATTCACTGAGAGCAAAACCAGGTACAAACAGTATTCCTAGTTTGGTGTATTTGGAGCTAAAGTTGAATACTATAGGAAAAAATTATTTTGAGCCCACTGCCCTTGGTTGTAAGCTTGTTTTAGTGGCCCATGTCAGGTTCTTTGAGTTTGGGCTCCTGCGTCAGCATTCCTCTTGATGTTTATTTATACAGGGATAACCTTGAGAAGCATCATTAGTTTTCTGTTTGCTGTCACCTTTCATAACTCATTCTGCGATTTCCCCCGTCACACCGATTTGGCAGCACAGACAGCGGATACAATGCCTTTTAAAACGGCAGTCACACTCAGTCAAAGTGAAGACTTTCAGTGTAGAGGGTTGGTCAACAGTAATTTATGCATCTATTTTTCTCTTCATTCTTTAGTTGGTGCTCCTTTCAGATTTCCTGACCCATGTTTTTTCCTGTATAAACTGAGGCAAAGGGCCTTTCTTCAGGGAGTTCAAGGTAGTTTAATTAAGTACCGACGAGTCTACTATAGTGGTCTTCAGTAAAAACAACAACACGACTTGTGTTACTTGACGTGTTATTCAACCTTTAACATATTCCCTTAATTAGGTTTCAACCTCATCTCCCACCGTGGTTCAGCGCTTCACATTCAGTTGACAGTGCTTCACATTCAGCGTAGAAGGAGAAGACATCAATTCTATCATTAAACAATGATATCAGTGGATAAGCACTGCTCACATTGGGCACAGGGGTCCCTTACTGGGTGGAGACTCAGCACCTAGATTAGTCATCTATCCACATCTGTTTTTGACTTCCTAATTTCTTGCTTTGTCTCGTTTTGTTCTTGCCAAGGTTGAGTTATGTGGGTCTCTAACAAGTAAATCCCTAACAGTCAACAAAACATGCTGCGATAGACGTAGAGACTACGGTCTGAATACCAAAAGGGGGAAATTACTTATAGTTCAATATCAATCTCTTATGCTGCGGCCTATGTCCCAACAGCTGCTTTCTGGTTTTTGTTTGTTTGTTATGCTGACCATGCTTTTGTGACTTCAGACTACAACAGGGAGTTATTGCCTTGATTCCCCAGCTCCATATGCAGTTCGAGAGTATATTGAAGTTAACGTTTTGATTGTCTAATGTAGATGCGATTTCAATCAGGAACTGGTTTATGAATGAGCTAAGCAGGGGTTAGAGGGTAAATGTGGAGCAGTTTCCTGTTTTCTAGCTACCGTAAATATTGTGGAATTTTAAGGTGATTAGGCTGTACAAAATTAGGGTCACACAGGCTGCAATATTAATTTCATGTGACTCATGTAAGCTAGAGCATTTTACCCTCAATTAGAAAAAACCCACTAAGGGCTCTTTACATCGTTACATCCCACTGATAAATTAATAGTTGATGCTGGAAAAGTCCAATGGTCATTTGTTTGTCCCGTATTACAAGTCATTAGTAAATCCTATTCCAGTTTTCCAGTGAGGTTTTAGCTCCTCAAAACACCCGGCCATCGCTGGTGACTAGCGAGGGGGGATGGGGTGCTTGTGTGAAGTGCTGTTTGTGTGACTATCAACTTCTGGACATGACATGTCTTATATCAGTTGGAATACATCTAAACGTTGACAAAGTGCGGGTTTTCAAAGCTATGTAATCATGGCTTTTAATGGCGATCGGGGCAGTTGAGAGGCATGTGTACTGAAGCTGAGACATGCATGGCATTGATTATAACCCACAGTCTAGAATAAACAATTATATGGTAAAATCACCTACATGATGGACACAATTCCCGCTAAGAGATCTTTACAGCGTATAAAAGGCTCAAAATAGGAGATAAACACAACATTTTGGGGGGGAATCAAATCCACCTGAGGTGCAATAGAGTAACAAATGGTGGCATCATTTCACAGATCAATTTCTTTCCAAGAAAATAAAATGGTGGATGTTCTGCCTTGTCCTCAGTGAACTGTCATACATCCTAAAGAGGGTCCTGTAAACCTGAGGTGGTGAGGGTAGTCCCATAAATATAAAGGATTTAGGAGCAAGGCTTTCTGAAGGCACTCATGGAGTGTCCACTCACTGCAATATTTTGCTCTGTCATACTGTATTTGCCCCTTTATCTGCATTCAGAAGTACCCCTGAAATAGCGATCCTATTTGTTGTACTAAATATATCATAATGTATTCAGTTATTTTATCAGTAAGTCAGCATCGGCGGTTGTCATTTGGAGTTGAAAGCTCAGCAAGACTTGACTTCCCAGGAAACAGAATGCACACCAACTGAGGCCCTTAATATACCAGAGTAATCAGTATTACCTCATCTGGAGTCACATCGTGACCTTGGTTGAGTTATTTGACCTCTGAGTACCTCTGTGTGTAGCATGGGGCCTCTGCACTTTGGCACCGGTCTGGAGTAAATGATGGCTGACAAACCTTAAGGAGTATATGCCGCGGAGTCCCTGCGGAAAGTCATTATCAATCAATATCAAAGCAAGAAGTAATTTCAAATCAAGCCCCATAGTATGTCAAGCAACCTTTATGATATTGACTGCAGGAACACTAAGCTCCATTAATTGTTGCCTTGTAACATAATTTCCACACATTTTTTTCCAGATTTCCTACATTATTTTTTAAGTAGCCAACTAGCAATAATTGAGACTGATAAGCATGAGAGACATCTGATAAACTCTTAAGTGGGAACATAAAAGTCTTCCTGCTGTGTCTGTTTGAGTGCAAAAAATGAAGGGAAGAATGGGAAAAGTAGGCGGCATGATAAGTCAGTGGACTTGATTCAAAGAGGTTAATCCAAATTTGAATTTTCTTATCGAAAAAAACTGTAGAGGGCTCTTTCTAAAGCCATAGCAATTTTATCATACCTTTTTTATATGTATGGGAAAGGGGATCAACAGAATTGGGGCATGACAACGTGACAGAGGTTACACAGAACAATAAAAAAAATTCAATCCAAGTATGCAATCCAATATGCATAAGTATAGTTTCTGCTATTTCAGTATTCTGAGCTACATTTGTCAAATGGCTGGTGATCATTTGGTTTGTTCTATCATACATGTGTTGTGTTTCCATTTGCTTATTGAATGGCACCTTTGACAAATAGCATTGGTTATATTTCCCAGTACAAGCTAATTAAGTTGTGCTTATAAATCTTTGGTTATTTCAGAGTTTGCACCTAACCTTGAGTGAGCTTCTGTCAGGAAACAAAAGCCTGGGCCAGAGCCCAGGCTGGGCCAAAGCATCACTGTGAATAAAAAAGTATTGTGGCACTGGCACATAAGAATTGGCCAAACCACGAGCTGATCCACTGAAGCGTCACAATGAATAAGATTTCATAAAGAACAGCTCGAGCAGCTAGTGTCATCGGGCATGACTATCCTGTTGGTCTGGAAATTTAAATGCTAGGTGGGGGTCAGTTGGAAACAGTCTGAATAATGTGGCACAAATGTATACACATGAGAGCGCACGCAGTCGCCCTGCTCTGTACGAAGATTGTGGATCACATGGACCACAAGATTGTGGTCCATGTGGAAGTAGCTACATGTGGAAACACAAACGGAGCATAAGGACCCTTCTGGTTTGCGTGAGGTGCCACTGTTGACCCATGTGGAATATTATTTCTTTATTGAATGGAGAGGCATACAATGGCTCATTGGGGCAGAGAGGGAAGTGTGCTCTGCCCCAATATGGACACTGTACAATTGAGTTTTTATCTGCTTTTATCCATTGCCTTGCTTTTGTCTTGCTTTTGTGTTTGGCACAATGGAGGATATGAGGGCACAGCAAACCAAGTCAAACATGAAAACGTAACATTTTATAGTAGTCATAATAATCATATCAATAATTGTTTAAGTTGACAGTATATTTGTTATGGCGGTAAAACTATAGATGGGTTTGTTTGGTAGTCATGCCTGAAGTATGTTGATGATACGAATGACAAATGCAGTGCAAAGTCCATGATTTTAGTAGATTACCACACCTCAAAACAGGAACTGTCGAATAAAGAATTTCCTTCCAGGAATGACTCATTAGATTAGTAACTAACCATGCAGCATGTTTGTCTTCTTGTCTAGTCAGTGCAGTCTAATTTATTGTGTGCTAAATACCTAGCAAACTGTGAGTTATTTTTGGGAAGTAAATCAAAAAGTTACACTGAATGTATCCGTCGGTCATCGAGGCTATTTCATTGGTGACCTAATGTACAGAGTACCCCCATGGATATCCAATATAGCCATGTGCAGATGATGTGTAGTCAATATTGCATGATACAAGAGGAATTTATGACATTGATGTGGCCAATAGTTCTTAATTAGGCTTAAAGGTTGATTTACGTACAAGTGTACATAGAATCTGATGAGAGTACACATTTGTTCCCGTGTGGGCTTGTGTATCTATGTTATCCATCTACAAGTGGGCGTTGGGTAACACGAGTAAGTGAGGGATACAAAGTATATTGAAAGCAGTTGCTTCCATACAAGTGTGGTTCCTGAGTTAATTAAGCTTACATTGTGGCTACAGGTAGCCTAGTGTTTAGAGCGTTGGGCCAATAATCGAATGGTTGCTAGATCGAATCCCCGAGTTGACAAGGTGAACATCTGTCATTCTGCCCCTGAAAAAGGCAGTTAACCCACTGTTCCTAGGCCGTCATTATAAATAATAATTTGTTCTTAACTGACTTGCCTAGTTAAATCAAAAATAAAATAAACATCCCATTATGTTTAGGGTCATGTATAAAAATTCCCAGTTGCCCATTATTTAGGCTACCATGGTTAGAAGAAGAGATCTCAGTGACATTGAAAGAGGGGGTTTAAAGGGTGTCAGTCACCAGATCTCAACCCAATTGAACACTTATGGGAGATTCTGGAGCAGTGCCTGTGATAGTATTTGGGCTGATCGTGCTGATTTTAAGACAGCAGAATAGGTTGCTTGGTGGGATTTATGAGGCCATCCTTCCTCCAATGTCTCTCAAGCTTACGCCTATGAGTCTTCATTCTGCGCAGTTCATCAGTGAACCAAGGAGACACGCGTTGGAATGTTACTTCACATGTTTTTTCTGGGGCAAGGATGTTTAGGGTATTACTCAGAGTGCTGTTATACATATTGACCATGTCATCGAGGACCAGCTTACTTCAGACATACTCAAAGGTGGGCTGGATGTGTTCCTGAAGAGGGATGGGTTAAGTTTCCTAAGGTTGCGGAATTCAATTGTCCTCTTTGGGCGGTGGAGAGGAGTTGGAGCAGTCAGAGACAGTGTTACAGCCTTGTGGTCAGAGACGCCTAGCTCGATGTCATACAAGTCAGAGGCAGGGACATAACCAGTATGTCCTTCAATGTGTGTCCACTGTTGTGGGTGGGAACATTTACATGTTGCATAAGTATCTGAGTCAATGTTCTAGACATCATAGTGAATTAAACTTTGTGGGTTAGAATCAATGTGTTGTACAGACAAGACACACCAGAGATAAAGTGCATTAAATGTCCAATTGAAGAGTTTCATTACAGAATGCGATAATGACACATTTTTCACTTTTTTATCTGAAATTAATTCTTATGGGTCACTTTCTGTGCATATGAATTATAGCTGTCCTCGTGCTTTTAAAACATGTACTTTAGATGTGCTTTAAAATTAGTTTAAAAAATAAATAAAAATCCTATACCCGACATACATTACTTGTTTCATACCAAAATGCACTATATCCAGAGCAGGGCTTTAATGTGTGACCAATTTGGACGAGGGTTGCAAAATTCCTGGAACTTTCAATAAATTCCCTTGTTTTCCAGAAATCTTGGTTGGAGGATTCTGGATTTTCTGCTTATTCTCTCCTGATTCTAGAAACCTCCAAGCGGGATTTTGGGAAAACCAGGGAATTTGCTTTTACACCTAATATTCCACAAATGACTCTATAATTTCATTGATAGGTATTCACATCAATATTTTAGCTTTTATAATAAACTATTGTTTTTACAGTCTTACGTATTAATTTCTAGGGCACAACATGTGCTTCAAAAGTAGCAAAAATGTATTTAATCCCTGTCTGGCTATGCCAGATTAAGTGATATGACATGCTATTCTATAAAATAATTTCTCTGTAATTAATATTACCTGATTATGCTAATCAGGTAGATAATTAACTAGAAAGTTGGGGCACGAGAGAATGTTTATAGAGCTGTTATCTTCTGAATAAACTCTTAACTCTAGTAATCTTTTACATCAATAGCAGTCAATATTTAATCGTCACCTTGTTTAGTCTCATCTGAAAGTGGTAAATTCTGTGTTAAAAACAAGTGGAATCAGCAATACAAAATTGGGTTTAATTATTTATTTACTAAATACCTAACTAATCACACAGAATTACATATACCCAGAATGAATCATATACACAGAATGAATCATACATTGATTGACCTATTTTGTTATAAAGAGAACGTCCCTGGTGGACGGAACAGATACGACGGCTGGTTACACAGAGAGGGGGTTGGGTTTGAGTGAAAGAGCGGGAAGACTGAGTAACAAAGGGAGAAGCTATGCTATCATAAATACAGAATCTTATGCATTCTAAATATCCACCCATTTGAAAAAGGAGAATGCAATAAATATTTACTTGAGCTGCGCTTCGGTAAATTGGTTGTCGATGGGTTGCCGGTTTGTCCTTTATGGATCTCTGGTCCTCTGAAGAATGTCTAGTGGTGAACTGGAGCGTGGTAAAACAAATACTCTGTCCGTCCTCTTCTTGCCCACATTTAGCAACTGCTGCTAACCCAATGGCTAGGAGGTATCACTTCTGGAGTGAATAAGAGTTCAACGTTCATACCAAGTTGCCATACTTTTAAGCTCATGCTATATTCTGGCTGGTATAGTCGAAATTCATCCTTCCCGGGGTGTAGGTCGTCACCTTCACATTGAAATTCAATGCTAATTTCATTAGGTTCTCTAAGGTTGGCTTAGTTCTGTAGGTGCTCTTTGTCCTTTCAACGTGGGGACCTCAAGTCCACACGTCCTTGGAACAGCTTATTATCTGAGCCCTTTTAAAAGTAGGTCTGTCGCCCTAATGTCCTCGGAACAGAAAGTTACATTTTCGTCAAGGGCTTTATATAGGAGGGGAGAGATGGGCGTGTTTCATAGTTCATAACCAATGTCTGTTCACATGGGCAGGGCCAATGAGTTGAGCATAGTTTACTCTATGACAAACCGTTCTCTCGTTAAGAAGCTAAATTAAATTTAATCTTTTCACAAATAGTTTCATATTTAAACATTTAAATTGCACAACAATTCCATGTGAATCTGATAACTATAATGTGTAGACTTTCCAAGATACAGTTTGTCGTCCTATCATCAGTAATAATGTCTCAGACACCAACTGATCTGGCATCATATTAATTTAGTACCAATGCGTATTTTCAGCTAGTTGGATTACCGAAATATGGTTCCTTTCCCCCCACCTTTTGATGTTCCCAGACTCTCCATGTTTAACAAAGGCTTTTCAAGAGCCCTTCTGTAGAGTCAAGAGAGCGGAAATGGAGAAAGGTATTTTTTGGGAGAGGGTCATAAACCTCACCCACAGGCCAACTTCATGACAATAGGCTGTATCATTACAAAATATATTTTTCTGGTGCCCCTAAATTTCATGTGGTGCTCCTAACCTTTTTAAACTATGGAGCACCAGTGCTATCAATTAAATATGTTAATTAACCTCTTGAAGCTAGGGGGCACTATTTTTATGTTTGGAAAAATAATGTTCCCAAAGTAAACGGCCTATTTCTCAGGTCCAGATGCTAGAATATGCATATAATTGACAGATTTGGATAGAAAACACTCTAAAGTTTCCAAAACGGTCACAATATTATCTGTGAATATAACAGAACTGATACTGCATGCGAAACCCTGAGGAAAATCAAACCAGGAAGTGCCTTATATTTTGAAAATTCCATGTTCCATAGCCTGCCTTTGCTCCATTTAAAGGGATGTCAACCAGATTCCTTTTCCTATCGCTTCCTCAAGGTGTCAACAGTCTTCAGACATTGTTTCAGGCTTTTATCTTGAAAAATGAGCGAGAAAGATAACATTGCATCAGGTGTTCGCATGAGTTTTGCACTCGCAACAGAGTTTGGGCAGCCATTGCCTTTCCCTCTCCTACTGAAAAAGACAGTTGCGGTTGATATATTTTCGATTATATATTTTAAAAACAACCTGAGGTTTGATTATAAAAAATGTATCCTCCTCTGACGAGGAGTATGAGAGATCGGACCAATATGCAGCATGGTACGTGTTCATCATGTTTTAATTAACAAAATCACTGAACGTGAAAATACAAAATAACAAATAGAAAGACAGAAACGAAAACCGAAACAGTTCCGTGTGGAACACACAGACACAGAAAACAATCACCCACGAAACACTGGTCGGAAAAGGCTACCTAAGTATGATTCTCAATCAGAGACAACTAACAACACCTGCCTCTGATTGAGAACCATATTGTTTGAATGTGGCGCTCTACAATTCAGCGGATGTTGATGACAATTATCCAGCTAAAGGGATGGTTAGCGTCGAGAAGTTAATTTAGAGCCTTTAATCCAGAGCCATGTGTTTAGAAAGTTGGGCAATTTAAGTTTCTGCATTTACGATGCATTTACATGACACTACAATAATCATTGGCAGCCACGTTAGCGTCCTTTAACATTATATAGGGAACATAATGTCTAGAATGAGCATTATGATGCATTTACATGACCCTTAAAAATTCTATGGCAGCCATGTTAGCACCCCATTAACATTACATGGGGAATGTTTAATTAAGTGATAATGCCCAAGATGCCGGTGTTTGGAGGATATATTGGCTTGGGTGGTGTTAGGCAATATATTTCAAACAAAATCATGTCTTTTCACTAGCCCATGTCATGGTAAGAAGAACAAAGTATAGCTCTCTCTCTTTCACGCTGTGTTTTATATTAATGCCAGTTTTCGAACATTTCTGGAAAATAATATATTGCATTTTTGAATAAAAAATAAATAAATTCAATTACTACTTGAAGGCTGTAGCGTACTGTACATTGGAGCCTGCTGTTCAAGCAAAAACATTCACTTTCTTCTCAGAAATATACAATGTTTCCCCTCTCTTCCTCCCCTGTGTGAACCTGACTTCTTAAGAATACACGCTGATGTAAAGGATATCTGCGGATTAAGTTGAATCAGCACTGTGGGAAGAAACTTGACTTAAAGGTTTATTTTGCTCCATGGACTTCCGTTGTGCTGTGCCTTAGGGGGGAGAAAGTGAAACCTAGAGGACTCAAGCTGGGTTTCCTGTGGCCATGACTAATGCTATACGCCACACTCTCCTTTCTGGCACCAAATCCCCTCAGCAAGCGACCTTGTCGACGGAGAGTCTGGAATAATGGCGGCCAGAGAAGAGATGTTAGCATGCTAGCTGTCAGAAACAAAGGAGAAACAAAAGCTGTGTTAACAGTAGACGACAAGCGTCTGGAGAGTCGTCGTCACACTTCTCATTCCCATTGAAAAGAGAAATTATCTGGTTTCATGTCAAAATAATCCAGAGGTTCCTTTGTGCTGTGGCCACAATGGGCACAGTATGAGAGGGGTGAATGGGCCTTTTGATCAGGTTCCCCTTGCCTCTGACTGTACTTTGGAAACTTTATCCAATGCCATTTTAATATGAAAATAGTCTACTGTAGGAACAATAGTCACTGATGAATGAAAACAAAGCTTCGCCAATCTGCAATATCAGTTGCTGATGATGAGAGTGCCATAGTTTATCAGCAATTCAGCTTTGAAAAATCAATGTTAGTTTTCCCCAACATTCCATATTCCATACGGTTTGTATTCCTCAGTTTGGTGTGTGTGTGCATGCCTGTGCCTGTGTGCGTGCCTGCCTGTGTCAGTGCATGTGTCTCTGTGTGTATGTTTGTGTGTGCTGTGTGCTGCTACACTATGCCCCACGTCTGTTTGCTAATAGTAATATCCCCTCAGCAGTTTAGGATTGTGGCGTAGGACACATCCTAATGACTCCCTGTTTGTGTGAAATAGGAAACATTTTGTTCATTACCCCCGCTTCAGTGACACTCATATCCTGGCAGATGGTTACTTTCCAATTGATTTGTCTTGTAGAATATTTTTTTCAAAACTTTTATAGCACCAGAGAGATGGTGTTTAATACGTGACTCGTTTCAGGAAAATAAGCGCATGCCGCACATCCCTACTTCACAGGAGCGCCATTTGAATATAAACCTTTTTAAATCTGCATGCGTTTTTGGGCAGAAATGCCTTCTGGAACATGTAAATTGTCATGTGCCTTAATAACTCATGTGTATGCCATTTAAATACAAATACAATTGTTAAATTATGAGCCTAGTTGGTTTAGCTATGGAAAAAGGCAGCAACCTTCCCTCTAACCATGATTGGCTGAGGTAATGAGTAGGCTGGACATGCTGAGAGATGAGTTTGGATTGGTCTGCCATGTAGCACGTATCTGTCTATAATATAAGCTGGTCAGTATGTGCAGGTAATCCTTTTTAACACTGATTTAAAAAAAAAGATATCACATAGTACAATGGCAGAAGTGTTGCTCTCCACTTTCTGGAGGACCGAGTTTTGAAATCAATGTAATTAGAGTATGATAGCTAAGGAGATGGAGAAAATTCTGGCGTTTGATTGCAAATATGCAGACTGAGTCGAAAAGAGAACACACAGAAGGCTGTTGTATAAAACACCTGTCACCGGATTACATTTTCAAACTAAGGGCAACCATGGCATCCGTGACAGAAAGGGAGAAGCATCCATCCATGTATACGGGTAAGAGAGTCTAGCGAGATACATTTTCAGATATTACACATTTCAAATTTTGTCAGTCGCTTTCATTTCAAGTTAAAGTGTACTGTTAGCTAGCTGGCTAGCTAGCTAACATTACATGTATGATCTGCGTAGTAATATTATATGTATCTCAGAGCCATTTGCATTACTAGTTATAGCCTAATGTTAGCTAGCTAACATTGAACCTGGATGGTTAGCTACCTGCAGATTCATGCAGGGTAGTAACGTTATGATTTGGGATTATGGTTCATTGATTAGCTAGCTAGCTACATGTCTAAACAAAAGACTCCACTATGCAAGTAACTATTTCAATATAATGTTTATGATGTCACCGCGACAACTGTCGATAGACTTAGCTGGTAAATTCTCTCTGGCTATTTTCTCCGATTTCAGAGCACTCTCGTCTGAGTGTGCCAGAGCGCAGAATAACTGACGACTTTACGAACTCTCAACACCCATTGAATATGGCCGGTGTCAGTAAACGTTGGCAAACAAGCTAAATACATTTTTTGCCAGCAGCAAAGTTGCAGCCCCCAACACTCTGGATAACATAAAACAGCCTAACCAGCTCTGCTTTTCAATGAGAACATTTTAAATTGGAATTTGGCTTACTTTCTCAATTGACTGGATTTGAAATTGAATTGGCCCGAACTCTGTTGCATGTTGATCTCAAATCAAGGCACTACAGTGTTATTTACCCAAGCTTACAAGTTAATTACTGTCTGTGGACGGAGTGAAGGGGCCTCGCTGAATGCACAACATTGTGCTGTGTGGCATGGGCCTGCTCACACACACACACACACACACACACACACACACACACACACACACACACACACACACACACACACACACACACACACACACACACACACACACACACACACTTGAGTTCAATGCTGGCTACATCGCTGCCTGAGAGGAATTGAAAAGCTACTCACCGAGTGACTGACCAGAATGCCTGATAGGGTGCCATGTCAACAAGGAGGATCTCTGCAATTATGGCACTGGTGGACCACCGATTGCCATGGACACAGGATTGAGCATTCCTTGTAATATATTATTGACTACCTCTGTTCCGCACTCCCATCATTTAATTAGAAGCGGAGGCAGATCTTTGAGTATCTGTCACCTTTATATGTCTTGATTGAGATGCGCCTTTCTCTTTTAGTAAATATGTTGCTGTTGTTTTTTACTACTATCACATTGAAGTGAGACACAAGTGTTGAAAAGGCTGTTAGGTGTGCCTGATGATAATGTAAAGAACACACATATTAAATGTCTCTCTCTCTCTCTCTTAGTTTATCCATGTGCATTTGTGCCCCACTTTGTGATCATTGAAGAGTAGAGGAACCTGTTTGCTCATTTTGTTGGTCCCTACAGCACCTCTCCATGGCACAATGCATGGTATTAGAAAGGCCTCTGAAACCCAATATAGCAACAAGTGCTCTCAAATACTAATAAGCTGTTGAGATCCCCTAGATGCGTTTCATGACACAACCACAAAAGCCATCAAAAATAACACAGGGAAATGATATAGCTTTAGACATACAGAATGTGTGCATGTAATAGCCTTTTGAACAATGAGCAAATCATGTGCATACAGGTCCTTACACAAATAGAGTACATTTAGCAACCCTTTGATATTCTAAGCAGATATTGTGCAGCAATATTGCATTTTAAAATCTTGTTATAAGTACCCTTTTAATATAGACCACATGTCAAATTAATTACATCTGTTTTTGTAAATAAATAAAGACTTGCTTAGGTGCCATAAATCTGCATTTTGACATGTCCCTTGTCATGTTTTTACGACTTATAGGAAGATTTTACATTTCTTCAAGTTTTCACCATAATTGTATGGTTAATTAAGTCATTTCGGAAGGTTATTATTTATTTAATGTGATTAGTGATTCATTGATTTTAAGGTCGACCATTTGGTAAAACTATTTCTTAAAAAAACATGTTTCTAAAGAAACATTGGACATGTAATAGTCAAATCATGAGCTGGTTCTACTCTTTTTGGCAATCTTCTGGTGTTTTGTGGTGGATAAGTGAATGTGTCGAGCATACCACAACCATTTTACCCATAGATAGCTAGGCTATCATTTCTTTTACAATGTTATTTTTTTTGTGAAGCTTACATTCAATTGCCCCTTCCTGTTGGACACAAGCTTCCAGAAGAGATGATTGTGCCGATAGAGAGGGCTGCCTTGCTTCTTCTAGTCCTTAGTGAACTTTGCAGTATTCTTTTTTTTATGTATTATTTCTTACATTGTTAGCCCAGAAAATCTTAAGTGTTAATACATACAGCCGGGAAGAACTATTGGATATCAGAGCGACATCAACTTACCAGCACTACAACCAGGAATACGACTTTCCTGAAGTGGATCCTTTGTCCGAACCACCCAGGGCATTTGAACTGATTTCATAGGCTGACCCAAAACAACGGCGCCAGAGAAGAGGTAGACGGAGTGGTCTTCTGGTCAGACTTCGGAAGGCGCACACACCACCCGCCGCTTCTGAGTATTTTACTCGCTAATGCCCAGTCTCTAGATAACAAGGTAGAAAACATTTGGGCAAGGGTTGCTCTCCAGAGAGACATCAGGGATTTTAACACACTCTGTTTAACGGAAACATGGCTCTCTCAGGATTTACTGTCGGAGTCGGTACAGCCACCTGGATACTTTGTGCGTTGCGCCGACAGGAATAAACATCTCTCCGGGAAGAAGAGTGGGTGTATGTTTCATGATTAATGACTCATGGTCTAATTGTAACAACATACAGGAATTGAAGTCTTTTTGTTAACCAAGAATTTCTCACAATCAAATGCCGACCATATTATCTCCCAAGAGAATTCTCCTCCGTTTTTGTCACAGCCGTGTATACCCCCCCTCAAGCCGATACCACGACGGCCCTCAAGGAACTTCACTGGACTTTCTGCAAACTTGAAACCATATATCCCGAGGCTGCATTTATTGTAGCTGGGGATTTTAACAAAGGAAATTTGAGAACAAGGCTACCTAAATTCTATCAGCATATTGACTGTAGCACTCGCACTGGTAAAACACTGGATCACTGCTACTCTAAATTCCACAATGTATACAAGGCCCTCCACCACCCTCCTTTTGGCAAATTTCACCACAACTCCATTTTGCTTCTCCCTTCCTATAGTCAGGAACTCAAACAGGAAGTACCCGGGCTAAGAACAATTCAACACTGGTCTGACCAATTGGAATCCACTCTTCAAGATTGTTTTGATCATGCGGACTGGGACATGTTCCGGGTAGCCTCAGAGAATAATTTCGACATATATACACTGATTCAGTGAGCGAGTTTATAGGAAGTATATAGGTGATGCTGTACCTACTGTGACTATTAAAACCTACCCTAACGAGAAACCGTGTATAGATGGTGGCATTGGCACAAAACTGAAAGTGCGAACAACCGCATTTAACCATGGAAAGGTGACTGGGAATATGGCAGAAATACAAACGGTGTAGGTATTCCCTCCACAAGGCAATCATACAAGTGAAATGTCAGTATAGAGACAAAGTGGAGTCACAATTCAACGGCTCAGACACAAGACGTATGTGGCAGGGTACAGACAATCACGACTACAAAAGGGAAACAAGCCACGTCACAGACACTGCCGTCTTGCTTCCAGACAAACTAAACACCTTCTTTGCTCGCTTTGAGGATAATACAGTGCCACTGACACGGCCCACTACCAAGGACTGTGGGCTCTCCTTCCCCCGAAGTGGGTAAGACATTTAAACGTGTTAACCCTAGCAAGGCTGCCTGCCCAGACAGCATCCCTAACAGCGTCCTCAGAGCATGTGCAGACCAGCTGGCTGGTGTGTTTATGGACATATTCAATCTCTCCCTGTCCCAGTCTGCTGTTCCCACATGCTTCAAGATGACCACCATTGTTCCTATACCCAAAAAGGCAAAGGTAACTGAACTAAATGACTATCGCCCCGTAGCACTCACTTCTATCATCACGATGTGCTTTGAGAGAGTAGTCAAGGGTCATATCACCTCCATCTTACCTGTCACCCTAGACCTACTTCAATTTGCTTACCGCCCAAATAGGTCCACAGATGATGCAGTCGTCATCACACTGCACACTGCCCTATCCCATATGGACAAGAGTAATACCTACGTAAGAATGCTGTTCATTGTCAATAGCTTAGCATTCAACACCATTAGTACCCTCCGAACTCATCCTTAAGCTTGTGGCCCTGGGTCTCAACCCCGCCCTGTGCAATTGGGGAACAGTGTGGTGTAGAAGGTACAACAGAACCTCTTCAACCTGTGGCATGTCACCTAAAACCCTCACAAACTTTTACAGATGCACAATTGAGAGCATCCTGTCGGGCTGTATCACCGCCTGGTACGGCAGCTGCACTGCACACAACCGCAAGGCTCTCCAGAGGGTGGTGCGGTTTGCACAATGCATCACCGGGGGCAAACTACCTGCCCTCCAGGACACTTACAGCACCCGATGTCACAGGAAGGCCAAAAAGATAGTCTAGGACAACAACCACCCAAGCCACTGCCTGTTCACCCCGCTACCATCCAGAAGGGTAGGTCAGTACAGGTGCATCAAAGCTGGGACCGAGAGACTGAAAAGCATCTTCTATCTCAAGGCCATCAGACTGTTAAATAGCCATCACTAACACAGAAAGGCTGCTGCCTACATACATACAAACTTGAAAGCATTGGCCACTTTAATAAATAGATCACTTGTCACTTTAATGCCACTTTAATAATGTTTACATATCATGCATCACTCTTCTCATATGTATATACTGTATTTTATACCATCGATTGCATCTTGGCTAAGCTGCTCTTCCATTGCTCATCCATATATTTATATGTATATATTCTTATTCCATTCATTTACTTAGATGTGTGTGTATTAGGTAGCTGTTGTGGAATTGTAAGATTTCATGTTAGATATTGCTGCACTGTTGGAACTAGAAGCTCAAGCATTTCGCAACACTCGCAATAACATCTGCTGAACATGTGTATGTGACCAATACATTTTTATTTTATTTGATTCCCCCTGTCACAAGGGGATTCATGGCTGATTTAAGATGAAAACCTCCATTCTGTTACAGTCAACCATGTTACTTTAATGACACTTACATGACACTTACATGTTGAAACATGTTTTTTATTAAGTTGATCATGTGCTCTTCATACCAGAATGTTACATTTAGGTGAAATTAATAGGTGTTTTTTTTACTAAGTTACACTACCCAAAATGTACTCTATTCGTGGAACGACCTTTATAGTTTACGTTTACTATTTTGTAAAACTGTGTGTGTGCGTGTGTGCGTTCGTGTGTGTGTGGCAGCATATCCTCTAGCCTAAACTGCAGAGATACATAAGTAGTAAATAAGATCGGTGTAAATCTTGCTGCATTATTAAGCTATTAGCTCAATGATCTAAATAAAATTAGTACTTTCTCTCACTTTTTGGATGATGTGATAATTATTTGAAAAGAGCGAGCCTGACACAATCAGTATTTTTATTTGTAATGTTAGATGTGCAAAAATCATATTCTTCTTGCGTAATTGCAGTGTATTGTTGTACGAGGCCATGATCAATGGTGCTTTGGTTCCTTGCTCTCCTCAAGTCTGAACAAAAAAGGAACAGCAGCCCATTATTAAGTTATTGACTGCTATAGTGAGGAAAAGGTTTAGTTTATGTCATTGAGATATTTCAGATCAACTTTCATTTCGCTTTCCCTGTCTACCCAGTGAAAATCATCTCTGGATAGGAGAAGCTAGGAGAAGCATTGCCTTATTTGATTAGTAATTGCCTCTCATGCATCCACTAAATCCAGTTTGAGAGAATGATGTTGACAGAAATATTTGAAGTGCATACATTTTGAGTGAGGATCACAGGCATCCTTCTTGATTGTCAATCTCAGAAACTGATTTGGCAAGCCATCTTTTCATAATTTCGAGATATTGCAGAGATATTTTCCGTGAGGTCTTGTCATAGAGAATAAACCTGAATTGCGCTCAACAAACACAATACAGATGGTGATGATGATGGTGACTCAGGCTTGTGACTGAGAGTGTTAAAATAGACATTGGACACCGTACCTTTGGTCTGAAATATGTTAGTAGGGTGAGGCTTGAATTAGAATTTTTATTAGGATTCCCAATAGCTGGCGGCAAAATGTAATCTTCCTGGAACCCAACACAGAACTTAAAATACATTACAATACACTTTTCATTAAGCCACTACAAACATTTAATAAGTAGACGTTACAGACAATTAAAATACCTTACATGTAAGATGGCGCCTCAGAAGAAGGCAGATGTTTTACGTGCCCCCAACCGATAGTTTCTTTGTTTGTTTATTTGCGTTGTTTGTAAAAAAAACATTTTAAACTTATTTTGAACATAATGTTGCCGCTACCGTCTCATATGACCGAAAATATCTTCTGGACATCAGGACTGCGATTACTCACCACGGACTGGCAGAATCCTTTTTTTCCTTCAATGAGTCGATGCAAATTATATACTGCTTTCTCGGGAACAGGCCCAGATCCCCGTGATTTGCGTGAAGAGGTGGAGAAAAAGGTTCCGGAGGGCGGGCTGCCTTCTGAGAATTCGTAGGCGATCGAATAAACCCCACCTCCTTCCATTCTGCTAGCAAACGTGCAATTTTTGGACAATAAAATAGATGACCTATGCGGAAGATTAAACTACCAACGGGACATTCAAAACTGTAATATCTCATGCTTCACGGAGACGTGGCTGAATGACGACACTATCAACATATAGCTGGCTGGTTATACACTGCACCGGCAGGATAGAACAGCGACATCTGGTAAGACAATGGACGGTGGACTATGTATTATTGTAAATAACAGCTGGTGCACGATATCTAAGGAAGTCTCGAGCTATTGCTCGCCTGAGGTAGAGTATCTCATGATAAACTGTAGACCACAGTCTGTATTTTTCGTAGCTGTTTACATACCACCACAGTCAGAGGCTGGCACTAAGACAGCATTGAATGAGCTGTATTCTGCCATAAGCAAACAAGAAAAAGCTCACCCAGAGGCGGCGCTCCTAGTAGCCGGGGACTTTAATGCAGGGAAACTTAAATCCGTTTCACCAAATTTCTATCAGCGTGTTAAATGTGCAACCAGAGGAAAAACAACTCTGGACCACCTTTACTCCACATACAGAGATGCGTACAATGCTCTCTCTCGCCTTCCATTTGGCAAATCTGAACCATAATTCTATACTCCTGATTCCTGCTTACAAGCAAAAATTAAAGCAGGAAGCAACAGTGACTAGATCAATAAGAAAGTGGTCAGATGAAGCGGATGCTAAGCTGCAGGACTGTTTTGCTAGCATAGACTGGAATATGTTCCGAGATTCCTCAGATGGTATTGAGGAGTACACCACATCAGTCATTGGCTTCTTCAATAAGTAGATTGATGACATCGTCCCCATAGTGACCGTACATACTGTACATACCCCAACCAGAAGCCATGTATTACAGGCAACATCCGCACTGAGCTAAAGGCTAGAGCTGCCGTTTTCAAGGAGTGGGACTCTAACCCGGAAGCTTATAAGAAATTCCACTATGGCCTCCAATGAACCATCAAACAGGCAAAGCGTCAATACAGGACTAAGTTCGAATTGTACTACACTGGCTCTGATGCGCATCGGATGTGGCAGGGCTTGCAAACCATTAGACTACAAAGGGAAGCACAGCTGAGAGCTGCCCAGTGACACAAGCCTACCAGACGAGCAAAACTACTTCTTTGCTCGCTTCGAGGCAAATAACACAGAACCATGCATGAGAGCATCAGCTGTTCCGGACAACTGTGTGATCACGCTCTCCTCAGCCAATGTGAGTAAGACCTTTAAACACCTTTAAACATTCACAAGGCTGTAGGGCCAGACGGATTACCAGGACATGTTCTGCGAGCATGTGCTGACCAACTGGCAAGTGTCTTCACTGACATTTTCAACCTCTCCCTTCCCGAGTCTGTAATACCAACATGTTTTAAGCAGAACACCATAGTGCCTGTGCCCAAGAACACTAAGGTAACCTGCCTAAACAACTACCGACCCGTAGCACTCACATCTATATCCATGAAGTGCTTTGAAAGGCCGGTCATGGCTCACATCAACACCATTATTCCAGAAACCCTAGACCCACTCCAATTTGCATACCGCCCCAACAGATCCACAGATGATGCAATCTCTATTGTACTCCACACTGCCCTTTCCCACCTGGACAAAAGGAACACCTATGTGAGAATGCTATTCATTGACTACAGCTTAGCGTTCAACACAATAGTGCCCTCAAAGCTCATCAATAAGCTAAGGACCCTGGGACTAAACACCTCCCTCTGCAACTGGATCCTGGACTTCCTGACGGGCCGCCCCCAGGTTGTAAGGGTGGGTAACAACACATCCGCCACGCTGATCCTCAACACAGGGGCCCCTCAGGGGTGCGTGCTCACGCCCCTCTTGTACTCCCTGTTCACTCATGACTGCACGGCCAGAAACAACTCCAACACTATCATTACGTTTTCCGACAACAACGAGACAGCCTATAGGGAGGAGGTCAGAGACCTGGCTGTGTGGTGCCAGGAAAACAACCTCTCCCTCAACATGATCAAGACAATGGAGATGATTGTGGACTACAGGAAAAAGAGGACCGAGCACGCCCCCATTCTCATCAACAGGGCTGCAGTGAAGCAGGTTGAGAGCTTCAAGTTCCTTGGTGTCCACATCACCAACAAACTAACATGGTCCAAGCACACCAAGACAGTTGTGAAGAGGGCACGACAAAACCTATTCCCCCTCAGGAGACTGAAAAGATTTGGCATGGGTCCTCAAATCCTCAAAAGGTTCTACAGCTGCACCATCGAGAGCATCCTGTCTGGTTGCATCACTGCCTGATGTGGCAACTGCTCGTCCTCTGACCGCAAGGCACTACAGAGGGTAGTGCGAACGGCCCAGTACATCACTGGGGCCAAGCTTCCTGCCATCCAGGACCTCTATACCAGGCGGTGCCAGAGGAAGGCTCTAAAAATTGTCAAAGACTCCAAACACCCTAGTCAAAGACTGTTCTCTCTGCTACCGCAAGGCAAGCGGTACCTTAGCACCAAGTCTTCGTCCATGAGGCTTCTAAACATCTTCTACCCCCAAGCCATAAGACTCCTGTTGTTATCATCTATGCATTGTCATTTCAATAACGCTACCTGCATGTGCCTATTACCTCTACTAACCGGTGCCCCCGCACTTTGACCGGTACCCCCCTCTGTACAGTCTGTACTGTCTCGCTATTGTTATTTTACTGCTGCTCTTTAATTATGTCTTACTTTTATTTCTTATTCTTATCCTTATTTTTTAAAACTGCATTGTTGGTTAGGGGCTAGTAAGTAAGCATTTCACTGTAAGGTCTACACCTGTTGTATTCAGCGCAATGTGACTAATAAAATGTGATTTGCTGTGATACATTTAACTTCAATGGGATAAGTATCTGTCCAGTCATATGACCGATCACATTAGATGCAATTTTTTTGTTTTCTTGAAGGTGGGTTTACTTTTTGCCTGAGAAATGTGATTTGGTAAATAATTATATTTAGTGATGGTTCTGTATATTTGAGGAGATTTGTCCTTTGTCTGGGGGGTATCAGATGACCTGAATTTGCCTGTCTGGTTCAGTGGTTTGTTCATTGCTTGTGGTCTTCAAAAATATTTGGTGTCTTTAAAGTTACTACATTCCTAAACAATATCTAGACTGGATACTAATTTGCTTTCAATGGGAAGCCATGAGAGATTAAGATGCA
Source organism: Oncorhynchus kisutch (assembly GCF_002021735.2). Taxonomy (NCBI): domain Eukaryota; kingdom Metazoa; phylum Chordata; class Actinopteri; order Salmoniformes; family Salmonidae; genus Oncorhynchus; species Oncorhynchus kisutch. The sequence goes on from NC_034194.2 coordinate 6,168,505, forward strand.
TTCAGTTTACATTCATACGGATAGAGCAATGAACTGCTGATCTGGCACCCCTGTTTTGAGTGAGTTGGAGATTGTTTCTATTTTTTGCTGCAGATGACCACATGACTGGACAGTACTCTAGGTGTGATAGAACCAGAACGTCAATCACCTGATTCAGAGTGCTGAGGGTGTACTAAAATCGACACCATACTAGTGGTCTGAAATAAATTAGTGGGTTTGGGTTTGAAATTGAGGGTGTCCTAACATGTAAAATGTACCATTGGTCTGAAATAAAATAGTAGGGAAGGCTAAAGACTGAGAATGTCCTAACATGTACACCATACTGTTAGTCTGAAATAAGGTAGTTTGCCTGACCAGATATAGCTACCCATCATTGTATTGATTTGTCTGTGTCAGTCATCCCCTTGTCCTGGAGCATCACACAACACCAGGGTTAGAAACTAGTTCAACCCCTGTCCTAATCAATTGACAGGCTTTCATGGATGTTGTTTACAAACAACACTTTGATTCTATGATGTATGAACTATTTGGATGTTCAACATTTCTGGACATGAATCAGAAACATGTCAACTGTTCTGCACTCATTTTGCTGTTGACATGTTGCTGTTTATTGTCCCGGGATTTTTAACAAGAACATGATGACATTAAAGATGTGTCATGATAGAAAATGGAATCTATCGAGAGTTGATCATGGCTCTTTGCTGTTAAGTTAATATTTTTCTTTAACTATATCGTGCTGGTTTGTTTTTGTACCTAAAACACAATAACTGCACCAGGATTCAGTCATAAAAAAAGATTCTGAATTTTTAGAGGCACTGCAGTGACTTAAGTGTTTTAACAGTGTTGCTGGGACGCCGAGCATGGGTGGTTTGGCATCATACATGCAGAGGACCAAACTCTGACGGCATGCATTTTTGGCTCAAGAACCAGATATTTTCCAGTCACAAAGTAGGGCAGCGCAAGCTATTATATCTCATTCAGATTTACACCACTGCAACCTATTTGATCCATGTGAAGTAAATTGAGTCAAACAGGAATGCAGCCCAATCTAGACCATTGGAGAAAAAAACATGGTTTCAAGTGCTAAAACAATCGGCAACAACCCTCTACATAGTAATAGCTAGGGGTGTTTAACCTTTCTAGGGCATGCATTCCGCTAGCGGAACCCCTCGACAACATTCCGCTGAAAGGGCAGCCAGCGAAATTCCAAAATATGTTTTAGAAATATGTAACTTTCACACATTAACAAGTCCAGTAGGTTTAAAATCACATTTTAAGAAGACCAGTTGTAGAAATAGGCAGGCTTTTGTGAGTTTGTGGTTGTGGTAACTAGTGAGAACTGGTAGGTAGGTAGCCAGGACTGCGGTAGATTGAACTGCATGGCCCCTAGTGGTCATACGCATAACCATATCTGGATTGTGAATTCACATCATTTTATGATTTTTTTGGTTTATGTTTAAACATAAACTGCCATTTTTTTCATTAAGTAACATTTTACATTTGTTACATCCAGTCAGTTTTCCAAAATGTTTGTACTTTAAGATTATTGATCCCTTTCAATTCCTGCGCTATCATGCAGTCGCTTATTTAATAAATTAGTACGATGACAGGGTGCGATGGTTGGCAATAGGCATTTGCACAGATAGGCCTCTAGGAGTGCACTTTTAGATTGGTAGCATTTTTTATTTTTATTACTAAATGTTTTATTTTATTTTTAGTCTCTTTTCTCTCCTGTTCTGTGAAGAATTGACCATCAAAGTAGGTAATTTCTCATTTTTGAATCTTGGAAAATGTCCCCTCCCCGCTTCTCTACACCCATACGAGCATACACTGCACTTGTCTTCATGCTGCTGCAGCACAAGCAGAAACTACACACGCCTAGCGGTCGTAAGATTAGTAGCACACTGGCTACTTTTGAGTTTTATGTCATCTCATGCTCAGAGACAGGGAAGGGTTCAATTAGACAGTTTTTAAATGTGCCCACCAGAGGGCAGTGCCGCCTCTATTTCAACGTAATTTCTGTCTTAGAGAAGAAATGCTTGTTTATGTTCCACCTCCGAAGAATGACCTGGGCTAGTAATACATATTCACGAAATGGGAGGTTCAGTGTTGCTAGCTAGCTAATGTTATCTGTTGTTGCTGATGCTAAACTCACTGATTTTGCCTGGCTTTTCTGCCTGCTAGCTAGCCCTAAATCAGAACGAGCGATGGTAGCTATTATTCTGTTCTGTATGCTAACGCCTCCGCTGACGTTCTATGTTTAGCCAAGCTGATGGCTAGCTAGCCCAGTGTAGGCTGCTGAGGGGAGGACGACTCATAATAATGGCTGAAACAGAGCAGATGGAATGGCATCAAACACATGGAAACCATGTGTTTGATGTATTTGATACATCCAGCCATTACCATGAGCCCATCCTTCCCAATTAAGGTGCCACCAACCTCCTGTGATCTAGCCATATCTGCAGCTAGCTAGACATGCTAGCTGATATTAAATCCAGTTATGCAGAAGACGGCAAGAGCCATTTTCTGCATGTGTGTCATGACACTTGTTAGCTACCACACCTTGCTACAAAAGTAGCTAGCAACCTTATGGCTGCTGTTAGATCTGTAGAGGGTGACTAATCCCAGAACTACTCATATAAATATCCCCTTTGGGTTCACTTATGAACATTGCACAAATCTCTCCAAGCTTCAGAACTTGTGCTCTAAGGAGGTTGCAGAGGTATGTTGTGTATTATGTTGATTTGTCAACTCTAATTCTGTGTGTGTGGTGGTGCTACACAGACCAAACTTTTCTACTGTAAAAAAAAAAATCATGCTGATGTGCTTATATGAAGACAGTATGCATGCACTTTACCTAGCATCAAAATAAGTTATGTATAGTAGCTTTCTTACACCCCCTCAGCACAGGGACAGGATTTGACTGTCTACACACTGACATGCACACTGCACAGCTCTCTAGGCAAAGCTGTGCTGTCTCAAGTCTCCAGTGGGTGTTTAGGCATTACAGGTTATGGATCTGTGCATTCAGGTGGCAGGAGGAGAAACGTGCATGACATTCCATCCTGGGTATAAGGGAGTTTACCTCAACCCATGGGTCCTGCAGGTTGAGTCCAATAACTACAGGCAAATAGATGCATGGTTAGATGCCAGAGGAAGCTTTGAATCGGTTCAAAAGAAATTTCAGTCAAAAACTCAGAAAAAAATGTTTAGACCTCCACAAGTATGGTTCACCCTTGAATTTCAAAAGAAATTTCATTCAAAAACTCAGAAAGAAATGTGTAGACCTCCACAAGTATGGTTCACCCTTGGCAGCAATTTCCAAATGCCTGAAGGTACTACAGAGAAATAAGAGTGCAATTGATGAACTGATGTAGATATTCTAAACTAGGTGTTTGGATAACTTCCACATTTAGTAACAGGTCCATGTAGAACAAACAACCCTGTACGTAATACACAAGGTTTCTCCCTCCCCCTGTTGACTAATAGCATACAATGAAATAATTAAAAAAATACACAATTACAAGTTGTGGCTAGTAAATACAAGTTGTGTCTTAATGTTGAGTGCAAGGTCTCTCTCCATTCAGAGACATTATTATAAATCCCGTCTGTCGGTCTGGACTCAAAGTCTCCATACATCTGTGAAAACATACACACATAGTCACTGTACTATTACCAGTGACAGTTATTATCTATTTGTGTGTATCATATTATATATTCTATGTTGTAGTTTGAACAGGTCAGACCTAATTTTGGTCTCCCCACCAAATGTAGAAATACGCAGAGTTCACCGGTGCCTTTTGAATAGAGTAGTTGTAAGTCTGGTAAACACAAAGTTTCACAAATAGAGGGATAAGCAATGTTCAGAAAACTATTTATACATACTCTGTTTGAGCCAATCCCTGGCCTCTGCACCTGTAATGGGTTGCTGCAGGCAGTTTGGGAATATGTCGTCATCGTGACTGTGAACATCCTGGATGTGGTTAGCTACCGATGTCTACCTTGCCACCATCTTCTTACCACACCTTGACATTGAGGCCAACCAGTACAGGTGGTTGTAGTAGTAGTGCTTGATGTCAGGCCTCTCCTCCCTCAGGTACTTCTGGATCGAGGGGTGTCGATCTGTGACTATGGAGCCAATGCTGACATCTGCCTCCTCCAGGGCAGCAAGGCTCCTCAGCAGTCCCTCCTCCATTCTCAAGCTGTTGCCAACATTGTTGCTCTGTGTAAGCGAAAAACAATATTATTGGAAATGTTTACTTCAATCTTTGTTAGGCCTGGCAGAGGCTTCCAATTCAGGATTCAGAGATGCCATTACAAACATGACACAGAGATGCCTATCTAGGCAGACAAAGGTACTCCATGGATGAAAAGCTCACCTGTACAAGTTGTACATCCAACACTCTGATGATGTCAGTGGTGGTCAGAGAACACTTTTTTTCATGAGCAAGGCCTTATTTCTATTACTTGGATGACTCTCATTCATATTCCATTCATCCAGTTCAGTGTAACATCGATAGGTTTAGGCCACTACGTGATACTCAAATATTCCCAACAACTTAGCCTATGAATGAAAGCTTACAATGTAGGTGCACACAGGTCAAGAGAACATTTTCAGATGACACACAGTGACACATGGACAGACAGTGACACATTCAATTCAGCCCTGCACACTCTTGCCTGCATCTAGCTTATCTAGGGTGTAATCGCTATTCCAACAGATGCAAATTAGAGTTTCTATTGGACAAATTCTGGTATTTTCATCCCAGTTTCGTTTAAGAAACATTTTTTGACAGAATCAGCGGAATGAATACACCCCTGATCATAGCAGCCACATTGCACTTCAAACAACAACACATCAGCTGTATGTGACCTGGCGAAAAAAAACTTTCCAAGCCAAACCATGTCATAACCGCTATGCACAGCCTACATCGTTGTCCCCATATTAGCTAAAGTAAAGTCAACATAGGTAATATAACTAATGCGTTGGTGAACCTGCTACAATCAGTAACGTTAGTGTATAGTCAGTAAGCAGCTAGACCGGCGGGCCCCGGTAGTTATAATTTTATAAAACCAAAAGCTTACCTTGACTTGAATAATTCCAGTGTTGTTTTGGATAGTCATAGCCAGCTAGCTAACATAGAATCCCTTTGTTTGAGTGTTTGCGTAACTAAACTAGCCAGCTGCATTTGCTAGCTAAGTAAGTGAAACTTAAAGTGAAAAAAATGACAATATCTCTCTTGCTTCTCCTTCCTTTTTGGAGAAATTAATTTGTTGAAAACTGTTGTCTTTCTCTCTCTGAGTCAACTATTCACCACATATTATGCACGGCAGTGCTAGCTAGCTGTAGCTTATGCTTTCAGTACTAGATTCCTTCTATGATCCTTTCACAGGATGGAAACATGTCAGTTCATGCTGCAAGAGCTTTGATAGGTTGGAGGACTTCCTCCGGAAGTTGTCATAATTACTGTGTATTTCTATGTAATGGGGTGAGAACCAAGAGCCTCCTAGGTTTTGTATTGAAGGCAATGTACCAAGAGGAGGACGGAAGCTAGCTGTTCTCCGGCTACACCATGGTGCTACCCTACAGAGTGCAGTTAAGGCTACTGTAGACTTTAATTGCAAAACAGTGTGTTTTAATCAATTAGTTGGTGACATGAATGTATTTAGTCTAGTTTTTCAATGTTTTACCATTTTTTATTTTAAGAAATTCACTGAGGAGGATGATCCTCCCCTTCCTTTGAGGAGGAGCCTCCACTGATTGATGTTCAAGTTGACCATGGTGTAGGACCCTGTTAGATGTTAGAGGTTGAGATCAATGTCAGTCCAACTCGAGAAGTGTGGACATTTTGTATGTGTGTGTGTATTGGCAAATATGCATAGGACATGCAGGCATGTGTGTGCCTTTGTCCACGTGTAATTCAAAAGTAGACAGACAGCGTGCAAATATATTTCACGAAACAAATTTTGCACAGTGGCCAGGTGAGTCTGCTTTCAGATCCACAGCTTCCGCGTCAGACTGCTGGAGGAGGACTTTCTACTCCGACTTCCACTGCCAGTATGTGGGTGGATGCAGTACCTTTCACTGATGGCTGTAGTCGGTTTATTTGCAAATGGTCTGCACTTTTAGCACATTCAGGAACTGAAATAGAAATGAAGCACATAGAAATGTAGATCAGCATTATATACTTACATCCAAGGTTTCAGATTACACTAGAACATATTTTGCTTTACCTTGTTGTCTGCGCAAAAGAAGAGCCGGTGAAAGCTATACCTGCAGTCAGGTGGAAGTTGCCTGAAGTGGTGTTGTACTCCTCCACATCTTGGTGTTGTCGCAGTAAGGGCAAATCTGGGCAATGCAGATCAGGGTAACTTGGAACCGCTTCATGATTTCACATTCTTTGGTGCAAACTGGACAGGATTGGAAAAGCTGCTGCAGCAGGCAGTCTTCATACACAATGTACTTCCTCACCATAAGAACAGGCGTGTCTGGGACTCTGTAGCAGTGATAAAAGGTTGCAGGTGTGAGGTACAATTTTTTCACTGTCTACATTAGTCTAGATCTAGTACTTTGGCACAGCAATACATTTCACCTATCAAATGTGTCTGTGCAACAACACATTTAGTCATACATGACCATTACAAGGTCACTACAAAGTATCTTACAGTTCCATGCCGCTGATGATGTCAGTGATAACTGATAACTGTAGTCATCAGTGGAACAGTCCACTCTTAGCCTTTTCACTGGAATGCGAGTAGGCACTGAAGCTTCAGGCATGCATGCTAGTGGTGTTGTATCGCAAGACACACAGATTCCGTGCTGAGAAATCGCAAGCCTGTGGCAGGTCTGTCTGGCAGCTGTTCTCTCTTGTGATAGAAACATGTAAATATATGTAAATATGACCTCTCACTTCACGCCAAAGTTTTGATACCATAACGTTACACATTTAGCACTGCTAACGTTAGCTCTCCCAGCTATCACAGCAAATGTTAGCTATCTAATTGCATAAGCATTTCAAGAAGCACATTTCCTATGGCAAGTTTAGAATTGACATTTGAGCAGCTAAGTGGCTCAGAGGCTCTTTTTACTTACAGTCCGGATAGATGGTCGTATTGGCATCATCTTTGAGCCGAAGTCTCCTCTGAAAGTCCATCTCCACCGGTAAATAGTTTGATAAAGACTCCTGGTTGAAAAGCGCATTTCAAAATGATGCCTGTACATTTTCATCCAGCTCATCCAATCCGAGGAAACGTATCCACTGCTGGTAAACCTGACGTTGGCTGCTGGTAAACTTGACGTCGGCAGGGCAACTCATGCAATCCCAGGTCTTTGGTGTTGCAACTGGCAATCCTACAAGCATCACAGGGGGGATTGCACAAATGGACAGACAGGCAGACAGAATGTATAAAGCTACAAACCGAGACAAACAGATACATGGACAAAGCACAAACGATAATGATAGACAGACAGATAGATATAGCAAGAGCAATAGCAAATGAATGTTGAAAGGCTGTTTTGGCTCCGTCATGAAGAAGAAGAACTTTGCCATGCTGGTGGGTGGTAACATTCAAACATAACCTTGCCTGAAAAGAAACATAGTCTGAAAGTATTAGTCTGCCATATCATAAGGGAAACACCATTGCCATGGAACAAGTCCAATGTCCCCACTTTTCCACTTCAAGCCCAAATATATCATACTTTGACTTAATCATTGAGTTATTGACCTCAATCGTTGTGCAACATCTTGGGTAAGCTCTGGGCATCGTCTTTCAGTTGTAAAATGCCTACTGCAGATGTTAGCAGCAGAACAAACTCCAACCAAGTAAAGAGTAGTTAAATTGTTACAACAGCATAGCTAACAGTTAGCTAGCTAACTACATAGCTGATTTACATAATCTGCTGATAACCTTGCCCTCTGTGAGCAGTAGGTTTTTGCTGAAAAAGAAAGGTCTATTAAAACAAAAAAGGAAATTTGACTAAAGGGAGCAGTACAGAATTCTGAAGTATCATCAGTAGAGAATTTGGGGCAAAAAATATTTTTTTTCTTTCTTCTTTGAGCGAGCACCTGCCCCTCAAGGTCTGTGCATGAATCTGGTTGGCAATATGATCAAAATATTCATGACATTTGAAGCTTGGCAATAGCCAGTGGCCACCAAAGGCAAATGTAAAGTTTTCAATTTGAGGAAACATAGTAATAATAATAATGTTCAATTTTGTCAGACTAGGTATGTGTTACGTACCAATACTGTACAAGTCCTGGGTATAACCTCGTAGTCATTTTAGTCTTCACCTTGAAAATGTGCCACAATCTTGAAACCAGTTTTGTTGCTCACTCACAGTACAATTGTGGACAAAGCCATTTTTCAGGGGAAAACATTGAAAAGGAGCTTTCAAAATGTTTTACCTGTACCATACTGGTGCTAAAAGCAAAGCTGTCTGTTCCAGTGAAAACCGTATGACATAAAAGAAAGACATTACACATTGACTAGTCTCAAAGGGGTGTGTGAGTATACAAATTGTAAATTGTCATCGATTGATGTATTACGGGGATCATCAACTAGATTCAGCCGAGCGCCAATTTTTTTCTTGAGCGGATGGGAAGAGGGCCAGAACATAATTAGAAATAATTACAAAAAGCCCAAACATATGTAACGTTTGACTAAAACGTAATAATTTCAAACCTTGCTCACATTTGTATACAATCACACACACTGTATATCTCTCTATTATTTGTGGGAATACTTTGGAACAGGTTTCCAAAATTAAAATCACTTGGAAACGATTTGCTGGTGTTTTAAAGTATTTTATGTCCAATAATAAGGATAATGTATGATGTATTACATAGGTTCTCTTAGTTATTACATTGTGTGTGACTGACTTATGATAGAGCTATGCTGGAATGCATTGACATAAACGTTAGATTGGTTGTCAAATCATGTTTCTGACATGCCATGTTTTTAAAGTTTTTGTTTAACTTGAGGATTTCTCACGAGCCAACAACACCTCTGAATTGTGTATCACCTAAAGCATTATTTTTTTCTACTGAAAGTGAGGAGAAAAAAAACTGCAGACTTTGAAGTAAGGTGAAAGCCTATCAGACTTGAATGCTTTTCCCTTTTCATGTTTAATGGTCGGATGAGAAAGTTGGATGTCAAAAAAAGACCAATAGCAAAGTAGCCTCTTTCCCCCATGTTCTGGTTCTTCCAAACATAAATAAAAGATGAATACAACTATTAAAGACAGCAATCTGACTCTATAGTGATGCAACCATTATTTCCTCTAAAATCTACACTGTAAAGCATTGAGCACATTAACAAAACCATCTTATTGGCACAAAAGCGGAAGCATCAGACAATCTAAACTGACATTAATCTTCCTTAGCAAAACACCAGGTAGCACTTCTAGAGAGGGACAAAACCCGGAATGTTGATTGTCTCTAACAACAGTAGTACAGCGTTACATTGTGCAAAGTAATCTTATTGGTTGTTAATTGATGAAGCATTCGATGGGAGAAAAAAAACTTTGCCTCGCGGGCCAATTTAGCAGAGTTCAAGTGAATTGCTTTGAGCACACTGCGCTCATGCTTGGTGAGTATAAACTATTTAATTTATGAAATGCAAAGGCCCTGGGTAATTATCAAGGATAGCACAGACAGGATCTGTCCCGGTTGCCATTGCCAGTCTTACACAACAAATGAGTGTATGAAATGGAGTAATGACATTTTTTCAAGCCACCAGACTGTGAACACAGACTCATTAGAGAGGAAGAAGTCGGTAAACACTTAATGACATGTGCTTCAACCAAGACAGAAAAGTTACAGTTAACAATGCTATTATATACAGGGCAATATGTGGTAAGAGTTCTCCTCAGCAGTGCAAATGCCAGAAGTCTGTGTCTGTACTAAATTGTAACTCGGTGAAACCATTGTCATTGGCAAGTTATAGAGAGTTCAGTCTATTTCTAGAGAATGATGTATTCGCTACAGTTCCTTTAATATTCTGAAGATGTTACAGTTCATAGCTGGAATGGAAGGAAAGCTGTCCTTTCAAAATCATTAATTGAGAGAGAAGAAAACGGAGCAAAATAGTTAACTTTACCCAGCCATAAGCACAGCTATTTGGCCGTGTTCACATTTTTTAGAACACAAGCCCCCACCTCTCTAAATTTCCATGGAGAGAATAAAGGAAACTTAAATGCAGTGCTTCAAATGGTGTCGTTAAAGCTAATTGATACACAGCATTTCAGTTAAAAAGGAGAGTCCGAAACTTTTAATCAAAATAGTAACAGGAGAGGTTTCACATTCGTCATTGATAAACAGTACAGTGATTTCAGGAACCAAAACAATTAACTATTTTTCAAACACTTAATGATGTAACATTTCTTCAGAAATGTACTTGTGAGATGAAAGTTCTGTCATCTCATATCCCTGTCTTAGCCAAGCACGTTTTGTAATTCTTAGTAATTTTCCAGGCTACAGCATTGGTGAGTCTTTTTCAGAGTGGCTACATTTCTCTCTTTGATTTTCTTTTGTACTGATAGAAGACTCTTCTATTCCCTCAGGGTTTATCCGGGCTGCCCTGCCGTTCGGCTTAGTGAGGAGAGAGCTGTCTTGTGAGGGTTATCCGATCGACCTACGCTGTCCAGGAAGTGATGTCATCATGATTGAAAGTGCCAACTACGGCCGAACTGACGACAAGATCTGTGACGCTGACCCCTTCCAGATGGAGAACATAAACTGCTATCTCCCAGACGCCTACAAGATCATGTCACAAAGGTAAACCCCCTGTAATTCCTGATGGGAACTGTTGTTTTTACACCTGTTTTTTGTACAGACAGGAGTCTTTGGACTACACACTACAGAGGGGTATACTATGAAGCAAGCTAGATCTACTCGGCTTCAGTTAGCTTGCTACTCCAGCTCAGGCTTCATCCATACTATGACAGTGGATATTGCTCGTCCAACTGCCCTCTAACTCTAGCAGGCTTGTAACTGCGCTTGCATGTCGCACATGGCTAGTCGAACGCCGAACTGTCCATACCAAACCCTAATATAGTGACATACACTGAGTGTACAAATCATTATGAACACCTGCTCTTTCCATGACATACTGTAGGCGAATGCTGGTGAAAGTTATGATCCCCTATTGATGTCACTTGTTAAATCCACTTCAATCAGTGTAGATGAAGGAGAGGAGACAGATTAAAGAAGGATTTTTAAACCTTGAGACAATTGAGACATAGATAACTCAATATTAGGAGGGTGTTCCTAATGTTTGGTATACTCAGTGTGTATTATAATACATTAGTTTTCTGTATGGGTGTTCATTGAGACACTGCTGAAACATCAATCCATGGGCAAGTCAGTGCCACATTTTAATTTGTGCCAAAATCCAAATGAAAGAAAAGTTATATTGCAAATTCAGCAGGCTATCGTTTGAAATAGACTTTTAGAAGTGGCATCTTTTTTAAATAATTTTTATTTATTTAACCTTTATTTAACCAGGTAGGCTAGTTGAGAACAAGTTCTCATTTCCAACTGCGACCTGGCCAAGATAAAGCATAGCAGTGTGGACAGACAACACAGAGTTACACATGGAGTAAACAATTATCAAGTCAATAACACAGTAGAAAAAAAAGAATGTCTATATACATTGTGTGCAAAAGGCATGAGGAGGTAGGCGAATAATTACAATTTTGCAGATTAACACTGGAGTGATAAATGATCAGATGGTCATGTACAGGTAGAGATATTGGTGTGCAAAAGAGCAGAAAAGTAAATAAATAAAAACAGTATGGGGATGAGGTAGGTAAAAATGGGTGGGCTATTTACCGATAGACTATGTACAGCTGCAGTGATCGGTTAGCTGCTCAGAAAGCAGATGTTTGAAGTTGGTGAGGGAGATAAAAGTCTCCAACTTCAGAGATTTTTGCAATTCGTTCCAGTCACAGGCAGCAGAGAACTGGAACGAAAGGCGGCCAAATGAGGTGTTGGCTTTAGGGATGATCAGTGAGATACACCTGCTGGAGCGTGTGCTACAGGTGGGTGTTGCCATCGTGACCAGTGAACTGAGATAAGGCGGAGCTTTACCTAGCATGGACTTGTAGATGACCTGGAGCCAGTGGGTCTGGCGACGAATATGTAGCGAGGGCCAGCCGACTAGAGCATACAGGTCGCAGTGGTGGGTGGTATAATGTGCTTTAGTGACAAAACGGATGGCACTGTGATAAACTGCATCCAGTTTGCTGAGTAGAGTGTTGGAAGCTATTTTGTAGATGACATCGCTGAAGTCGAGGATCGGTAGGATAGTCAGTTTTACTAGAGTAAGTTTGGCGGCGTGAGTGAAGGAGGCTTTGTTGCGGAATAGAAAGCCGACTCTAGATTTGATTTTCGATTGGAGATGTTTGATATGAGTCTGGAGGAGAGTTTACAGTCTAGCCAGACACCTAGGTACTTATAGATGTCCAAATATTCAAGGTCGGAACCATCCAGGGTGGTGATGCTAGTCAGGCGTGCGGGTGCAGGCAGGGAACAGTTGAAAAGCATGCATTTGGTTTTACTAGCATTTAAGAGCAGTTGGAGGCCGCGGAAGGAGTGTTGTATGGCATTGAAGCTCGTTTGGAGGTTAGATAGCACAGTGTCCAAGGACGGGCCCGAAGTATATAGAATGGTGTCGTCTGCGTAGAGGTGGATCAGGGAATCGCCCGCAGCAAGAGCAACATCATTGATATATACAGAGAAAAGAGTCGGCCCGAGAATTGAACCCTGTGGCACCCCCATAGAGACTGCCAGAGGACCGGACAGCATGCCCTACGATTTGACACACTGAACTCTGTCTGCAAAGTAGTTGGTGAACCAGGCACGGCCGTCATCAGAAAAACCGAGGCTACTGAGTCTGCCGATAAGAATATGGTGATTGACAGAGTCGAAAGCCTTGGCAAGGTCGATGAAGACGGCTGCACAGTACTGTCTTTTATCGATGGCGGTTATGATATCGTTTAGTACCTTGAGCGTGGCTGGGGTGCACCCGTGACCGGCTCGGAAACCAGATTGCACAGCGGAGAAGGTACGGTGGGATTCGAGATGGTCAGTGACCTGTTTGGGTGAGGTCACCGCGTCAAATCAAATCAAATCAAATTTATTTATATAGCCCTTCGTACATCAGCTGATATCTCAAAGTGCTGTACAGAAACCCAGCCTAAAACCCCAAACAGCAAGCAATGCAGGTGTAGAAGCACGGTGGCTAGGAAAAACTCCCTAGAAAGGCCAATACCTAGGAAGAAACCTAGAGAGGAACCAGGCTATGTGGGGTGGCCAGTCCTCTTCTGGCTGTGCCGGGTGGAGATTATAACAGAACATGGCCAAGATGTTCAAATGTTCATAAATGACCAGCATGGTCGAATAATAATAAGGCAGAACAGTTGAAACTGGAGCAGCAGCACAGTCAGGTGGAAGTTGAAACTGGAGCAGCAGCACAGTCAGGTGGAAGTTGAAACTGGAGCAGCAGCATGGCCAGGTGGACTGGGGACAGCAAGGAGTCATCATGTCAGGTAGTCCTGGGGCATGGTCCTAGGGCTCAGATCAGTTGAAACTGGAACAGCAGCATGGCCAGGTGGACTGGGGACAGCTAGGAGTCATCATGTCAGGTAGTCCTGGGGCATGGTCCTAGGGCTCAGGTCCTCCGAGAGAGAGAAAGAAAGAGAGAAGGAGAGAATTAGAGAACGCACACTTAGATTCACACAGGACACTGAATAGGACAGGAGAAGTACTCCAGATATAACAAACTGACCCCAGCCCCCCGACACATAAACTACTGCAGCATAAATACTGGAGGCTGAGACAGGAGGGGTCAGGAGACACTGTGGCCCCATCCGAGGACACCCCCGGACAGGGCCAAACAGGAAGGATATAACCCCACCCACTTTGCTAAAGCACAGCCCCCACACCACTAGAGGGATATCTTCAACCACCAACTTACCATCCTGAGACTAGGCTGAGTATAGCCCACAAAGATCTCCGCCACGGCACAACCCAAAGGGGGGCGCCAACCCAGACAGGATGACCACAACAGTGAATCAACCCACTCAGGTGACGCACCCCCTCCAGGGACGGCATGAGAGAGCCCCAGCAAGCCAGTGACTCAGCCCCTGTAATAGGGTTAGAGGCAGAGAATCCCAGTGGAAAGAGGGGAACCGGCCAGGCAGAGACAGCAAGGGCGGTTCGTTGCTCCAGAGCCTTTCCGTTCACCTTCCCACTCCTGGGCCAGACTACACTCAATCATATGACCCACTGAAGAGATGAGTCTTCAGTAAAGACTTAAAGGTTGAGACCGAGTTTGCGTCTCTGACATGGGTAGGCAGACCGTTCCATAAAAATGGAGCTCTATAGGAGAAAGCCCTGCCTCCAGCTGTTTGCTTAGAAATTCTAGGGACAATTAGGAGGCCTGCGTCTTGTGACCGTAGCGTACGTGTAGGTATGTACGGCAGGACCAAATCAGAGAGATAGGTAGGAGCAAGCCCATGTAATGCTTTGTAGGTTAGCAGTAAAACCTTGAAATCAGCCCTTGCTTTGACAGGAAGCCAGTGTAGAGAGGCTAGCACTGGAGTAATATGATCCCATTTTTTGGTTCTAGTCAGGATTCTAGCAGCCGTATTTAGCACTAACTGAAGTTTATTTAGTGCTTTATCCGGGTAGCCGGAAAATAGAGCATTGCAGTAGTCTAACCTAGAAGTGACAAAAGCATGGATAAATTTTTCTGCATCATTTTTGGACAGAAAGTTTCTGATTTTTGCAATGTTACGTAGATGGAAAAAAGCTGTCCTCGAAATGGTCTTGATATGTTCTTCAAAAGAGAGATCAGGGTCCAGAGTAACGCCGAGGTCCTTCAGTTTTATTTGAGACGACTGTACAACCATTACGATTAATTGTCAGATTCAACAGAAGATCTCTTTGTTTCTTGGGACCTAGAACAAGCATCTCTGTTTTGTCCGAGTTTAATAGTAGAAAGTTTGCAGCCATCCACTTCCTTATGTCTGAAACACATGCTTCTAGCGAGGGCAATTTTGGGGCTTCACCATGTTTCATTGAAATGTACAGCTGTGTGTCATCCGCATAGCAGTGAAAGTTTACATTATGTTTTCGAATAACATCCCCAAGAGGTAAAATATATAGTGAAAACAATAGTGGTCCTAAAACGGAACCTTGAGGAACACCGAAATTTACAGTTGATTTGTCAGAGGACAAACCATTCACAGAGACAAACTGATATCTTTCCGACAGATAAGATCTAAACCAGGCCAGAACATGTCCGTGTAGACCAATTTGGGTTTCCAATCTCTCCAAAAGAATGTGGTGATCGATGGTATCAAAAGCAGCACTAAGGTCTAGGAGCACGAGGACAGATGCAGAGCCTCGGTCCGATGCCATTAAAATGTCATTTACCACCTTCACAAGTGCCGTCTCAGTGCTATGATGGGGTCTAAAACCAGACTGAAGCATTTCGTATACATTGTTTGTCTTCAGGAAGGCAGTGAGTTGCTGCGCAACAGCCTTCTCTAAAATTTTTGAGAGGAATGGAAGATTCGATATAGGCCGATAGTTTTTTATATTTTCTGGGTCAAGGTTTGGCTTTTTCAAGAGAGGCTTTATTACTGCCACTTTTAGTGAGTTTGGTACACATCCAGTGGATAGAGAGCCGTTTATTATGTTCAACATAGGAGGGCCAAGCACAGGAAGCAGCTCTTTCAGTAGTTTAGTTGGAATAGGGTCCAGTATGCAGCTTGAAGGTTTAGAGGCCATGATTATTTTCATAATTGTGTCAAGAGATATAGTACTAAAACACTTGAGCGTCTCTCTTGATCCTAGGTCCTGGCAGAGTTGTGCAGACTCAGGACAACTGAGGTTTGGAGGAATACGCAGGTTTAAAGAGGAGTCCGTAATTTGCTTTCTAATAATCATAATCTTTTGATCATGAATTTATCACTGCTAAAGTGAAAGTCATCCTCTCTTGGGGAATGCTGCTTTTTAGTTAGCTTTGCGACAGTATCAAAAAGGAATTTCGGATTGTTCTTATTTTCCTCAATTAAGTTAGAAAAATAGGATGATCGATGTGTGGGAGGTGGGCCGCATGTGTGGGAGGTGGGACAAAGGAGGTATCAGGGGTATGAAGAGTGGAACTAGGGGCTCCATTGTAAACTAAACCAATGATAACTAACCTGAACAACAGTATACAAGGCATATTGACATTTGATAGAGACATACAGCGAGGCATACAGTAATCACAGGTGTTGAATTGGGAGAGCTAGCTAAAACAGTAGGTGAGACAACAACAGCTAATGAGCTAGCACAACAACAGCAGGTAAAATGGCGTTGACTAGGCAGGGAGGGTCGGATTAACTACACACAGAGCCTGAGTGCGGCTGGGGCCGACAGATAAAACATAAACAAGCAGAATGGAGTACCGTGATTAATTGACAGTCCAGCATGCATCAGCTATGTAGCAAAGTGATCAGTGTCCAGGGGGGCAGCGGTGGATGGGGCAGTGAGGCTAGACTGGCGAGTATTATCCAGGTTAAAAAAACTATCTGGCTGTGCAGAAGGTAAAAGCCGCTAGCAGTGGCTAACAATGACTAAATAGCTTGTAGCTGGTTTAGCTGGTTAGCTTCTGGAGGTTCTTGAATGTGTTCTAAAAATTAAAAATAATAGCGATTCCGTATCAAATTGGGTGAGGCAGGTTACCGGAAGGTATAATCGAATTAAAAATCGAAAAGAGATTGAAAGTGAATATGGGTCAAGTGAGTGGTTGGGCTGGCTGGGGACGCGGCGATTCAGACAGTTAGCAGGCCTGTGCTAACAAGCTAACAGTTAGTAGGCCGGGGCTAAACAAGCTAGCAGTTATCGGACTGGGGCTAAACAAGCTAGCAGTTAGCAGGCCGAATTAACAAGCAAGCAGATAGCAAGGGCTAGAAAGTTAGCCATTGGGAGACGTCGCGATGGGGTGAGTCTGTTTATGCCTCTTCATGCGGTGACATCGATAGACCGATCGTGGGTCCGGATATTATTACTGTGGTGTGCATTGGTGTGGTTATGCACAAGCACCTTTTTCCCTCTCCTATCGATACAATTATTGTAAATCAAATCCAATTTTATTGGTCACATAAACGTGTAGCAGATGTTATTGTGGGTGTATCGAAATGCTTGTGTTTCTAGCTCCAACAGTGCAGTAATATCTAATACGTAATATCTAACAATTTCACAACATATGCACAATACACACAAGTCTAAGTACAGGAATGGAATTAAGAATATATACATTTATGGAAGCATAGACTAAGATACAGTAGAATAGGATACATACAGTTGAAGTCGGAAGTTTACATACACTTCTGTTGGAGTCATTAAAACTTGTTTTTCAACCACTCCACACATTTCTTGTTAATTATTAACAAACTATAGTTTTGGCAAGTTGTTTAGGACATCTACTTTGTGCATGACACATGTCCTTTTTCCATCAATTGTTTACAGACAGATTATTTCACTTATAATTCACTGTATCACAAAAATGATGTCATGGCTTTAGAAGCTTCCGATAGGCAAATTATTTGAGTAAATTGGAGGTGTACCTGTGGATGTATTTCAAGGCCTACCTTCAAACCCAGTGCATGAAAAGAAATCAGCCAAGACCCCAGAAAAAAATTGTAGACACAAGTCTGGTTCATCTTTGGGAGCAATTTCCAAATCCCTGAAGGTACCACGTTCATCTGTACAAACAATAGTAAGCAAGTAGAAACACCATGGGACCAGGCTGCCGACATACCTCTCAGGAAGGAGACGCGTTCTGTCTCTTAGAGATGAACATACTTTGAAAAAAATGCAAATCAATCCCAGAACAACAGCCAAGGACCTTGTGAAGATGCTGGTGGAAACAGGTACAAAAGTATCTATATCCACAGTAAAACGAGTCCTATATCGACATAACCTGAAAGGCGGCTCAGCAAGGAAGAAGCCACTGCTCCAAAACCGCCATACAAAAGCCAGACTACGGTTTGCAACTGCACATGGGGACAAAGATCGTACTTTTGGACAAATGTCCTCTGATCTGATGAAGCAAAAATAGAACTGTTTGGCTATAATAACCATCATTATGTTTGGAGGAAATAGGGAGAGGCTTGCAACCCGAAGAACATCATCCCAAACGTGAAGCACGGGGGTGGCAGCATCATGTTGTGGGAGTGCTTTGCTGCAGGAGGGACTGGTGCACTTTTCAAAATAGATGGCATCATGAGGGAGGAAACTTATGGGATATATTGAAGCAACATCTCAAGACATCAGTTAAAGTTAAAGATTGGTCGCAAATGGGTCTTCCAAATGGACAATGACCCCAAGCATACTTCTAAATTTGTGGCAAAATGGCTTAAGGACAGCAAAGTGAAGGTATTGGAGTGGCCATCACAAAGCCCTGACCTCAATCCTATAGAAATCTGTAGGCAGAACTGAAAAAGCGTGTGTGAGCAAGGAGGCCTACAAACCTGATTCAGTTACACCAGCTCAGTCAGTGTCACGCCCTGACCTTAGAGAACCTTATTTATTCTCTATGTTTGGTTAGGTCAGGGTATGACTCGGGTGGGAAAATCTATGTTTTCTATTTCCTTGTTTTGCCGAGTGTGGTTCCCAATCTGAGGCAGCTGTCTATCGTTGTCTCTGATTGGGGATCATATATGAGTTGTGATTTTCCGTTTGGGTTTTGTGGGGTGTTATTTTCTGTCCAGTGTTTGTGCCTGACGGAACTGTTCGCTTTTGTTTTTTGATTTGTTATTTTTTGAGTGTTTCTTGAAAATAAATATCATGAACACTTTCCACGCTGCGCTTTGGTCCACTCTTCCTTCCACCGACAACGAGCAATACAGAACACCCCAACAAAGAAGGACCAAGCTTACCGTGGGGTGTGTGTGACTGTTCAGGCACCGTGTTAAGCGGTGATGCGCACTGTGTCTCCAGTGAGCATTCACAGGCTGGTGCGCTCTGTGCCAGCACCCCACATTTGCCGGGTGGAAGTGGGCATCCAGCCAGGACGGGTTGTGCCAGCTCTACGCTCGATACCTACAGTGCGCCTCCACGGCCCAGTGTATCCGGTGCCTGCTCCACGCACCAGGCTTACAGTGCATCTCCCCAGTCCGGTGAGACCTGTTCCGGTTCCACGTACCAGGCCTCCAGTCTCCCCAGCCTGGTAAGCCCTGTGGCAGCTCCACGCACCAGGCTTCCAGTACGTCTCCTCAGTCCGGTGAGACCTGTTCTGGCTCCACGTACGAAGCCTCTAGTGATGATCCACGGCCCGGAGCCTGTAGTGAAGATCCATGGCACGAAGCCTCCAGTGATAATCCATGGCCCCGAGCCTCCAGTGATAATCCATGGCCCGAAGCCTCCAGTGATAATCCATGGCCCGGAGCCTGCAGTGAAGATCCAGGGCACGGAGCCTCCAGCGACGGTCCCCAGTTCGGAGCCTCCAGCGACGGTCCCCAGTCAAGATCTTGCAGCGACGATCTACGGTCCGGAGGTCCCAGCGATGATCCCTTGCACCGGAGGCGCCACCAAAGTGGGGGGAGCCTAAAGCAGAGCGGGGTCTGCGTCCCACACCGGAGCCACCACCGGAGCCCCCACCCGATCCCCCACCGAGAGTAGATGCCCACCCGGACCCTCCCCTATAGGTTCAGGTTTGCTGCTGGAGTCCTAACTGACCTAAAACAGGGAATTGTTACGAGGATTAAATGTCAGGAATTGTGAAAAACTGAGAGAGAGAATCTGATTGAATTGTTCTTCACCTTGCTGCTTAGATTCTTCATTCGGGATGAATGTAGTTAGCCTACGCTGGAGCAGGTTAGTTCGAGTTGACCAAAGTTTCCTCACTAATTCCTCAACCTATATTTGTAGTATAGGGCTCAGGATAGTCTTTTTAGCAATACACTGATTTTCATAATAAAACATGGACTAATATTCTAATAGTAAGCACTTTCTCTGACTACACAAAGCATTGCTTGAATGTGGCTGGAATAGATATGAACACCTGCACACCTCAGTAAACAATCCGTAGTATAGTTGTGCATCTTAATACACAAGGTCCTGTCACACAGGGTTGCAGTGAGATAAAGTGCATGGGATGGCATGACGTACGAGCGCCACAACCCAAGATATTGGATCATTTGAAGCTGTCAGCAACTCTGGCAAATCTGTCTGGGGAAATAAGAAATAATGAAATAAAACAGAGTTGCCGTTGTATTCAGGGGGGTTATTGTCAAGTCGTATTTGATGAAGTCAGATAGCTGACTCCCACGGTTGATCCGGCCTGAGAGGTTTCTAATACCCCATGTGTTTGACCCTGCTGAGTAGTACACAGGCTTAGACATATAGTCACAGAGAAATTGCCCACTGGATCAAACATTGTCCTTAGACGTCCTCCAACATCTTTTCACCCAAGCCTCTAATAGCCTTTTCACGCCGGCCAAACCAAGCCAAACTCTTCTGACTGCATGGTCCTGGTTAAACAACCACCATCGTTGCTGGAATGGGCCATATGAAAATAAAATTTAGCAGAGTACACATGGGGTTGGCACAATAATGTGAAAAGGGTGTATCTCGTTAGAACAAAGGCAATGGTTCCACAGACTTTACAAAGGTGTCTATGAGAATATGACCCTCCATTGTGATAGTGTTGAATAAACTAGCTGGCTTCCATCAGCGAGTATACTGTATTAGCGAGTGATTGCTTTTGGTTGCGTTATAATTGATCTATTTTGCTTTGTTTTTAATGCACAGCTTGTCCATAAAAGTGTAGCATTTTTTGGATGAAAAGGTTGTTGTATGTTTAAAACCAGCTCATGCCAGTCAGAGACAATTCATGGAAAAAAATACTAAGAATATTCTGAACATTCGCACAACTGTATCACGCTGAGCCAAATACTAACACTGGATAACATCATATTTTGTGAAAATCTTCCATTGACATCAATACATGCTTTATGTGAAAGCCACGGAAAAGAAATGTATTTGAAGTTAGGATTTAGTAGTATGTTTTCTTTTATCTAGTCTTCACACTATAATAACATATTGTTTGCTGCATAACTTATTAATGGATGAATGCAAAACAAATCATTTTCATAATTCTATCATTAGGGACAGCTTGAATTAGCACCCAAGATCACAAGGCATTAATGAAATGCGGGGCAATTCTACAGTAACAGAGACTCACTTCACTTAAAATGTATGCTAAACAAAACCATTGATTTAAAAGTTTAACAAACCATACAACTATATGCACTAGGACTACTTTTAACGAATTACACTGAATATTTTACACACAAAAAAAATGAATTATACTCTACTTTTCTTTACTGTGCTGTGCAGTACTGTCCAAGCCTATGTACTCAGCTGTGGTTTGTGACTACTATGATTTCTTATTGTAGCCAATTCAATTGCAGAAATTCAGTTACCGATTGTTTTAATCACTTAATAATTCATAAATAAAAACACTACAACTAATTGATAGGTCTACCTTTGCTTGTTACTTCTGTGAACTTTCATTATCCTTAGAAAATATCTTTAAAATATGTGGGTTTTTGGTAATGGAATTTCAAGGCATAAGGCAATGTTTCTTAAACTTACAGAAGGCAGAAAAATGGATCCAAAACTAAATATGTGTTGATAATAGTTGCCAGGGGTCTTTACTTCAACATTATTGTGTTTTGATGTATTTCTAATACTTTTTAATACTTTTTCTGGTCAAACATTTTCCATCTGTTTGACAAGAAATCTAAGCCTTTGTTTATTTCACATTTTTAGGATGGATAATGGTTGAATTTGGTATAAATTCCATAATCTTTTATTCGATTTGATGTGTCCTTTTACATGGAAATGACCTGCTCTTTCAATGTAAAAATAGGTTTTGGGTCTGCTAAATGTATGCATTCCCAAAGTTCAGCACAGTATCTCACATCTAGAATTGCCACAGTTATCCAAGTAATATTGGAGCGATTAATCGAACCATAGCTGATTTAATGAGCCATTCACACTTTCACTGTACAGACCTGCTTAATCTTTGGACTTGCATAGCTTAATGTTTGGTATGTGAAGAAGGCACCACCTATTCCCCCTCTGAAAAGATTTGGCATGGGTGCCCAGATCCTCAAAGTTATACAGCTGCACCATCAAGAGCATCCTGAACGGTAGCATCACCATCTTGTATGGCAACTGCTCGGCATCCGACCGTAGGGTTCTACAGAGGGTAGTGCTTATTGCCCAGTACATCACTGGGGCCAAGCTTCCTGCCATCCAGGGCCTCTATACTAAGCGGTGTCAGAGGAAGGCACAAAAAATTGCCAAAGACTCCAATCACCCAAGTCATAGATTGTTCACTCTGCTACCGCACGGCAAGTGGTACCGGAGCACCAAGTCTAGGTCCAAAAGACTGCTGAACAATTAATCAAATGGCTACCTGAACTATTTGCATTTGTTTACACTTCTGCTACTCGCTGTTTATTATCTATGCGTAGTCACTCTAACCCTAACTACTGTACATATACATGTTACCTCAATTACCTTGACTAACCTGTACCCCTGCACATTGATTCGGTACCCCCTGTTTATATCCTTGTTATAACTTTAGTTTATTTAGTAATTATTTTCTTAAAACTGCATTGTTGGTTAAGTGCTTGTAATTAAGCATTTCACTGAAATATCTATACCTGAAGAAAATTCTGTCAGGATCAACCAGGATCAACCCTGCAACGTTGAGGTTTACCTGGGCACACAGCGAAGCACAGGGACCCAGTCCTCCAGTGATTGATGAGATCCAAGCACACTTGTGGGCACCAAGTGGGAGGCCCCAACCTATCCACAGCCGAAGCCGCTCGAGAGGTGTTCTATTGGAGGGTTTTTGGAGTATAGCACATAACAGTCAATGACAGGGTTTGAGAAACGTAATGGTTCTCTGGCGTCAGTGCGTAATAGGATGGTTCCTCCCCCTCCCCCCAGGCACGCTGCCTAGGTGTGCCATGCCCTGAATTGGAACGCTATGGGAGGACCACTGAGATGGACGCTGGGTCTCGCTCGGCGTGAGGCCGAGCGTGTTGGAGAGCAGTGGGGAAATCTCTAAAAGATGCACGGCTGATGGGGGCCCTCCCAGGGTGGATCACGTAACAATCGGTCAGGAGGAGTGAAACTGGTTAGACAGACAGAGAGGGACCAAGGGGATGGATGGTCTAATGCAGGGAGTGAGGACCAGGAATGGGAGCAACACAGCCCACCCCAATACAGTGCCTTCAGAAAGTATTCAAACCCCTTGACTTATTCCACATTTTGTTTTGTTACAGCCTGAATTCAAAATTGATTAAATATGTTTTTCTCTCACCCATCTACAAACAATACCACATAATGACAAAATGAAAACATGTTTTTTGACATTTCTGCAAATGTATTGAAAATTAAACGCAGAAATGTCTCATTTACATAGCTATTCACACCCCTGAGTCAATATATGTTAGAATCACCTTTGGCAGTGATTACAGCAGTGAGTCTTTTTGGGTAAGTATCTAAGAGCTTTTGCACACTTGGATTATAGAATATTTGAACATTATTCTTAAAAAAATTATTCAAGCTCCGTCAAGTTGGTTGTTGATAATTGCTAGACAGCCATTTTCTGGTCTTGCCATAGATTTTAAAGCTGATTTAAGTCAAAACTGTAACTAAGCCACTCAGGAACATTCCATGTCATCTTGGTAAGCAACTCCAGTGTATATTTGGCCTTGTGTTTTAGGTTATTGTCCTGCTGAAAGGTGAATTTGTCTCCCAGTGTCTGTTTATCACCAAAAATAACTCCCCAGGTCTTTCCGACAACAAGCATACCCATAACATGATGCAGCCACCACCATGCTTAAAAATATGAAGTGGTACTCATTGATGTGTTATTTATGCTTTTACCCTAACGTAATGCTTTGTATTCAGGACATAAAGTTGATTTCTTTGCCCCATGTTTTGCAGTTTTAATTTAGTGTCTTATTGCAAACAGAATGCATGTTTTAGCATTTTCTTTTTCTTTTTCTGCACAGGCTTCCTTCTTTTCACTCTATGTTAGCATTGTGGAGTAACTACAATGTTGTTGATCCATCCTCAATTTCCTTCCTCTCTAGCAACTGAGTTAGGAAGGATTCCTGTATCTTTGTTGTAACTGGGTGTATTGATACACCATCCAAAGTGTAAATAATAACTTCACCATGCTCAAAAGGATATTCAATGTCTGTTTTTTTACCCATCTATCAGTATGTGCCCTTCTTTATGAGGCATAGGAGAACCTCCCTGTTTTTTTGTGGTTGAATCTGTGGTTGAAATTCATTGCTCAACTGAGGGACCTTACAATTATCTGTATGTGTGTGGTACAGAGATGAGGTAGTCGTGTTAAACACTGTTATTGCACACAGAGTCCATGCAACTTATTATGTGACTTGTTACATAATTTTTACTCTTGAACTTATTTGGGCTCCCGAGTGATGCAGCATCTCAGTGCAAGAGGCGTCACTACAGTCCCTGGTTCGAATCCAGGCTGAGTCACATTCGACCGTGATTGGGAGTCACATAGGGCAGGCGCACAATTGACCCAGCGTCTAGCAAGGTAGGCCGTCATTATAAATAAGAATTTGTTCTTAACTGACTTGACTAGTTAAATAAAGGTAATACAAATAAAAATAATTGTAGTTTTGCCATAACAAAGGGGTTGAATACTAATCGACTGGAGACATTTCAACTTTTCATTTTTTATTCATTTCTGAACATTTCTAAAACCATATAGTAATTCCACTTTGACATTATGGGGAAATTGTGTAGGTCAGTGACATGAAATCAGGCTGTAACACAATAAAATGTGGAAGGATTCAAGGGGTGTGAATACTTTCTGAAGGCACTGTATCTACCTGCATCATCACTAGGGAGAGGTAAAACAAATTTGACACTCCCCAGAGGGCAGAGACTGACTCAGAGGTCACCAGAGGAAGGGTCACCTGCCAAGAGTGAGAAACCATGTGTGGGAGAATTAATACAGTATATAAATATTGTACTCATAACCACTTAAAAGGAACAAAATTGCAACAGGATACAAATAAATCTAATGCCAATATGTGTTATTTGATGAAAAATAGATTTTAAAAAGTTAATTATAGAAGTGTATTAATTGGTTATGTCCCCTGGAGTGACAGCTACTGTATTTCCTCAGGTGTGACACCATTTTCATGTCACAGCAAGGAAAAAGTAAGCAGTTAGAATTCTCAGGCTGTATGGTCTATTTGGGGCCTTATTTTTAACAGTAAGCCTCACCACAACATGTTTTCATTTTATTTTATACTTAAATTGTTTAAAAATATATGAATTATTTTCATATATAAATTCAAAAGGCGTTACACCAAATGACCCAAATGACTAAGAAACTGACCCCTTTAATTTCAACGGCAGAGAAATGGAATATTTTGCTAAATATTTCTGATGAAGTTTACAATCTGTTCAGGCCATGTGCTCCAGCCATGTCTTCTGTACTTCCTCATTGCAAGAGAACCCTTCTCAGCGCAATAGTGTCCAAATGCTGACTCTTTGTTTAATCTCATAATTATGTCACATCAAGTGGATATTGCATTTAGGGACTAAATGTAGTCAGAACTGGTAGACTTGAGGACTATTGTTTCTTGAAATAAACTTATGTGTTATAACTACAAGAGTAGGTGAAGGGAAGTAAAATATTTTTTTCATAGATGTACTTCAAGTCAATGTCCCATAACCTTAGGACAAAGGTCACGTTTGGTTCAAAATTGTAATAAAACAAATCATATACTGCATGATTTTACTCATGATCCAAATAAAAAAATTAAGCTTTTAGTGTTATATCACATT
Source organism: Oncorhynchus kisutch (assembly GCF_002021735.2). NCBI lineage: Eukaryota > Metazoa > Chordata > Actinopteri > Salmoniformes > Salmonidae > Oncorhynchus > Oncorhynchus kisutch. The sequence goes on from NC_034194.2 coordinate 6,194,424, forward strand.
TTTAGGAAATATGGAAAGAAAATCCAATGAAACAATGCCTAAGCAACCAACATCAATTATCTTCAAAACATATAATGTTCTTCACTGGGTATTAGAATGCAAAGTCAGTGTTATAGCCAGGAGATCTGATCTTCTGCATTTCCACAAGTCAAAATGGGGTACTGTTCTTTGCCCTTTTTTGAGCTGAAATGAGCTGAAAAACTCCATATGTGGGACAATTGGCATACAATTATGTATGTTCTCTCTTATAATTTCGCAATCATATGTTTAGGACCCACAGCCGGCATTACTTTCTTTAATGTTTTTCCACAACTAATCTGAGATAAGAAAGCACATCAGCACATCATCTAAGTAAACCCTCCTGTAATCGAAAACGGTTCGCAACATAATGAACTGCTGTCTTGTAGAGTATCACATAGACGCAATGACTTTGATGGATCTTGTTGGCACTAGGAGTTATTTTTATATCGGGTTTTTTATGAGCACCATGATTTTATGAAAATAGCCCTAGGACTGCTGTAGCTCAATTAGAATGGCCAGCTGCAAGCAATTAGGCAGCTCAAGTAGGTGATTGTCTGTACCGAAATGTTTAACTGAGACCCCTCCCCAACATTTTTGGACCTGCAAGGATATAGAGTTTTAGTACAGATTTTAAATACAAATTTATAGTATTATTATTTTTATATTTAAAATTGTACTCGTCATACATTGTTTCCTAGTATCAGGGCCGGAATAGGCCCCAGGGTTTTGTTTTTTATTACCCCAATCACCATCATTTTCTGTGAACAAATCCTTCAACCAAGATGCAATTGGATGTTGGGTAAATTTACTGTTGAAGAAAAAGGCCCTTTTATATCAAATAAAATAAAATCACATTTATTTATATAGCCCTTCGTACATCAGCTGATATCTCAAAGTGCTATACAGAAACCCAGCCTAAAACCACAAACAGCAAGCAATGCAGGTGTTGAAGCATGGTGGCTAGGAAAAACTCCCTAGAAAGGCCAAAACCTAGGAAGAAACCTAGAGAGGAACCAGGCTATGTGGGGTGGCCAGTCCTCTTCTGGCTGTGCCTGGAGGAGATTATAACAGAACATGGCCAAGATGTTCAAATGTTCATAAATGACCAGCATGGTCCAATAATAATAAGGCAGAACAGTTGAAACTGGAGCAGCAGCACGGCCAGGTGGACTGGGGACAGCAAGGAGTCATCATGTCAGGTAGTCCTGAGGCATGGTCCTAGGGCTCAGGTCCTCCAAGAGAGAGAAAGAAAGAGAGAAAGAGAGAATTAGAGAGAGCACACTTAAATTCACACAGGACACCGAATAGGACAGGATAAGTACTCCAGATATAACAAACTGACCCTAGCCCCCCGACACATAAACTACTGCAGCATAAATACTGGAGGCTGAGACAGGAGGGGTCATAATAAACCGATAATAACATTTGCAATGTGGCATAAGCTCAAGTGGTGAACATGGGGAACATTTGAGAGCTAGAAAATGGTATATCATACACTGCCGTTGAGGAACAATGGGAAAGTAATTCTGCTTTGAAAGTTGATAAACTTATAACCCCACTTTTGAGAAAATGGTCCTTGAATGTTTTGGTACACTTACTGGAGAGCTGTTCTTTGTCTGCACCCATTCAGCATCGTTCACACCCTCTTAAGCCTTACCCATCTCTTTAATGATTCACATGTGGTAGTTTATTTGTCCCATGCACAGGATACAGAGGTGTAAACGGTACAATGATAGTACTTGGATTGTCTCCAAGATGGCGTAGCAGTTGGACGTCTGTTTTGTCTTGTCCCTTTCCATCCCGTCTATATATCGTTTTCTTTGTATATATTTTTAATCTCAATTTCCATCACCGGTCATCACCGTTAACTCGGACATCAGCCAGCCTCAGTCCAGTCGATTCCTGCCAGTCTGCACAGCGCAATATCAACCCAGAGCATATCGGACTGCTTTTTCTCTATCACATCTCCAGATTCCTACCGCAAGCTCTGAACCTTTACACCAGATCATCGCAGCTAGCTAGCTGCTATCCGAGTGGCTACTCCTGGCTAACATCTCTGTCCCGATGAAAGCACCAGTTAGGCTGGAGTGGGCCAAAATCCCTGCTGCAGTGTGCAAACCTGGTCAAGAACTACAGGAAACATATGATCTCTGTAATTGCAAACAAAGGTTTCTGTACCAAATATTAAGTTCTGCTTTTCGAATGTATCAAATACTTACAGTATGTCATGCAATAAAATGCAAATTAATTACTTAAAAATCATACAATGTGATTTTCCGGATTTTTGTTTTAGATTCCGTCTTTCACAGTTGAAGTGTACCTATGATAAAAATGACAGACCTCTACATGCTTTGTAAGTAGGAAAACCTGCAAAATCGGCAGTGTATCAAATACTTCTTCTCCCCACTGTATGTCAATGATGTCGCTCTTGCTGCTGGTGATTCTCTGATTCGCCTCTAGGCAGACGACACCATTCTGTATACCTCTGGCCATTCTTGGGCTAACAAACCTCCAAACAAGCTTAAATGCCATACAACACGCCTTCTGTGGCCTCCAACTGCTTTAATGCTAGTAAATCTAAGTGCATGCCGAACCCGCCCGCCTGCACGACTTGCATCACTATTCTGGACGGTTCTGACTTAGAATATGTGGACAACTACAACTACCTAGGTGTCTGGTTCAACTGTAAATTCTCCTTCCAGACTCACATTAAGCATCTCCAATCCAAAATTAAATATATTATCTGCCTCCTATTTCGCAACAAAGCCTCCTTCATTCATGCTTCCAAACATACCCTCGTAAAACTCACTATCATACCGATCCTTGACTTCGGCGATGTCATTTACAAAATAGCCTCCAACACGTAGTCTATCACAGTGCCATCCATTTTGTCACCAAAGCCCCATATACTACCCACCACTACGACCTGTATGCTCTCATTGGCTAGCCCTCGCTACATATTCGTCGCCAAACCCACTGGCTCCAGTTCATCTATAAGTCTTTGCTAGGTGAAGCTCCGCCTTATCTCAGCCTACTAGTCACCATAGCAACACCCTCCCGCAGCATGTGCTCAGCAGGTATATTTCACTGGTCATCCCCAAAGCCAACACTTCCTTTTGCTGCCTTTCCTTCCAGTTCTCTGCTGCCAATGACTGGAATTAATAAAAAAAATCACTAAAGCTGGGGTCTTATATCTCCCTCTCTAACTTTAAGCATCAGCTTTCAGAGCTTACCGGTCACTGTACCTGTACACAGCCCATCTGTAAATAGCACACCCAACTACCTTATCCCCATATTGTTAATTGTTATTTATCCTCTTGCTCTTTTGCACCCCAGTATCTCTACTTGCACATTACCATCTGCACATCTATCACTCGAGTGTTAATGCTAAGTTGTTATTATTTCACCTCTATGGCCTATTTATTGCCTTACTCTTCTACATTTGCACACACTGTACATAGATTTTTCTATTGTGTTATTGACGGTATGTTTGTTTTTGTAACTCTGTGATGTTTTTGTCAGGACTACCTGACATTATGACTCCTTGCTGTCCCCAGTCCACCTGGCCATGCTGCTGCTCCAGTTTCAACTTCCACCTGACTGTGCTGCTGCTCCAGTTTCAACTGTTCTGCCTTATTATTATTCGACCATGCTGGTCATTTATGAACATTTGAACATCTTGGCCATGTTCTGTTATAATCTCCACCCGGCACAGCCAGAAGAGGACTGGCCACCCCACATAGCATGGTTCCTCTCTAGGTTTCTTCCTAGGTATTGGCCTTTCTAGGGAGTTTTTCCTAGCCACCGTGCTTCTACACCTGCATTGCTTGCTGTTTGGGGTTTTAGGCTGGGTTTCTGTACAGCACTTTGAGATATCAGCTGATGTACGAAGGGCTATATAAATAAATTTGATTTGATTTGATTTGTCGCACTGCTTTGCTTTATCTTGGCCAGGTCGCAGTTGTAAATGATAACTTGTTCTCAACTGGCCTACCTGGTTAAATAAAGTTGAAAAAATAAATAAATAAACTTGTACTAGCGTAGCAGCAATATCAAAAACAGAAAGTGTCAAATATGTTATATTTTTTAGATGAAGCTTACACGACACATTTATCTAGACATGTACACATGTTCATGAAATACAATCGATGACCGTAATCACCCCAGACAAATCAAATTGTATTTGTCACATACACTTGTTTAGCAGATGTTATTGCGGGTGTAGGGAAATGTGACTCACCACCTGGATTCGGTCTTATGTAGCTAAATTAGATTTATTTTTTATTTTTACATTAAATAAAAGTAGAGACTAGGAAAAAGTATATCATCCTCTGCATTTGAGAAACAATGGGAAAGTAATTCTGCTTTGAAAGTTGATCAACCTGTAAATTCACTTTTTTGAGAAAATCGCCTTTGAATGATTTGCTATCTAGTGAAGAGATCTTCTTTGTCTACACCCATTCAGCATCGTTCACACCCTTTTAAGCTTTAACTCCTCCCAGCTTGTTTTGCTCTCGGAACGTTCAGAGCGCACACTTGACGCTCTGGCTGATGATTTGTTTACCTCTGAATAACATGAAAACAGCCTAACCAACTCTGCTGGCAACAATTTCATTACGCTTTTTTTGCAGATGTTTACTGACACAGGCCATATTCAACATGTGTTGTATACACGTCACGTAACGTTAGCTAACGAGCCAGCCAGCTGAATTTAGCTAGTTAAACAACAATGAACAATGCCAACAATGCTGCAGTGCTGGGAGCTAAACAACCATGTTCAATGTTAGCTAGCTAACATTAGGCTCTAACTAGAACAGCAAATGGCTCTGGGAAATGAATAATAATGTCAGGTAGGGAGCCAACCAGCTAACTTTAGCTAGCTAGCTAACAGTACACTTTAGCTTGAAATGAAACCACTTTCTGTCAAAATTAGATACCTGTATACATCATCATGCATGATGGTCGCCTCACCCTGTCAGGAATGCCATGCCACGGTTGCCCTTAGTTTGAAGATGTAATCCAGAGACGGGCGTTTTCTCCATCTCTTTAGCTATCATATTTAATAATTTTATTTGTATTTACAGATTGCATACAAGTTTGTTATAAAGGCACATGAAAGTTCACATGTTCACATGTTCAAGAAGGCATTTCTCCTGTGAAGTTGTGACTTGGGACATACGCCTAGTTTCCTGAATCGGGTCACAAATGCTTGTGTTTCTAGCTCTAACAGTGCAGTTACATCGAACAATAATATCTAACAATTTCACAACAATACAGAAAAATCTAAAGTAATGGAATTAAGAATACATATATATTTGGACGAGCAATGTCAGAGCGGTATAGACTAAGATACAGTAGAATAGGATAGAATACAGTGTATATACATATGAGATAAGTAATGCAAACTATGTGAACATTATTAAAGTGACTACTGTTCCATTATTAAAGTGGCCAGTGAGTCCAAGTCTATGAATATAGGGCAGCAGCCTCTAATGTGCTAGTGATGGCTATTTAACAGAATTTAACAGTCTGATGGCCTTGCAATAGAAGCTGTTTTTCAGTCTCTTGGTCCCAGCTTTGATGCACCTGTACTGACCTTGCCTTCTGGATGATTGCGGGGTGAACAGGCAGTGGCTCAGGTGGTGGTTGTCCTTGATAATCTTTTTGAACTTCCTGTGACATTGTGTGGCGTAGGTGTCCTGGAGGGCAGGTAGTTTGCCTTCGGTCTTTTGTTTGGACATGTAGCTAACTGGGTAGCTAGCCAACTAAACAATGAACCGGCACATCCCCAACTCATACTACTACCAATACAACCATTGTCATATTTGGTAGGAATCTGCAGGTAGCTAAAGCTAACAAACTAGGTTCAATGTTAACTAGCTAACATGTCTTGCAATACAAATGGGTTTACTATAGGTAAACTACTATAGGTAACGTTAGCTAGCGGGCCAGCAAGCTAACATTTGCTAGCTAACTAAAAGTATGCTTTTTTTCTGACAAAATTGGAAACTTATATCTTGAAAATGTAGCTAGACACTTACATGGATGAGCGCTTCACGGCAGACTGGAACCATTTAACTCAGTTTTGTTTGTAGCCACATCTTATTTGTCCAGCTTTGTGTCAAGTCACACTGGTTCACACTGATTGTGGCATGTGCTGAAAGTAGCCCATCACCTGTTTCTACTGATCTGTCAATTGCGCCTACTAAATTCAAGGCATCAATGTTTTTGAGAAATGTAGCAAAATCTTGTAGTTCTGAAAAGGCTAAAGTTATATATTTTACAAATGTTGCAGTAGAAAGGACTGTCAACACATACTGAACAGCTCACTTTATAGACAAAGCTTGCTAAAGTTGAAGTCTGAAGTTTACATACACCTTAGCCAAATACATTTAAACTCAGTTTTTCAATTCCTGAAATGTAATCCTCGTAAAAATTCCCTGTTTTAGGTCAGTTAGGATCACCACTTTATTTGAAGTATGTGAAATGTCAGAATAAGCATTGCCTTTAAATTGTTTAACTTGGGTCAAACATTTCAGGTAGCCTTCCACAAGTTTCCCACAATAAGTTGGGTGAATTTTGGCCCATTCCTCCTGACATAGTTGGTGTAAAAGGAGTCAGGTTTTCAGTCCTCCTTCCTCGCACACGCTTTTTCAAGTTCTGCCCACAATTTTTCTATGGGATTGAGGTCAGAGCTTTGTGATGGCCACACTAAATACCTTGACCATTTTGCCACAACTTTGGATGTATGCTTGGAGTCAATGTCCATTTGGAAGACCCATTTGCGACCATTTGCGACCAGAGGACATTTCTCCAAAAGGTACAATTTTTGTCCCCATGTGCAATTGCAATCCATTGTCTGACTTTTTTATGGCAGTTTTGGAGAAGTGGCTTCTTCCGAAGGACTAGTTTCGATATAGGACTAGTTTCACTGTGGATATAGATACTTTTGTACCTGTACCTGTTTCCTCCAGCATCTTCACAAGGTCCTTTGCTGTTCTGGGATTTATTTGCACTTTTCACAACAAAGTACATTCATCTCTAGGAAACAGAATGCGTCTCCTTCCTGAGCGGTTTGACGGCTGCGTGGTCCCATGCTGTTTATACTTGCATACTATTGTTTGTACAGATGAACGTGGTACGTTCAGACGTTTGGAAATTGCTCCCAAGGATGAAACAGACTTGTGGAGGTCTACAATGTTTTTTTCTGAGGTCTTGGCTGATTTCTTTAGATTTTCCCATGATGTCAAGCAAAGAGGCACTGAGTTTGAAGGTAGGCTTTGAAATACATCCACAGGTACACCTCCAATTGACTCAAATTATGTCAATTAGCCTATCAGAAGCTTCTAAAGCCATGACATAATTGTCTATATTTTTCAAGCTGTTTAAAGGCACAGTCAACTTAGTGTATGTAAACTTATGACCCACTGGAATTGTGATACAGTGAATTATAAGTGTTATAATCTGTCTGTAAGCAATTGTTGGAAAAATTACTTTTGTCATGCATAAAGTAGATGTCCTAACCGACTTGCCAAAACTATAGTTTGTTAACAAGAAATTTGTGGAGTGGTTGAAAAACGAGTTTTAATGACTCCAACCTAAGTGTATGTAAACTTCTGACTTCATCTGTACATGGCAGACCAATCCAAACTCATCTCCCGGCATGTCCAGCCCTTACATGATCTCAGCCAATCATGGCTAGTGGGAAGGTTCCTGACTTTTTCCATGGCTAAACCAACTAGTCTCGTAATTTAACAATTTTGTTTGTATTTATGTGTGGAATACACGTTTTTTATTAAGGCACATGAATGTTCAAAACAACACATTTTGATCAAATATGCATTTTTACGTTCAAATACTGCTCCTTTGAAGTAGCGAAGTTCGACATACGCCTAGTTTCCTGAAATAAGTCATGTTTGTTAAGTGTCCCCCCAAAAAATGTGTCTTTGTACGTAATTTACAAGACATTACAGTAGCTGAATCTTTTTTAATACCACACAAATTACCAGAATAATTGGCTACCTTGACACTGACAATTTTTGATCAATCTGGTCTTGAATCAAAAATCCAGAATAATAGCAAAGTAGCTGCATTTACATTTGTTTATGCTGTTTTCTTGTGACATTTATAACAATGAGCTAATGAGGCACAATTTCGCCTGCCATAGAAAATGTGCTCACTTGTCAGAACTTTGTTGTTCAGAGGAGCTAGCCACCAACACAGCTAACGCAATCACTTCAAATTGATGCTGGAAAGACTGCAAACTAGCTGCACTTCTTTTCATTTGACCTTTTTTCAATTGCCATGTCTTTGTATATATCCATAAAAATTATGCCACCTGATTCATGATTTCGACTGGCTAAGAATAGCTGCCTGCCTCTCTGTCTCGTCCTGACTCCCGACACATTCATTACTATGGGACAGCTGAGAGATTGAATTTGAATATTGAAACAATGTTGCAAATGTCGAAGAGACAGACAGCAAGGTTTATACAAATCTCCGCTGTTGAAAGGTAAATGTTAGTCTAATGTGAGATAATGTCTAGATGCTTTTTATAGTGGAGATCAAGTTGATTAAGTGCCTGGTTGGACTGATGAGTAAGTGGATTTTGCAGTCAGATGGAACAGAGTAAATAACATCGTAGATTTAGCCGGTGGTAAATTGTGGAATAGACACTGGCTGGAATGCGGTTTTAACCAATCAGCATTCAGGATTAGACCCACCCATTGTATAAATACTGTATATACTCTATATTATAAACTGTGTGGTTCAAGCCCTGAATAGCATAAATATGAAGGTATACCAGTTTCATTTGAGGACCAGGATATTGACAGCTGTGCCAAACAGAATGTAAAAGTGTGAATGAGTTGATATATAAAGCAACGCAAGATTCAAGACTTCGTGCTTTTCAGCTAAAATTATTGTACAGAATTCTTGCCACCAACAAAATGTTGAATATTCATTGCATCTCTGCAGAATTATTTTTTGGTTGCAAGGATACAGAATCAAGGGTAGCCTGTTTCTGGTCTCAGGCTCAGGAATGGCTGAAAAAGCAGAACATTCATCTAAAATTGACCCTAGAAATAGCATTGTTGGGAGATTTAGAGAGACCTGGTCAGTCAGTTACTAATATACTAATACTCATAGTAAAAGTAATTAACTTCAACTCGCAATCTGTGGATTGTATACGATTAGATGGATTCAAATTTTTGAACACCACAGCATAGATGAAAGATATACTGTACACTACCGTTCAAAAGTTGGGGTCACTTAGAAATGTCCTTGTTTTCCATGAAAACATACATTAAATGAGTTGCAAAATGAACAGGAAGTATAGTCAATATGCTGACAAGGTTGTAAATAATAATTGTATCCATCAAACTTTGCTTTCGTCAAAGAATCCTCCATTTGCAGCAATTACAGCCTTGCAGACCTTTGGCATTCTAAAAATCATACAATGTGATCTTCTGGATTTTTGTTTTAGATTCCGTCTCTCACATTTGAAGTGTACCTATGATAAAAATTACAGACCTCTACATGCTTTGTAAGTATGAAAACCTGCAAAATCGCCAGTGTATCAAATACTTGTTCTCCCCACTGTATATATATATATATATATATATATATCTTTTTTAATTGTCCTGTTGTAGGAGGAAATTGGCTCCAATTAAGCGCCGTCCACAGGGTATGGAATGGTGTTGCAAAATGGAGTGATAGCCTTTCTTCTTCAAGATCCCTTTTACCCTGTACAAATTGCCCACTTTACCACCACCAAAGCAACCCCCAGACCATCACATTGCTTCCACCATGGTTGACTGATGGCATCAAGCACTCCTCCAGCATCTTTTAATTTTTCTGCATCTCACGAATGTTCTTCTTTGTGATCCAAACACCTCAAACTTAGATTTGTCTGTCCAATAACACTTTTTTCCAATATTCCTCTGTCCAATGTCTGTGTTCTTTTGCCCATCTTAATCTTTGATTTTAATTGTCATTGGCCAGCATCCTGGAGTCACCTCTTCACTGTTGACGTTGAGACTGTTGTTTTGCAGGCACTATTTAATGAAGCTGCCAGTTGAGGACTTGTGAGGTGTCTGTTTCTCAAACTAGACCTCTAATGTACTTGTCCTCTTGCTCAGTTGTGCACCGGGGCCTCCCACTTCTCCTTATATTCTGGTCAGACCCAGTTTGTGCTGTTCTGTGAAGGGGGCAGTACACAGCACTGTACGAGATCTTCAGTTTCTTGGCAATTTATTGCATGGAATAGCCTTTCTCAGACAAAAAATAGACTGACGAGTTTCTGAAGAAATGTTTCTGGCCATTTTCTGGCCATTTTGAGCCTGTAATAGATCCTAATAAATGCTGATGCTCCAGATACTCAACTAGTCCATAGAAGGCCAGTTTTATTGCTTATTTATTGCTTAACAGTTTTTAGTTGTGCTAACATAATTGCAAAAGGGTTTTCTAATTGTCAATTAGCCTTTTAAATTGATAAACTTGGATTAGCTAACACAACATGCCATTGGAACACGTGCCATTGATGGCCATTGATGGTTGCTGAAAGTGTGCCTGTTACGGCGTTCTTCGTTTGTTGAAAGAGAGGACCGAAATGCAGCGTGGTGGTTACTCATGTTCTTTAATGAATGAATGACGATACATGAAATAACTATTAAATACGAAAACAACAAACGGAACGTGAAACCTAATACAGCCTATCTGGTGAACACTACACAAAGACAGGAACAATCACCCACGAAATACAAAGCGAAACTCAGGCTACCTAAATACGGTTCCCCATCAGAGACAACAAGAATCACCTGACTCTGATCGAGAACCGCCTCAGGCAGCCCAAACCTAACTAGACACACCCCTAATCATTAGCAATCCCAATCCTATAAAACCCCAATACGAAACACAACACGTAAACCCATGTCACACCCTGGCCAGACCAAAATATATAACGAAAACACAAAACACTGTGACCAAGGCGTGACAGTGCCTCTTTACACATATGTAGATATTCCATAAGAAAATCTGCACTTTCCAGCTACAATAGTAATTTACATCATTAACAATGTCTACACTGTATTTCTGATCAATTTGATGTTATTTTAATGGACAAAAATGAGCTTTTCTTTCAAAAACACGGACATTTCTAAGTGACTTCAAACTTTTGAACGTTAGTGTATATTTACAAAAAAATGGTGGATTGGAAATTATGCAGACAATTACATTGATGGAAGCCACATATATCTGCAGTATTAAAGCTGATCTAAGGGGCCTAGCCCAAACCTTGAAAAACAACCCCAGACCATTATTTCTCTTCCACCAAACTGTACAGTTGGCACTCTGCATTTAGGCATGCTAGCATTCTCCTGGCATCTGCCAAACCCAGATTTGTTCGTCAGACTGCTAGATGGTGTAGTGTGATTCATCACTCCAGAGAACGTGCTCAAGAGTCCAATGTTGGCTACATTTACACCACTCCAGCCAACGCTTGGCATTGCGCATGGTGATCTTAGGGTTGTTTGCGGCTGCTCGGCTGGAAACCATTTCATGAAGCTCCCGACGAACAGTTATTGAGTTGACGTTGCTTTCAGAGGTAGTTTGGAACTCGATAGTACGTGTTACAAAGATTACAGATTATTTTTACGCACTACCCACTTCAGCACGCCGCGGTCCCATTCTGTGAGCTTGTGTGGCCTACGACTTCTTTGCTGAGCCGTTGTTGCTTCTAGACGTTTCCACTTCACAATAACAGCACTTACAGTTGACCAGGGCTGCTTTAGCAGGGCAGAAATTTGACAAACGGACTTGTTGGGAAAGTGGCATTCTATGACGATGCCACGTTGAAAGTCACTGAGCTCTTCAGTACGGCCGTTCTTCTGCTAATGTTTCTCTGGGGAGATTGCATGGCTGTCAGCAACGGGTGTGGCTGAAATAGCCGAATCCACTAACTTGAAGGGTAAGCCCCTGCATTAATCCGGCCCTGCCTGGTACATTATGACTGTATCAATCCGCTCTGTACACCCGATTCTGAAATGAAAGATGAATAAATGGCCCACATTTGTATGGATTTATTTTAGACTAATGAGGTTTATTGTAAGTTTTCAATAACAGGGTCATTGATCACTGTAACATGACAAGGACTAGTCCTGTCTCGTCTGTGGATCATGTGTTTTGGGTGAATGTATCAATAGCGAGAATGATCAATGTAAATGGGTCTCTAATGAGCTGGGATAATTGTATCAAATTGTAGCATATGTTTTTGTCTGGATTTTACTTTTCAACCAGCCCTGTTACTGCTGTGAACATTTTTACAAACTATCACTTGTAATTTTTCAGGATAATGTAATCATGATAATGTTTCAAGTAGCTATTAGTTTCTTAGAAAGGCAAACAAGGCCAAAGGAAAAATGTCCATCAGGTTTTGATCCTGAGCATTGAATAATGCTCTGTGCTTACACTATTTATATCAGTGACAGAAGTGCTTGCAGGGCTCTCCAAGGACCTCCATCTCTGCCGCCTGACAGCACACAGCCTTGTACTTCCCCTTCTGTACATATGGTGTTGGTATTTATTTAAAGAAGTCCAGATTAAGATTTCATATGCCTCCAAAACCTGGAAATGGACCTCAATTCAATAGCTTCAACTAGACTTAACTAGTCAAATGAAACAAAGAGAGAGAGAGAGAGATGCTGTTATGACTGATTGAACTCAAATGGTCAGATAAATGTTCCTTTTGAATTCAGCTGGATCGGTACAAATTTATCATTCAGCTGGACCAGTATGAATATATGATGGCCTCTGGAAGAATTGATTGTCAATATCGACTATTGGAGGAGAGTGCTGCTTAATACGAGGCCTCTCATTTTGTTCTTCTGAAAGCCCTAGATACAGTAATCTGTAGCCAGGATGACAGTTTGACGACAGTATGTTTAGATTGCAAGGCAACATACTGATTTAGATATCCCCCACTCCACCCCCACCCACTGCTAACAGTTAATTTTTAACAACCTATTTCACAGAAAAACTTGTTAAACCAGTAAACCAACCTTGGCAGTTGAAAATAGGTCAACATTTCCTGGTATCAGGGATGACTGAGTGTGCTGTTTTTGTTTTCCAATGCTACCCTGTTTGCATTTTTGTAGCGGTGAATTCTTTTGATTTTGTAAATGGCCATACCACCATCAGCAGGACACCCCTAGAGTGGCATGTCTGCCTTGATAATTGCGCTGCGATCCTGATCAGCATTTCAGATTAAATGGAGCTAGACGTGTCACTCAGAGTTTAACACTCTAATTAAATGTGGAAGTAATTGAAAGTGTAAGTTCCGCGAAGTAAATTGTCCTCTTTTAGGCGGCGCTTCACTCAGTCACATCGCCTTTCTCTTATGGGCTAAATGAAAGGTATTGTCTGAGGTCTCATTGTCAGTTGTTTGCTCATAAACTCGCTAATGGAAGCTACTACATGCTAACCTCCACTGTTATTGGTAATGCTGAGAGGTTAGCATGTCTTGAGAGTATGAACTTTGACCCTCTGTTACTGTCTCACTCATCTTTATTCACGATTCAATCAGGATTATCCGTAATCATGGTAGCATCCTCATTAATTTAGAAGTGTTATTCTATTCTTATTTATAATAAAAATGACTCCAAAATGACAGAATACATTATTTAGAATTTAGTTTATTTAATTTATCAAATAATATGTCATGCCCTGATCTGTTTTACCTGTCCTTGTGCTTGTCTCCACCCCCCTTCAAGTGTCACCCATCTTCCCCATTATCCCCTGGGTACTTATACCTGTGTTCTCTGTTTGTCTGTTGCCAGGTTGTCTTGTTTGTCAAGTCAACCAGCGTTTTGTCTCTGCTCCTGCTTTTCCTCAGTCTCTTTTTTCTCTCGCTCTCCTGGTTTTGACCTTTGCCTATCCTAACTCTGAGCCCGCCTGTCTGACCACTCTGCCTGATTCTGACCCTGAGCCTGCCTGTCGTCCTGTGCCTTTGCCACTACTCTGGATTATCTGCCTTGACCTGTCTTTTGCCTGCCCCTGTTGCTGTAATAAACATTGTTACTTCAACGCAGTCTGCACTTGAGTCTTACCTGAAACGTGATAGTACGAACTGGCCATGACTGATCCAGCAGACTTGGACCAGCTCCGCAACACCATCTTCTCCCAAGGAGCCGTCATTGATAAGCACGAGGAGTTGCTTCATGGTCTGATGGAAGGGTTCCAGGACATGGCCAAACATCACAACCTAGAATTGGACTATTGCGGGAGCAATTCTGTGGGTTGCCTACTAGGCAGGCTACAACGACAATAACCTCCCAGCCTCTCAGTAACCCGACTGGTAGCAATGCCGTCACCATGATTTCCTGGGAACCCCGCTTACCTCCCCCAGAGCGCTACGATGGAGATTCCAGAACCTGCCAGGTCTTTCTCTCCCAGTGCGCCCTCATTTTCGAGCTGCAGCCTTCTTCGTTCCCCTCGGATAGCGTACATTACTACGCTGATGTCCAGGAGGTCACACGCCTGGGCCACGGTGGTGTGGGAGCAACAATCCGTTGTTTGTCTCAGTCTGGAGGTATTTGTGGGGGAGGTGAACATTTTTCGTGGCTCCAGTATCTGGAAGTTACTCCAGCTTCGGCAGGGCTCCCTCAGTGTGACAGACGGTGCAGTTGATTTCCGCACGCTAGGAGCGGAGGGTGCCTGGAGCCCGGGAAGCGCTGTTCGACATGTTCCTGCATGGATTATTGGAGGAAGTAAAGGACGAGCTTGCAGCCCGGGAACTATCGACGGATCTTGACTCACTCATCACTTTAACCTTCCGGATTGATGGTCGGCTACGGGAACGTAGGAGGGAGAAGAGGTCTGATTGTGGTCCCAATTGCTTTTTAAAGGATCCCACCTTGCATTTGATGAACTCCGGGAAGTCCAGAGTGGACCCGAGCTTATCCGAGTTCCTCCATGAGCCCATGAAGACAGCCAATTTACCTCTTCCCTAGCCGATGCAGCTCGGCAGGGCTAGGCTGTCTCCAACCGAACGCGTACGCAGACTTAACACCCAGAGTTGTCTGTATTGCGGTACTGCCGGTCATTATGTGTCTACCTGTCCCTTCAAGAGACCTAGCTCATTGGTAGGAATGAGTACTCTGGTTGGCCCTAAGGATAATTTTGCTTCTCCCCTTACTCACCCCCCTCTCCATGCCACCCTGCGGTGGGAGCGACCAGTCAAAGTCTCTCCAGATACTCATCGACTTGGGGGCCGATAAGACTCTTATGGATGTTACTCTGGTGTCCGAGCTCAACTCCATTCCCATGATTGTCAGAGTTTTGGAAGACCACTCTATAGGCCGGATCACCCACCATACCACCCCCATCGACCTATGTGTGTCGCGGAACCAAAGCACGGCAATCCAATTCCTGCTAATTGAGTCTCCACAGGTACCTGCGGTTTTGGGATTCTCTTGGCTCCAGCGACACAATCCCTCGATTGACTGGTCTACTGGTGCCATCGTCGGCTGGAGCCTGTTGTGCCATGCTCATTGCTTGAAATCGGCTCTGCCAGCCCCGGGACGTCTTCCTGGGGGCTTGGAAATTGCCCCCGAACCTCTCTGCCATTCCCGTGAAGTGCCACGACCTCTGGGAGGGGTTCAGGCCCGGGCCACTTCGCTTCCGCAACACCGACCGGTACCCAAGGATGTTAAGCCGGATGTGCTGGCACGCCGCTATAGCCCCGCTGCTACACCCCTGGAAACCGAGACCTTTCCCCTCCTGCTCCAAAGTCATTAGCCCTTCTGCTGTTTGTTCTCTGTTGCCCTGTACCCTCTGTATACTTCTAGATGTAAACCCAAGTCTCACAGCCCTTTGTCTCCTGTTTCCTGTTGTTTGCCTGCCCCTGTTGCTGTAATAAACATGATAATAAACGTGATATAATCTGTAACACAACCAAAATAACCTGCAAATGCATCCAAGTTTGTAGAGTCACAAGCTTGCATGTTAGGAATATGGAACCAAATACTATACTTTTGACAACTTTATTTATAAGAATTTAGGAGTGTCAATAATTTTGCCCCCTAACTTTTTGAGAAAGAAAAAATGTATTATTATAAAAAAAACATTTAAATTCAAAAAAAAATTTAGCATACAATATAGCTCAGTATTGTTATTATTTATTTGATACAGTCATTATTGGTAATCTTTTTCAAGGGTGTCAATCATTTCGGACCCCACTTTATTTCTTTGTGGAAATGGGATTTACATTTTTCTTTTAATTTATTATTCAATTAGCCCCTTATCTCTTTGTCCAATTATTCATTTGACATGCTTTATGATCAAAATGTGAAAGGTTAAATTTCATGTGGGTACATGGTATTACGAGTGCTATCAGTTACACTTTGTTGGTATCTTATCAGACACTTCCTGCTGTCAGCCCAAGTGCTCATTTCAAAAGTAGATTTGCATCAGATCCATGCAGTGTTCTACGACGATCTAATTGTGCTGATGTCTGGCTCTCCCAAAAGGTCAGGGATGTGAAGGGATTAGAGTTGGAATGTTATCGCTCTGATTGAAAAGCCACTATATTGAAGACTGAGGATGTGAAAGTAGAAGGGAGTTTAATTTCTTCCCATGTTCCTGTTTTTATTTACTTTTCTGCTCTTTTGCACACCAGTATTTCTACTTGCACATCATCATCTGCTCATCTATCACTCCAGTGTTAATCTGATACATTTTAATTACTTCGCTACTATGGCCTATTTATTGCATTTCGCTACACTCGCATTAACATATGCTAACCATGTGTATGTGACAAATAAAATGTGATTTGATTTGATTTATTGCCTTACCTCCTCACACCATTTGCACACACTGTATATAGACTTTCTTTTTTTCTATTGTGTTACTGACTGTACGCTTGTTTATTCCATGTGTAACTCTGTGTTGTTGTTTGTGTCGCACTGCTTTGCTTTATCTTGGCCAGGTCGCAGTTGTAAATGAGAATTTGTTCTCAACTAGCTTACCTGGTTAAATAAAGGTGAAAAATATATATATATATTTTTAAAATGTTCACCGACTCCCATAGATATTCCTATAGAGCCAGGTCCTACTCTCCAGCTGTAAAATTAGGGCAATCCTGGATATCTCAATGTCCCATCAATTGCAAATGCTAACATTGAGAGATATGGTTAGGGATATTTGGGAACATTTTCTTTGTCTAATGCTTTCCTTCCTACATGGTACACCGAGATTATTATTAGATTCATGAACTTTGTAGTCATGTTATTTAGTTATACATTAATTCTCCATTCTTGTTGAGTTGGAGTTGGAGCCAGCTGCAATTCATATTAGTTTTGCATGATATGCTTATGCATAAAAAAACGGGATTATCAAAGTCACCACGTAAAATATGGAAAATGTTGACACACTGCAGACTCAAGAAATGCAACCTGCAAGACAGCAGAGTGCTACATTAAGGGCTCAGAATGAGGTGATTTCCAGAATCGTAATTCATTCCTTTTATTATTATTATTTTTTTCACCCTTTCTTCTCCCCAATTGGTAGTTAGTCTTGTCTCATTGCTGCAACTCCCGTACCGACTCGGGAGAGGAGAAGCTCGTGAACCGTGTGTCCTCCAAAACACAACCCAACCAAGCTGCTTCTTGACACAATGCCCACTTAACCTGTAAGCCAGCCGCACCAATGTGTCAGAGGAAACACTGTACACCTGGTGACCGTGTCAGCGTGCACTACACCCGGCCCGCCACAGGAGTCGCTAGTGCGCAATGGGACAAGGATATCCCTGTCGGCCAAAACCTCCCAACCCAGATGACGCTAGGCCAATTGCGCGCCGCCCCATGGGTGTCCCGGTCGCGGCCGGCTGCGACAGAGCCTGGACTCGAACCCAGAATCTCTAGTGGCACAGCTAGCACTGCGATGCAGTGCCTTAGACCACTGCGCCACTCGGGAGGCTGTAACTAATTTCTATGAACAAATATGCTGATTTTCTCATCTGTTATCACACATGAAGGTCGTTAATAAAGTAAAGTCCCTTATGAGACACCTCTCTGGTCGTTCTCTCCCTCCCTCCCTCTCTCTCTCTCTCTCTCTCTCTCTCTCTCTCTCTCACTCTCGTGCCTGTGACCATTGGGAATATACAGCTTGCGTTTTGTTTCGTGACACTGTCTAAATTGGATTTTACACTGAGCTACAACTGCTTTTACTAATGCCAAAAGCAAAACAAATTACATTTTCCCTTTGACAAAGTAAACATTTGCTCCTTGTATATATTTGAAGAAAATAGAGTCGTGAATTATATTAATTGTCATAGATGCTGACTGGGGAAGGCGGAAAAAAAGAAAGGGGACTTATTAATTGCCTTCAGGCCTGGTCAGGAAACATCTAATGGCTAATTCAGCTCCCTAATGTTATCATGATTTTGTGGGCTTTTCATTTTAACACTGGATTGTTTGTACAAGTCAGTGGATTTTGCACTGCAGAAAGTTGGAAAAGATCCTTAAGACAAAGATTTTGTCACGTTTTATCTAAAAGGTCTGTCTTACATATGCACTGCATATCTATGGTAACCATAGGCTAGCATGACTATGCTAACGACTTAGAATCAATGACAGGGCACTGAGGATGCCTTTTTAAAACGAGGCAGGAAGAGTCAAACCAAAATAAAAAAATATTTACCCAACAAACTGTCATATATTTCCAATGATCTATTGTAAATGTGGGCACTGGTTTGTGACAAGAGAAACAAATGTTATTGCTAAATCAGCAGAACAGGTCTATTGATTTATGAACTATGCGCTGCAGATAGTCTCCATCGGCAAGATGGCCAGCTCGGGGTATTGATGTATTTATCATGATTCGTAGGTAGCAAGGGGTGGCCACCTGCAATTCCCTGGAACCACAAAACACTTATTGTTCAATTAAAATGTCTGTAACGTATATCTGAAAGGTCATTGTTCAGAAAATAGGGGGGAAGATACTGTTGTCAAAATTGTCTCCTTAAAAGTCACGGTGTGGCCAACACAAATGATACTGCGGCACAATGACACATACAGTACATTCTGCAGAGGAAATGTTATGTGAAACTAGAGATTTTGTCATAATTTTTGCTGGGTATCTGTCGATCAGTGTATCCACTCAGATGAAACAAACACGATTTATGTTAAATATCAAGATTTTTTGGAGAGAGATATATATGCACTGCATATGCCCTTTACTGTGAACACAATTACATTGTCAACCACCCCTGCTGATAGAAACACACAATGTTATTGAGTAATGGATACAATGCCCAAGCCTCAAAACAGAATGTATTGACCTTGGGTATAACATATAACATTGTTATAACTGAATAGCAGCGCTAAATGGATTAATAAAATACCATTATATTCATAAAAATGCAATTATTGCTTCATGGTTGTAAATGTACAGTGTATGTGTCTGTGGTTTCGAATGGAGGTCATTACATTATTTATCTGTGTTTTTATGTTTTAAGGGCTACCGTTGTATTTGGATTTATTTTATTTTTTTACCTTTATTTAACCAGGTAGGCCAGTTGAGAACAAGTTCTCATTTACAACTGTGACCTGGCCAAGATGAAGCAAAGCGACAAAAACAACACAGAGTTACACATGGGATAAACAAACGTACAGGCAATAACACAATAGAACAATCTATATACAGTGTGTGCAAATGGAGTAAGGAGGTAAGGCAAGGTAATTACAAGGTAATTACAATTGAGCAAATTAACACTGAATTGGTAGATGAGCAGATGATGATGTGCAAGTAGAAATACTGGTGTGCAAAAAAGTCAATAAAAACAATATGGGATGAGGTAGGTAGTTGGGTGGGCTATTTACAGATGGGCTATGTACAGCTTCAGCGATCGGTTAGCTGCTCAGATAGCTGATGCTTAAAGTTAGTGAGGGAGATGTCAGTCTCCAACCTCAGCGATTTTTGCAATTGCCGCACGCATTGTTTTTTTTCTTGCCTCTTTTAAAGTCAAGTTTGAACTATTGACAAGGAACGTAACAATGCATTTGCTCCTAGCATAGGATGCCATTTTCTTTGTCTGCACTTATTGATTATTAAAACAGCAATAACTGTACTGTATTACTAGTGTGAAGATTGTTAAGGAAAGCTGCCTTTTATTAATGGCTTCTCTCTTGTTTTCCTCCAGGTGCAACAATCGAACCCAGTGCATAGTGATCACAGGTTCTGATGTCTTCCCAGACCCCTGTCCAGGGACCTACAAATATCTGGAGGTCCAGTATGAGTGTGTTCCCTACAGTAAGTATGAACTTTCCATCATGCATTTAACAGTTCTCTGTCCTCTTCTCTGGCTCTCTTTCTATAATTTTTCTCACTTTCTCGATCCCTCCCTGTATCCCTCTATATACTCTGATAATGTATCTCTCTTTACACTCTAATGCAAGATAAATTCAAATTATTTGCATAAGTATTGGTTCTTAGGGAGAATCTATATACAATGTTTTATCTCTACACCATTTGTCAATGGACCGTGCTGAGGTTTTAAATATATGACGATGTTAGTGGAGGGCTATATTAAAGTAATACAATTTAAAGGTGTGATCTAGTCATCCCTCAGATACAACACCCTATTCCCTTTTTTGTACACTACTTTTGACCAGGGCTCCATAGGGCACTGGTCAAAAGTCGTGCACTACAGTATATAGGGAATAGGGTGCACATTGGGATGCATACCTAGGATTGATATCAGCAAAATAATCACCACTGCTCATTGCAATGGTTCTATGTAGTTTCTGAACAACAGGTGTTGAGATCTGTCAACAGATGTTTCGTATGAAGGAAAACAGAATGCCTCCAATTAGATAATTCAACAAGGTGATGTATCACACAAAATTATAGGATTAACATTTGTCTCTTGTCACTTGGATGCTAAAATATTCATTGTGGCTTAGCTCCAAAGTAATCTATAGTCTATAGATACTCCTTGTCTGTACCATTGTCCTAATAATGTTGTCGATATGCAAGTACAATGAATTGCCAGGAATTCAAAAGAAAGGGAAAATCCACTCAAAACTTGACTGTTGACATGCAAAACGTTTTTGGGACTGTATCAACAGTGGACTAATTAAAAAAATACTTAAAAGATAGTTTTTGAGTGGATTTTCCCTTTCAATGATTTGAGCATGATCCAGCTCTACTAGCTGCTTTAAAATTCAATTTTAGCTGTTAATATGTTTGTGAGCTCAACCTACTAACATGTACATCGTGTAGATTTGACCACTTAATCAAATGATTTCAGAGCGTCTGAGAGCATCTGGAATAATTATAGTCTATACGACCCAAAGCCAGGGTTCCTGCTCTAACCATTCTCCGTAGAATGTTCATACGAATAGCTAAGTGAACAACATTAGAATATGAACCTCATTACAAGTTAAAGTTTGACCTCTCCAAGGTTTTAAGACCCGAGATTATCAATGAACTATGTAATAATGAGAAATAGGATTAAACTACGAAAGCACACCATAATTCATTATTTTTAGCTGAAAATCCCTCTCCCATTATTGTTTTTCAGGATCTTTCTCTGCTTGTCTCAAAGTTATAAGGAAACTATCGATCCATCTCTTGCTGTTTTGCTTGAGACCTTAATCATAGGATTAGCACCAAGGTCCACCTAGACACCCTCAATATTTTTTTGGGGGGGGTTCCTGTCCCTTCTTGTGCTAAGGAAGCAGACAAACTTCCCTCGGAACATGTCAAAGGAACTACGAGGTTGTTGAATCCCAGCTATAGGTAGATTTTTGTAAAAGATCCCAAGCAAACCTCTCTATACTCTTTGGTTGATCCATAGTCCATGCATGTAGCGCCATCTTTTTGCTTCTTAATTTCCGTAAAGGTCCATGTCCGCCCAAAATAGGACCGAGGATACAGAATGTGTCGTATATCAACTGCCCTGGTAAGTTCTTAGTGCCCCCCCCCCCCCCCCCCAGTCCAGACCTTTTTTTGTTGTGTTCCCCCACCCAGCTAGACCACCCAGTGCTGTTGTAGACTGTGTCCCATGGGGCAGTGCTGTGTTTGGTTTTGTTTCCCCCACCAACCCCTTGTCTTTCCTCACACAAGCACCCAACCAGTGACCAGTGACTACCCTTAAGACTGTCTTTAAACTCTGAAGTATCACATTTGTCTCGAGCCTAGGTTTGCCTTCACATGGCAATATTTAGTAAGCTTCTGCATATGTGCAGAGATATTACCACTTTTACCAGAGGGAGCAAATCATATGGAGAACATGAAGATATTTTGATTAAAAAAGTTGACCTGGTTCAAACTATTAATAAATATGGCCCTTAGAGAGGTCCTAGGAAATATATTTTTCAAGTCAACATATTAAACCCCTATTAAGCCAATCCACAAGTGAGATGAGTGAAGAAGACCAGTAGACATATGCATCATCATTCTAGACTAAAGCAAGGCTTCTAGAGCCTCTGCAACATAACTGACAATCTTACTTCAGAATATATCCAACACATTTTACCTTTACCACTGGTTTGATGTAATATGCTGTGTAATTTATTTATTTTTCTTTAACAAGCCTTCAAATCGAACTGGTCCATCTTCGATACATCTTGTATCTTTCAAAGTAGCACATACCAACAAAAACCTATATTTCCACCATATACATGGTTAAAATACCTGGGTCTGTATAACCTCTATTTCCATAAATCTACCTTTTGTTCTTATTTGGTTCATGTCAAGAGATATCCTCATTAGGCCCCATTATCTCTGTGTTTAGTCTGTGAATGTGGATTGGGCCTTCACCTGGCATCTTGTAGCCCTCTGAATTGCCTGTGTTAATTGCCAGGACGATATAAAAGTGACATACAAGTCTTCATTAACGTCATTCTTTGCATTCTGCATCGAAGCAGCGAGACCAAATCTGCCACGACTGTTTCTACGGCACCTTGTAAAAATGCAGAGGCATGCAAACATATGTTAACAGGATTCCAAAGCAGTCAGACCTCATTTTGTTTTATGTCATCGTCTGCTATCATAGCTATCCTCCAAAACTGTACAATATAGAAACAGACATAAGTATTTTATTTAGGCAAAGAAAATAGGCATAATGCTTCAGCTTATGTTCCATCACATTTACATTTGAGAACTTTACTCTTTACATTTGCTGACATTAGTAGCGTAGTTTGCTTTGCTCAATTATATTATTTAGAGTTTGCATTATTCCCCACTTTAATCCAATTGAATGTCTTGCCCTCTGGACGAGACTGGAGCCACTGATTGAGTCTACATAGTGGTCAGCAGGCTTCTGAGGCCATGGATTGCAGCCAATACACCAGTCTAGTCACTCCAGAAAGTACATTACATGCAAATCAAAGGAGCTTCTGTCTGCAGCAAATAGAGAGGTTTGTTCTTAGTCAAGGTTAAAGTAGAGTAATGATTATATAAAGACAGAGGTGTATTTAGGTATTTATAGGTGTATACCTTAAAATAAGTTAACAGGGACCCCTTTACTGCTATGTTTGGTGATAATGAGGACAGGGTGTTGGTGCTATCTTGTTTTTGTAATGCTGCTCTTTTAAATGTTATTCACTTCTCTTCTTCCCTTGTGCAATCTGCAGGAGACTTCCTTGGCTCCCTGACTCTTATTATGTTCCTCTACTGACCAGTTTCTGGTGACCTTTTTAGTTTTACTGCTCAGGTCTTCCATCTTGTCTCCTCTCCTTTTTCAGATTTCCGTCTTCTTCAATTTGTATCTGGCTGGCTGTGTCTGAGAATTTCTGCTGTCTGTTCATTTGTTTGCATCTCTGCCGTTTAATCTTGTAGGTAGCCAGAACTCTGCTCATTCTTAACCATGCCTTCCTCACACTTGAATCACTTGCATTTTTTGCAGAGTGGAGGGCATGCTTATGCCTCTCCCTCTTTCTCTCCTTTTTCTTTCTTTCTCTTTTCACTCTTTTCCACACTTTAGAACAGTAAAATAGCATGTATTGTACTATAAAAGCATCTTTATATTCTATCTGATTAAATTGACAGCCTCATGAAATCTCTGCTATTGATATTGATTGGTTTTTCTACTCAATGTCCCATTGTGATAAACTAACAGCTCCTTGAATTTGTATTATATTCTTGATTTAGAGTACTAATAGGCTGTCTTTATATGAAAACAGATCACCGTATGTAACACTTAACGCTATTTACACCTTTTGGTTAGCATTCTTGTGTTTCATTCAATAAGATTTTCAGATTGATGAACTAGCAAACGAGTCAATCCACCATCAATCCAAAAGTCAAATGGCACTATTATCGTTAACCTCAATTTACACAACTAATTAAGTGCAATGTTTACTTTTCAACTTAATGCATGGTGACTGTCATAACATTGCTACACTATTGTTTTTGTTCTATAACTATAACACAATACTTTTAGTAGATATTTTAACTGATTATCTACTTCCTCAATGGAGAGAGGGGAAATAAACCACAAATGTCAGCAGATGCTTCAGGGTTTGTTTTTGTTTGCACCTGTTTTGCCTAAAGTCATACTCAGCAGGTCCCGGAAGCCTTGGTGCAAGAATATTAAATCACCAACTTACAGTGTATCATAGATTTTATATCAATCTGTTAGCAATGAAATAGGCCTCTATGAAGGTTGGATCACTGCAATATTGTACAGTAAACTGTGAACTGCAGGCTCTATTTTTGAACCATACTGTTTAAATTTCATGACACAAATTATTTAACTAGTACTGTATTATTTGTTGCCATCACAAAGAAGGTGTTGTGTTTGGCAATTGTGTTATTTACCTGGGTTGTGTCCATTTACGGCATGCAACTGAATAAATAAAAAAACGGAAAACAAACCTTTATATTTCTCATCAGTGTTACTCAAGTCCAAGTTTACTGTTTCAGTAAAAAAACATCTCCAGTTTCTGCCTACTGAACACGACCCTGGTGATCAGATTGTTTTTAAAAGGACAATGTACAGATTCCTCTTTTATGGGACTCAGCTCCCTTGCAATAGTGTTAATCTGTAAATTGAGTTTGGAGTTTTTGTTGTGGAAATATTTTATAGACATATGATATCAATAATTTACTCTGTTAGCAGCAGAGTTACTTGGTTTATAGTTTGCTGGTCAATTGCCGTTCATCAAAAATCACAGCAATGTCATTAACATTATTTTATCGTCTGATGTTCAACGGTTACATCCAGATATATCAAAAGTCAAAATAGTGTATATGTTATCAAAAGTGACAACAGTAGTCACACTAGCAGCCTACAGACTGTTGACCTGAATATAAAATGAACAATGTTGTGGCCAAGTGTGGTTGACCAACCTTCTATAAACCAAGCTTAACACTTGGCCAAAGCTCCATACATGCTCCATACATTGTCCATTTGGACCTCTCTGGGTGTCCTAACCTTAATCTTTCCCTCGAGATAGGGGGTCGTCTGCACTGTCTGATGGTGTTTACTGTATCTCCTGTTTCTCTTTCCTTTCTCAAAATAGGTCTGCCTCTCTTTGTCCATGTGTCATTATATGTTACTGCTTATGTAACCATAGAGATGACAGTTAATTCATATTAATCTCTTTTTTTCCTTGCACCCCTTTCATTCTCTCTTCCAATGCTTAAAATAGAAGTGGAGCAAAAAGGTAAATAACTGACACAATCCAAACCCTAGATCCTTGTTTTGTGGCATATGGTTGTAAATCTTCCTATCCCCACTACGGTGTGCCAACCCCATAGCAGGCAGTAGCAACAAACACATTCCCCATATAACAGTAGTCAGTAAACTGCAACGATGAGAGTGAGACTGATTTTAAAGAAAAAAGATGATAAAACAATAGCAGCAGTACAGCTGTAAGTGCAGAGTGTAGTAGCTGGAGTCCATAGGGGTTTCTTCCCCCATCCTCCTGGGTGCTTTTGCTACTCAGCCCAATCTCATATTGCCTGGCTTCCAAACCCCTCTACATAGCATGCCATGGTAACAGTGTTTTCTGGCCCTTTGAAATCTACTGGTTCTAATGTCCTGTTCTCTCTTAGCACCCTCTCCCCCCTTATCCCTTATGCCTTCCCTCTTCCCCTTATCCCTTATCCCTTCCCTCTCCCCCCCTTATCCCTTCCCTCTTCCTCCTCATCCCTTATCCTGCCACTTGCTGCTCTTCTTTCCTTTGATTCATGCACATACTCAGAGCAACAACAAAAACACCTCAAGAACACGCTCACTTGTAACTTTAATGGTTAGGAAATTTGCAACATTTTGTCATAACAAACCTCTCAGGTATATGGTAAAACGAGTGGTGTAAGTGGCAAATGTCTCAGAATACACATTTTCAGACCTGCTGAATCCTGCTCTCGATTGAAACCTTCAGTCTGTTGCCAAATGAATTTAGTTGCCTGCTTTTTTGTTTACAGGAATTTTATTTGGTTTTCGTTCTGTTCTATTCTCCCCCTCGTTTGTTTTCTATTCCCCTACAGTAGATGTCTAAGAGACAAGGCTTCTTTTGTTTCAGAAAGTTATGTTATTACTTCATATACTATACATTTGCTTAACAACTTTCCTATTCCTTTTTTTCTTTCTATGCACAAAACCAAACTCCCCATACTGCTTGTGAACATTGGTTATAGCTGTAGTTGTCTTTTGGGCACTTTAATGTGTGTTTGTCCCCACTCTCTTTTTGGACAACCCGTAAAACAAAATGGAGAAATTAGACATATCTTGACATTGTCTTCTGCTATTTTGATACGTTTCACTTGGATTTGTTGACTTAAATCTGTTTCTTATTTTACTCTTCCCCCATCACTAGTTTTTGTTTGTCCTGGGACCCTGAAAGCTGTCGGTGATCCTTCCTTTCTCTTTGAAGCGGAGCAGCAAGCCGGGTCATGGTGCAAAGACCCTCTACAAGCCGGTGACAAAATCTACTTCATGCCTTGGACTCCTTACCGGACAGACACACTCATTGAGTACTCTTCCCTCGATGACTTCCAAAACGCCCGACAAACAATCACGTACAAGCTCCCCCACCGGGTGGACGGCACTGGATTTGTGGTCTACGATGGGGCCGTGTTTTTCAACAAGGAGAGAACCCGCAACATTGTAAAGTTTGACATACGGACCCGAATCAAAAGCGGCGAGGCCATCATCAATAACGCCAACTATCATGACACGTCACCCTACAAGTGGGGTGGGAAAACGGACATCGACCTGGCCGTGGATGAGAACGGCCTGTGGGTGATCTACGCCACAGAGCAGAACAATGGCATGATGGTCATCAGCCAGTTGAACCCTTACACACTGCGCTTCGAGGCCACCTGGGAGACAACGTATGACAAGCGATCGGCCTCCAATGCCTTTATGATCTGTGGAGTACTCTACGTAGTGAGGTCCACATATGAAGATAACGAGAGTGAAGTCAGCAAAAGCTTAATAGATTATGTTTACAATACCAAACAGAACCGTGGAGAGTATGTAGATATCCACTTTCCCAACCAGTACCAGTATATCGCAGCTGTGGATTACAATCCCAGAGATAACCAGCTATACGTGTGGAATAATTTTTACATCCTGAGATATAATCTGGAGTTCGGACCACCCGATCCCGCTCACGGTAAGCAGCATCTCATTTCTTCAGCGCACAATACGTGTAAATTGTATTTTGTGACATTGCGAATTTAGCTGCCACTAAGTGTGTTGATATTCCTTGGGTATTCCACGGCCTGCGTGTCAAGTGTCACGGATGGGAGATTTGTTTATTTAGAATTGAATATGTCTTAGATATGTTACGGAAGCTTTGGAGTGCATGAAGCTTCTCGGGGTGAAGTCGTCTTGCTCAGCAGTAAACAACATCACCCACTTACCATCTCATAAGGGATCAGTATCGGGGGATTTACTTGGGTTTACAGTGCGGGCGTTCCCCCACGTCCCCAGTGCAAAGGAAGGCCCATGGGGGTAGCTGCTGCCACCAGCTCTTCTCCCAGAGAGAGAGGAAATGTACCCCCACCACTGGAATCATACAGGTACTTCCTGGACAGGTACAAAGTGCTATTCCCCCTGGTACAGAAACCCTTAATCCCCATCGGGCACCATTCAGGTAGCAAGTAGTCTAGTGTTTAATAGCATTGGGTCAGTAACCAAAAGGTTGCTGGTTCAAATCCCTGAGCTGACGGGGTGAAAAATCTGTTGAAGTTTGCTTGATCAAGGCCCTTAACCCTAATTGGTCCTGTAAGTCACTCTGGATCAGAGCGTCTGCTAAATGACACAAAAAAGGTTCACCCTATCAGGCTAGTATGAGGAACAGTGTGTCTTCTGGAAGACGAGGAGGCAGAGAACACGGGGAAGGGATCAATCACTCGGGTCATGTCAGATGAATATGTTTTTAATTTAACTGTCAAAAATTGACATGAGGCCGCTTAGGCCCCAGATAGTCTTTACATTGAGCATATAATAACTGTAATTACCCTAATCCCCTCCTCACCCCGAGTCCTAAATCCATGTAATACTCCACACAGTCGGCGATGAGCGTGGAGGTCAAGCAACTTTCCTCTAGATTACCACAGCTCAATATTTATTAATGTATTTGCTAGCCCACTTTTGTATTGATAGGGCTGAGGAGGCTAAATTGGGTTCAACCAGTGGAACATGCCCACTATAGTAAGAGCCAGACAGGCTTTAGTGTAACAAAATAACTTCTCCTAAGTTTAGATACAGACCCTTAGGTGGAAATTAGTATGCAGTGGGTGCACTGGATTGAAGTGAAGTCATCAAGGGGAGGAAGATGAAAATGCACTCATTTCCCTTTATTGCTGTCCATGAGCAACTTGTTTGAAGTGTCTCTTTAGCCAATAACGAGGTATTTGTGGATTTTGATTGAATATTTGCAGCATTACAAGCAAAATGTAATTTTCTTTTCCGATTTCCCATTTGGCAAATAGATTGTCATTAACAGATACTCAAATACAAATAGGTGACAATCAGCAGAAAGGCAGCTAGTATATTACATTTCTGTTTACATACAGCTATGGTAATGGTAGTAGCAAAAACACTTGTCACCTCGTTAAATCTAAGAAGTATTACAATATTTTTGTTACAGTTCCAAGTTATACGACTATAAAAAGCCAGACATTGAATTGAAACACATATGGTTTCAATACCATTTTTGCAGATTCATGGAATAGAGTTGAAATGCTCAGTTGATTAACACATATGTTGAATGCACATTGAATGCCAATATAGAAATGAAAGCACTTTAAAGGTGCTGTACAAAATAAGACTGGGTTTCAGTCAAGCGTGTGTCCAACAAGCATCCTTAACTCTTCACACAGCACAGAGAACCTGGGCTAACATAGTGTCTATTTAGGGGCTCGTCTGGGATGCAAGATACCTTATACCCTTAGGCCTAAACACTAACTACACTGAATAAAAAATATAAATCCAACATGTAAAGTGTTGGTCCCATGTTTCATGATCTGAAATAAAAAAATCCCCAAAATGAAACATACGCACAAAAAGCTTATTTCTCTCAAATTCTGTGCACACATTTGTTTACATCCCTGTTAGTGAGCGTTTCTCCTTTGCCAAGAGAATCCATCCACCTGACAGGTGTAGCATATCAAGAAGCTGATTAAACAACATGATCATTACACAGGTGCACCTTATGCTGGGGACAATAAAGCCACTCTAAAATGTGCAGTTTTGTCACATAGCACAATGCCTTCAGATGTCTCATGTTTGTTTTGAGGGAGCATGCAATTGGCATGCTGACTGCAGGAATGTCCCCCAGAGCTGTTGCCAGATAATTTTATGATAATTTCTCTACCATAAGCCACCTCCAACGTCTTTTTAGAGAATTTGGCAGTATGTCCAATCAGCCTCACAACCGCAGACCAAGTCTAACCACGCCAGGCCCAGGACCTCCACATCCGTCTTATTCACCTGTGGGATCATCTGAGACTAGTTACCTGAACAGCTGATGAAACTGAGGAGTATTTATTTCTGTAATAAAGCCCTTTTGTGGGGAAAATCTCATTTTGATTGGCTGGGCCTGGCTCCCCAGTTGGTGGACCTATGCTCTCCCAGGCCAATCCATGGCTGTGCGAAATGTGTGAAATCCATAGGTTAGGGCTTAATGAATTTATTGTAATTGACTGATTTCCTTATATAAACTGTAACTCAGTAAAAAACTATTGTTACTGTGTAATTTCAGGCAATTTTTAGGGCTGTCAGAGTTTTGTTTTTACATTTTTTGGGGAACACAATTTTTTATCATGATTAATCGCAATCATGATTAAACATCCAAAATACATAATCTATACAGCTAAAGTCTACATTGCCATGTAAAACTATTTGACATTGAGGTTAGAGAAGGTTGTGCTTTCTCAATTTACCCAACTTTTCTAACCAATACTTTAGACAGTCAATATTCCTGTAATGTTCTTTGTATAAAAATTCTTAAATTACAGCTGAAATTGAGCAAATTCAGAATTTGTGAGTAATCGCAAGCAAATCCTGCGATTAACTGTTTTTATTGTTTGACAGCCCTACTAGTTAGACTATTCTTACAACATCAAATAAAATGTACCTGTTTAGAAAGTCATTACTCACTATTGGTGTCTAAATTCAAGTTACAACATAACTATATCACAGATTTTGTTAACACATACAATTCAATCACATGAAGTTGTGTAAGGACATTTTTTTTAAGACCCTGGTAGATCGGGGCCTTGTCTAGTGCGAATGCTGTTTATGTCAACGCAAGAGAATCAGCCTGTGGGATCACGCTGACAAGTGGGAGTGGATGGGGTTGAATCCAACACGCAGTGACTGGAAGTGTAAGTTAAATAGGGCTGGCACAATTACCCTATAACCTTATAAAGAGAGACCACCCCTAGAAAACAACTTCTTGTTTTGGAAACAGCCTATGTGCCATCAATATATGAGTCAGAAACATTTAATCTAGTGTCAACATTAACTACAAAGTGTAAAAATTCCATGACCATCACAGCCCTAAAGTTAAATGGGTCAGCCACCTTTTCATGACCAATCACACCCTGATGTGTCTCGCGTATGAACTGTAATCCACTGTTACATCACATGGCGTCACAGCTTTTTTTAAACCACTACGGATTTCATGTAACAGCTCATAAAAAGAGGTATTCCTCCATCAGCTCCTGTTAGTGAGATGATTACATTAAACAAGACATTATACTGGAAGTCTCATCGGGCACACAATTATAAGGCCTGTTTATGCATCCAAAGCACAGATAGATTGTCTAAATTCTCTGAGTAAGCATCTAAAAAGCTGCTTTTTGACTGAGAGATGAACATTGGGCCTCGGTCTAGAAGCTCAATGGGACACAGGTCAGTCCTAGCTGGAGAACCCCTTAATTTATCCTGAGTTGTAAAATGAAATTGTTGATTGCTTTCATAAAATAAATCCCCCTGAGCGCCAATTAAGACCCACACAACTCACCAACGGCTTCTTAATTGTTTAGATGTCAATACATTGGTATGCAATTTCATCTGGCGAGCCTCAAATTGCAAGTGCTGCTCTTACGGCTCCAAATGACCCAATTTATTGTAAATTATAAGGTGCGCGCCATGCTGCCAGTGACACAATTTACCAATTAGTTCACCAGTATCTCTATGTGGCCGAACGTTGGCCTGCTGTTGCGTTATTTTATTAGTGCACAACACAATACAAGAAAACCGTGCTAATACGTTAACTGTAACACATAAGCAAATGGCCAAGTAAGTTCACCCCACATTTCAGGTGAATTCACAGCTTTCCAATCAACTCTATAATCTCATAATTTCCTGTACCTCTTAAATGTGGGCCATTCTACCATTCTATGCAGGTCTGCTCACAGAATGGATGGAAATGGGTGCTACATGTGTGCACATACCTAGAACACCATGAGAGAGAGGGGATTGAATGTGTAAGGCACAGCCTCGCAGTGAGCCAAGGTGCTCTGCATGGTAACAGCGAAGGCCCCTCTCTACATGCTCCAGAGTTATCCCGGATCAGAGATCAAGGTGCTGAGGAAAAATGTGCAAAAGATGACACTGCTTGTTTTGACAAAACCAACCCCATGTCCTCGGCTTCCGAGTGGACATCACTTGAAAGGGAGAGCGTATTGATGTGGAAAATTGCCATTTTTATTCCTCCCACATTCTCTCTCTCTGGTGTGGACACACGTCGACGGGCCTGTCGCCTGTCTTACTGCGGATGCTGATAGCGAGAGCCATTGTTCTCCATAGTCAATAGCCCCATGTCCCTGTAGATGAGCAGCACTGCCATGGGCCCTGTAGAAAATGCATCATTCCTACCTCCCTTCCTTGAAGTAATCACATAACCAGAATTGGTTGGATTGTGGAGAAAAATTGGGTGGCGAACTTGCTTTCACCTATCCAATCAATTATAGATCTGTGATTACCTGAAGGAAACAAGAATGGAAGGGTGGATTCTATTATTATGTATTATGATTTGAACAGGGCCTGTGTCTGGCTTAGTCTGCTGGCCAGGATCAGCGTTAGACTTCTGCAAGCCAATCTGTTGCCCAGAGGCAGCGTTTCTATACTCCCGTTACTCTCCAGACTCACGTCCCTGCCAGTGCCGGCAGCGTACACACCGCCTCCCCTTCTCTGCATTAGCAATGGAGGAATGAATTACCTCCGCAATCTGCACTGATGATAGGAGGAACATGCTAATTCAATGACGGATCCCCGGCCCCTGCGCGGCACCCGCTCTGAGGCTTTTTCCTCTCCCTCTCAGGATTCTCCTCACTTCTTCCTCCAAATGAGTCCATATCTTTTTATATTATTTCTGTATTCAGTCGTGATTCATCCAACAAGGGCTGTTCTAGCAGGCTCATTCCCAGATGTACTGGGATTTCACAATGTGTTTCCATTGGATCCTATTTATTAATATACAGTAGGGATGTCCCTGGTTGAAGATTTATAGGTTTTTCAATTCTGAAAATTCAAAATTCTGAGAAGTGTATTTTTTGATACACAGGGTTGGATGTCAGATATTTCTCTAAAATGTCATCGATTTCAAGTTTTTCCCTCCACACATTCCCAAACGGTGCTATTATTGCACTCATTGTAAGACATGGAACAATTTGTGCACTTCCAAGCATCCACATGTATGATATTTTGTATTCCAACACTGAAGGTAATACGTTTTAACAGTTTGGGTTACATCATGTTGAACTAGACCTCTACTGTGTCATATAGTCCAAACAAACTACTGCAAAATTATGTGTGATGACAGCATATGTGGGCAACCCTCAGCCTTGGGTTACGTTTCACAATGTCACAGAGTTGTTTTACGTAAGAGGATGATTACTGTTTCTCTGAGGTATGGCTGAAAGGATCAGCCTAGTCATGTTTGATTACGGTTTAAACAATGCATATTGAAGTCACTATTATTATTGAGACATCTATACAGTCCACTAACAGTTATTGTGCCTTTGAGAATATTTGTTCTGGGATTGGGCTGTGTGTGTGTATGCGTGTGCATGTGTGTGTGGATGGATGTTCTGCTGGGTGGTTTGTTTGCCTGCCTGTATGTCTGTGTCTGTCTGTGTGTTTGGGGATGTTCTGAAATAGACACCCAGTGTGTATGGCACCAAATGTAGGCTAGTTCTTTGCACTCTGAGTTAATGCTTGAAATGTGAGGCACGTACAGTAGAGAAAGCTGAGAGAAAAAAAAGCAGTCTCTAGTCTGGCAGCTGCTGTGTGTGTGTCTGCTCTCTGTACTTAAATGTATGTGTTCCATTCGAGACAACCTCTAACAGCTATTAGGTTTTGTTCGCTTAGACACAGACATGGACCTATAAACACAAGTACATTACTCTTAGGAAATACATATTTAGGAATTGCTTATGTTGCTGATATCTCTGAAGCAAACAATGTTATTTAACTGTTTCATGTGTGTTATTGTTATGATAGGAGGATATTGGAATTTACTGCAGACATATTATCACAACAATCAGCAAGTATAATTTCCAGGTGGATCTTTCACTGAAATCCCAGGGAAATTAATGAATACATAGGACGATGTTAATGGGTGCACTTTAGCAAAAATGTGACACTTGGTTGCAAGGATTGGTTATGAGGTTATCACTTCCATCTTTACAGCTCAGGTAAACGGAACCCTGTGCAGTTCATTGTAGCCGATAAGGGGTTAATTATTTTTTTCAAATTACTTTTGAAGTAGATGGCTTATTAGTTTATTTTCCTGGTATAATTTTCTTGGCCCTTTCACAAAGGCTGAACTTGGCTCCTTTTTGATCTGAGAAACAGGGTTTTAATTATTTGAGCCTCTGTTGACTTCTTCTGTTTGCTTTTACTCTTCTATTAGGAGCTGATTACCACCTGGGACCCATATTTCACAACTGATAAAAGCCTGTGTTTAAAGGACCCCTTTAGTTTTACACCAGAAAAGGCAGAGGGAGAATCTCAGAGGGAGATCTTTTCAGCAGGTTTATTTGACACAATGTTGTTGGTTTTTCTTCAGTGACAAGCAATAGTTGGTACAAATTAAATGAAATACTATTTTACCTCTTATGTGCGAATTATCTGAAACATTGGTCTCACAAACCTTCCCTATAGGTTTTCCTGCCTTTTTTCTCTCCAGATAAACAGCCCCTGATAACGTGTATGAAGCATTACTCATGTGAACAACCATGCGGTGCACATCGTAAGTGCGGCCATTAAGCATAATATAAAAGACACACTCGCTGTCAGTTTTCATTTTTCAACTCCGCCAAGACTGGTGAGGCCTGGAGAAGTCCAATCTATGCTCGATGCAGCTCTGACAACACGAGACAGCACTTCCCCCCTCCTCTCCTCTCTCTCTCCTCTCCTTCCTCTCCTGGATTATTGTCATATCATCTCAGATGAAACCCATGCCCTATACCCAAAGTAGTAATAACCGAGCGATGAAAATATGTTTCCAGGCAAAAAGACGTGGGCGGCGATCACATAAAGAGGTTATGAATGTGTCCATGTTTGACAATTCTCAGCACTTTGGAGGATATCTCTACCTTACACTCATAACTCCATGACAGTTAATTGAAGGTCCCTCTTGGGCTTGAGTGCTAGACAGACATTAATTGGGGGGGATCCTCTCTGGTTTCTCCAATCTGAGATAGATTTGCTTGAGTTGTAATCAAAAGGAAATTGTACATGAGGGATTCACAGGTGAACAAAACATGTATTTCATCTGCATATGTTACAGATGTGAGGCAGGAGGAATCTGCTGCCACAGCAGAACAAACAATAAATAGAACCCCTAAGAGTATGGATGTATTCCAAATGGCACCCTATTCCCTATATAGTGCACTATTTTTGACCAGAGCCATTTGGGCCCAGGTCGAAAGAAGTGCACTATAAACATTTGGGACGAACCGCTGCCTATCCAAAGATAGCCATCACTGTATACTGCAAACCATCAACAGCATGGTAGGAGTGTCCATTTGAATAACTGTAGCGTTAATTCTTCCCAGTTTTCATTGTATTAAAGGAATCTTCGGAATCAAGGTAATGAGATTATATAGCTCTTAGAATTACAGACCAACAAACTGCATCAACTTGAATAGCACAACATTTGAATAAGGGTTAGAGAAGCACAAACATTGTGTAGGCCTATTTGTATCCAACTTTATTAAAGAGATTCTCCGGTACTTTTGTATAGTTTTTAGCCAGTAGTTCAAAAAGTAGTGCTCACAAGCCAAAAGTGTACCCTGAAAATTGTTTTGCATACGTGGAGATTTGTGCACCAAATCATTGCTCTCTCTCTCGTTCTGCTGTGGGTGCATCATGTGCCTTTTGCTCATATGGTGAGGGGGTGAAGCTCATTGGTTGAACTGTAATTGCTAGGGGACTGGCCCAAGTGGGGGAAAATTTAGAGAAAATGGCGTAGCACAGGTTCCAGAAAAACAGTTACTTTCAAATGAAGGATTTCATAGCTAATTGAGGTAATTATGCTCATCGATCATGCATATATGAATTACACATTGACACATCCAGCCCAAAGCGGGAGGTTTCAAAAAGAATGTGTAGTTGCCAAAGTTCTGGAGCATCTTTAAGTTATGTGCAGTTTATTTCAAATGGTCATCAATTTCATAAGAAGGCTAATCTCTAATCCCTTTAGAAACCTGAATGCAAAACTCACAAATAGGATCATCAAGGGCCTTTTCCATAACAAGTGTCATCCATGTATACATATTTTTTAGGACTTGCATATTGGCAGCAATTCTGTTGAATTAACAAGGCACAGTAACAGCACAGCCTTCTGAAACATTTGTTATTGCCTAAGAGAATTAATTTCCCTTTTTTTTGCGCTGCTTGTAAAACAATCCCCTGTTCTACAGAGCAAAAACCAGTGAGAATCAGCAAAACATGAGCCTACATCAAACAAGAGATACTTTTGGTCATGTAGGGTATGTGGACACCTGCTCGTCAAACATCTCATTCCAAAATCATGGGCATTAATATGGAGTTGGTCACCCCTTTGCTGGTATAACAGCCTCCAGTCTTCTGGGAAGGCTTTCCACTAGATGTTGGAACATTGCTGCAGGGACTTGCTTCCATTCAGGCGCAATAGCATTAGTGAGGTCAGGCACTGATGTTGGGCGATTAGGCCTGGCTCGCATTCGGCATTCCAATTAATCCCAAAGGTGTCCGATGGGGTTGAGGTCAGGCTCTGTGCATGCCAGTCAAGTTCTTCCACACCGATCTCGACAAACCATTTCTGTATGGACTTCGCTTTGTGCACCGGGGCATTATGCTGAAACAGGAAAGGGCCTTCCCCAAACTGTTGAAACAAAGTTGGAAGCACAGAATAGTCTAGAATTTCATTGTATGCTGTAGCGTTAAGATGTTCCTTCACTGGAACTAAGGGGCAGGTAGCATTCTCCTGGCATCCGCCAAACCCAGATTCGTCCGGACTGCCAGATCGTGAAGCGTGATTCATCACTCCAGAGAGCGCGTTTCCACTGTTCCAGAGTCCAATGGCGGATGGGTTTACACCACATCGGCATTGCGCATGATGATCTTAGGCTTGTGTGCGGTTGCTCGGTCATGGAAATCCATTTCATGAAGCTCCCAACGAACAGTTATTGTGCTTCCAGAGGCAGATTGGAACTCGGTAGTGAGTGTTGCAACTAAGGACAGACAATTTTTACATGCTACGCGTTTCAGCCCTCGGCAGTCCCGTCCTGTGAGTTTGTGTGGCCTTGGTTGCAACACTCACTGCTGAGTTCCAAACTGCCTCTGGAAGCACAATAACTGTTCGCGGCTGAGCCGTTGTTGCTCCTAGATGTTTCCATTTCACAATAACAGCACTTACAGTTGACCAGGGAAGATCTAGCAGGACAGAAATTTTACGAACTGACTTGTTGGAAAGGTGGAATCCTATGATGGTGCCACGTTGGAAGTCAATGAGCTTTTTGGTAAGGCCATTCTACTGCCATTTCTACGGCGCCGACAGAGATGGCCGCCTCGCTTCGCGTTCTTAGGAAACTATGCAGTATTTAGTTTTTTTATGTATTATTTCTTACAATTTTACCCCAGGAAGTTCAACTTCCGCGACGCATACAAAGCCCTCCCTCGCCTTCCTTTCGGCAAATCTGACAACAACTCAATTTTGTTGCTCCCAGTCTATAGACAGAAACTAAAACAGGAAACGCCCGTGCTCAGGTCTGTTCAACGCTGGTACGACCAATCTGATTCCACGCTTCAAGATTGCTTCGATTACGTGGACTGGGATATGTTCCGGTTAGCATTGAACAACAACATTGATGTATACGCTGATTCGGTGAGCGAGTTTATTAGTAAGTGCATCGGTGATGTTGTACCAACGGCGACAATTAAAACCTTCCCTAACCAGAAACTGTGGATTGATGGCAGCATTCGCGCGAAACTGAAAGCGCAAACCACTGCTTTTAATCAGGGCAAGGCGATCGGAAACATGACCGAATACAAACAGTGTAGCTATTCCCTCCACAAGGCAATCAAACAAGCTAAGTGTCAGTATAGAGACAAAGTAGAGTTGCAATTCAACGGCTCAGACACAAGAGGTATGTGGCAGTGTCTACAGTCAATCACGGACTACAAAAAGAAAACCTGCCTCGTCGCAGACCCGATTAGTTGCTCCCAGACAAACTAAACAACTTCTTTGCTCGCAATGAGGACAATAAAGTGCCACCGACACAGCCCGCTACCAAAACCTGCAGACTCTCCTTCACCGCAGCCAATGTGAGTGAAACAATTAAACATGTTAACCCTCGCAAGGCTGCCGCCCCACACGGCATCCCTAGCCGCCAAGGTAACTGAACTAAATGACTATCGCCCCGTAGCACTCACTTCTATCATCACGATGTGCTTTGAGAGAGTAGTCAAGGATCATGTCACCTCCATCCTACCTGACACCCTAGACCCACTCCAATTTGCTTACCGCCCCAATAGGTCCACAGACGACGCAATCACAATCACACTGCACACTGCCCTAACCCATCTGTCCAAGAGGAATACCTATGTAAGAATGTTGTTCATCGACGACAGCTCAGCATTTAACACCATAGTACCCTCCAAACTCATCATTAAGCTCGAGACCCTGGGTCTCGACCCCGCCCTGTGCAACTGGGTCCTGGACTTCCTGACAGGCCGCCCCCAGGTGATGAGGGTAGGTAACAACATCTCTATCCCGCTGATCCTCAACACTGGGGCCCCACAAGGGTGGGTTCTCAGCCCTCTCCTGTACTTCCTGTTCACCCATGACTGCGTGGCCATGCACGCCTCCAACTCAATCATCAAGTTTACAGATGACACTACAGTGGTAGGCTTGATTACCAACAACGACGAGACGGCCTACAGGGAGGAGGTGAGGGCCCTCGGAGTGTGGTGTCAAGAAAATAACCTCACACTCAACGTAAACAAAACAATGGAGATGATCGTGGACTTTAGGAAACAGCAGAGGGAGCACCCCCCTATCCACATCGACGGGACAGTAGTGGAGAAGGTGGAAAGTTTGAAGTTCCCCGGCGTATACATCACGGACAAACTGAAATGGTCCACCCACACAGACAGCGTGGTGAAGAAGGCTCAACAGTGCCTCTTCAACCTCAGGAGGCTGAAGAAATTTCTTGTAACCAAAAACTGACCAATAAAATTTGATTTATGGACATTGTATGGCTGTGTGCTCGAATTTATACAATTGTCAGCAATGGGTGTGGCCTAATCAACCAAATTGAAGGGGTGTCCATGTACGTTTGTATATATTGTGTACCTAATGGAGAGCTCTAGAGGAGAAAGAATGCTCAATTTTGGAGCTGGGACAATAAACCGAAAATTATCGACACCGTCCAATTATCCTCGACATTTTGCTGATATCGTTCATTATGATAATAAGCCTTTAATTGAGAAATGTGAAATTTAAAATGTTTGCTAATATGGGTGATTGTTGGGATAATTGATAGCTACAACATTCAATCTAGCACTAGTAGTTTGAAGGGTAATAAATACAAAATGTGCACATTATTATTCATTTATTGTTCTATGTATAGTTATCGTATTGATTCAGTCAATTTATCGTGATATGGATTTTTGTCTATTTTGCTCCACTCTACAGTCAGTTAGCCTAGCCTCATTTAATTGCCTCACTGTTATTGTGCTGATAACCCACGCGACAGATTGTAGGAACAGACTTCAATTAGATGCAATTGGACGTCTTTTAGCAAAAGGGCAGTTCCAAGGTAACGGAACTATGCTGAGCCTGCAGACAGTAGAAGTGACATTAACTGGAGAGAGAAGAGGGGGAGGGGGGGAAGAGTGAGTGGGAGGGGTTTTACAGACTGTTTTTACATTTGCTTTGACCACCAGACGACAGAAAGAGAAAGAAAACAGTTATGAGCTGAACATAACAGTATGCCAGCGGAAGGGAGGACTGTACAGGTGATCCAACTGTGGTTAATGACTATTATGATTGCCTATTGTAAGCAATTCAATTGCATAGTACATTTTTTACCCCCTCCCCCCCTCCCCCCTTAGACCGCTGCGCCACTCGGGGGGCCACCAGAATTTTGAAAATACAAAATACATGTCAGTAAAAGCATCATAACTAAATGGCAAGTCTACCTTTACTTTTTACTTCTGTGAACTTTTAAAGATAT
This sequence comes from Oncorhynchus kisutch, assembly GCF_002021735.2. Taxonomy (NCBI): domain Eukaryota; kingdom Metazoa; phylum Chordata; class Actinopteri; order Salmoniformes; family Salmonidae; genus Oncorhynchus; species Oncorhynchus kisutch. The sequence goes on from NC_034194.2 coordinate 6,234,636, forward strand.
GAGGGTTTTCGGTAACGCTATTTCAAAGCACACAGCAATTTTTCTTAAACTTACAGAAGGCAAATCATTTCTCAAACTAAATATGTATTGATATAAGTTGGCAGGGGTCTTTACTTCAACATGATTGTTGTTGTTGTATTTATACTACCTTTTTAAGACTTTTTATGGTAGATGGTAGAATACCCCTTTTCCGTCTGTTTGACCAGAAATCGAAGCCTTGGCTTATTCCTCATATTTAAAATTAATGAAACATGTATATCTGCTTTAATTTCTCTAAAATCTAGGCCCTTAGCTTTCATTGGTTGGTGCTTAAGGGTCCTTTTACATGGAAGTGACCATAACTAGAGCAAGGAGTTAGAGTGCTGCATCAAGCCTGTACAAGGATCTGCTCTCTGAAGAAAGGTGTGGACATAATATCATTAGCTAACATGATCAAGGAATGTATTTGAATCATAGCACTGCACATGCATCTTGATGTATTGGGGAGTGAACCCGTGATCTTCAATAACTCCAAACATCAAGGATTCATGTTGTGTTTTCACATCAATCAAGATGTAAACATTTTCTGATCCAAAGAGTATCGAGAGAACTTAAATCATTCATGGCTTTTCTCCAACTACCTCCTGGCCTAACATGATGTAAATACTGTTAATAATACACTTGTTATGTGTCAAGCGATGTTCAACTAGTAGACCTGCATAATCTGCAGAGGTAGCTTGTCTACATGTGGACAGTATATGTGAAATACAAATACAAATACAAATACAAAATACTGAATAGTTATTTTCAGTAGTTTACCTGGGCTTTCAAATTATGCATTTGTATTACAGCCAACTTTACCATCAAGCTCCGTATCAAAACATCCAGTCAGCTGAGAACTTCTCCATGTCACCATTTCAGGTCTGAGGTCTGTGTCTCAGTCAGGAAGCATCATGTAGAGGCAGTTACTGAAGCCAAGACTGGGGTGCTTTCCAAATGGCACCCTATTCTCTATATAGTGTATATAATTTTGACCAGGGCCTTTAGGGTTCTGGTCAAATGTATTGAACTATGTTGGGAGTAGAGTGCCATTGCGGACCCGCTTGGGCTCCCGCTAGGCAGGAAGCGCATTGACTTGTCTCCAATGGTCAATAGAGACTAACTCGCAGCAGGTAGCAAGCTAACCAGCCAACCTCAAAGAGGGATCCCTTCAGCCTGGGCTGTGCTGAAGTCTTCCATCCACACCATGGGGGCGCTGCCAGGCAAACTATTTCCATCAGCCCAGTCCCATTATTCAATTGAAGCGATAGATATCGTGGTGATGTCTGTCTTCCCTGGAAGCGATAGCTTCGCACTCTCACTCAGTGAGCTCAGTAGTTGTTTAAGTGAATTTGCGTAAATTTACGGGGATAAAACGGCAACAGCAAATACCACTTTAAAGTCCTCTGTTACGGACAACTTAATGGGATAATAAAAGGGATAAAATTCCTCGCACATCATTTTGTGTTCAAAATTGTATTATATTGCTAAACTCTCGCTTCAGTACCTTGAGATGTGAACAGATGTATAGCAAATGACTGGTTTATGGTTATCACCGTTTCACTGGATGAAACACTCATCCACTTACAGGAAATACAGTTATAATAGTACAAGTACAACAAAAGAAATGTCAGCCATAGGCCCTGTTGTAATACTTCAGAAATGTATAATTTCCTCCCTGTTTCCTTGAGGTAAGCACAGATCTATAATTGATGGATAGGTGTAAGCAAGGTCGCCAACCTATTGCTTTCAACAATCCAACCAATTCCGAGCTGTGATTACTTCAGAAGGCAAGGAGGGATGTATTTGAATGTGGTGTTTCCTTTTCTCTCCTGACTGAAACGTATTGTTTTTGCCCTTGGCACATAACACATACCGGCTTTATCAAAATGTGGGGCGAGTAAGGAAAACAACCACCGAATGAATGTTCCGACAACAAAACGACACACACGGGCTCCTTGTTTCTCTGTCAAAATGTAATCAGCCGTGCCTCATAGTCTCTCAGGCAAGAGTGACTGCCAGGCAGGAAGATGTTACAGTAATTATTGTCTTGTTCGGTGCAGACTGAGTGCCTTGAATAAGATATAGTCCAGGGGAAAGCAAATATATTTGCACAAAGCACTCCCAGCTCCCCATTTGTGTGTAGCCACCATTGTGTGTAGCCAGCTTTGTACCAGGTGTGTTTTGAAAGAACGAGAACAGAATGACTTGGGCGAGCTAAAATGAGACGACGTTATCATTTTCTCCCCAGCTCCACCTCTCTCCGAAGCGACCTCGGCGCCGGCTGAGCCTCTCCGAACGACAACCACCACAACAACCACCACAGCAGCACGCAACAAAGGCGTAGCAAACACCATGACCACAACAGGGCCCAAGGAGGGTAACAACAGAGGAGGGCCCAAACCCCCTCTGGAGGTTCCCCAGACCACCGCCCAGCCGCCTCTGGAGTCCTTCCCCCTACCAGAGCGCTTCTGTGAGACCACGGAAAAGAGGGACATCGTGTGGCCTCAGACCCAGAGGGGCATGTTAGTAGAGAGGCCTTGCCCCAAGGGGACCCGAGGTAAGCAGAGGGTTTACCCTTAGGGCATTAGCTACTGTTTATCACCATGATGAGTGGTTGGAGAGATGAGATCGCTTGTGTGTTTTTGTTACCTGCACAGTATGTTATTGTTTCTGACAATCATTTATTGATAGATTCAATTCGTGCAGGACTGTATAGGGAATCAAGAAGATTTTGTATTTTTACAGTTGTGTAAATAATTCACTGCATTGTTTTAGGTCAAAATAGTATTTGGCAATGTGAAGCCAGTGTGTTGAAGGGAACTGGCTCAGCTGTTTCCCCAAGCTTGATTGAAGATGTTCAGGCCTTATTGGATTGTGTGTGAAATTGTGTTATCATTCAGGGTTCATTAGATGTTGATGTAATTGGAACGGAAGGAAAAGTCTTATTATTACTTAATTTGTAGTGAAACTGGCCCTGGGAGAATATAGTCAGTATTTATGGTAAATTACCAGCTATTGATGTAAAGACAACAATTAAATGCAGTGTATGTAGGATTTTGGAGGTTAGGTTGGTTTAACACGATGAGGTATATGGCTAATATAGCATGACATAATCCAATGTAGTTTCTAATATATATATCTTATATAACAGAGCTATTGTAAATGTATTTTCTTGACAGGCACCGCCTCTTATTTATGTGTACTTGCCACGGGGACCTGGCACCCAAAGGGCCCTGATCTCAGCAACTGCACTTCCCACTGGGTCAACCAAGTAGCGCAGAAGGTATGTATGAGCTGTACTACCTCAATGTTTTGAGCTACAGTATACAGTCGGAAGTTTACATACACTTAGGTTGGAGTCATTAAAACGTGTTTTTCAACCACTCCACAAATGTATTGTTAACCAACTATAGTTTTGGCAAGTCGGTTAGGATATCTACTTCGTGCATGACGACACAAGTAATTTTTCCAACAATGGTTTACAGAAAGATTATTTTTACAGTGGCTTAGAATTGTACATACACTAAGTTGACTGTGCCTTTAAACAGCTTGGAAAATTCCAGAAAATTATGTCATGTCTTTAGAAGCTTCTGATAAGGCTAATTGACATAATTTGCTTGACATCATGGGAAAATCAAAAGAAATCAGCCAAGACCTCAGAATTGTAGACCTCTACAAGTCTGGTTCATCCTTGGGAGCAATTTCCAAATGCCTGAAGGTACCACGTTCATCTGTACAAACAATTGTACGCTATTATAAACACCATGGGACCACACAGCCGTTATACCGCTCAGGAAGGAGATGCGTTCTGTTTCCTAGAGATTAACGTACTTTGGTGTGAAAAGTGCAAATCAATCCCAGAACAACGGCAAATGACCTTGTGAAGATGCTGGAGGAAACAGGTACAAATGTATCTTTTTCCACAGTAAAACGAGTCCTATATCGACATAACCTGAAAGGCCGCTCAGCAAGGAAGAAGCCACAGTTTAAAAACTGCCATAAAAAAGCCAGACTACGGTTTGCAACTGCACATGGGGACAAACATCGTACTTTTTGGAGAAATGTCCTCTGGTCTGATGAATCAAAAATAGAACTGTTTGGCCGTAATGACCATCGTTATGTTTGGAGGAAATATGGGGAGGCTTGCAAGCCTAAGAACAACATTCCAACAGTGAAGCACAGGGGTGGCAGCATCATGTTGTGGGGGTGCTTTGCTGCAGAAGGGACTGGTGCACTTCACAAAATAGATGGCATCATGAGGGAGGAAAATTATGGGGATATGTTGAAGCAACGTCTCAAGACATCAGAAGTTTAAACTTGGGTCTTCCAAATGGACAATGACCCCAAGCATACTTCCAAAGTTGTGGCAAAATGGCTTAAGGACAACAAAGTCAAGGTATTGGAGTGGTCATCACAAAACCCTGACCCCAGTCCTATAGAAAATGTGTGGGCAGAACTGAAAAAGCATGTGCGAATAAGGAGGCCTACAAACCTGACTCAGTTACACCAGCTCTGTCTAGAGGATTGGGCCAAAATTCACCCAATTTATTGTGGGAATCTTGTGGAAGGCTACCCGCAACGTTTGACCCAAGTTAAACAATTTAAAGGCAATGCTACCAAATACTAATTGAGTGTATGTAAACTTCTGATGTGATCAATGTGATAAAAGAAATAAAAGCTGAAATAAATCATTAAATCTATTATTATTCGGACATTTCACATTCTTAAAATAAAGTGGTGATCCTAACTGACATAAAACAGGGAATTTTTACAAGGATTAAATGTCAGGAATTGTGAAAAACTGAGTTTTTAAATGTATTTGGCTAAGGTGTATGTAAACTTCTGACTTCAACTGTAAGTAAATGTACTAATTCCCTTAAAATACTGTAGGTACTGCGATGCTTGAAGTGGAATGAAAATGGTGCCTGTAATCATTTTAATCTTAGAGTAGTGGTGCTCATATTTTATAGTTGATAAGAGGTACCGGTAATCTGTACCAGTTTGAACTGGCTCAATTTAAGCACTGCGCTCTAATAACTGTATATTCCTCTTTCCCTTATATGGCACCTCTTTCCTTTCATCTTCCACCATTTATGATGATTAAAGAGTCAAAATAGCCGCGGGCCATCCACTAGGTTGCGCTGTCTGCTGTTTGTTCTGATAAGTGACTCAGACATAGAATGTCTAGTAATTTAAGCACGACGGACGACGCTTCATCATTTTGTACTCTTGTGTTCACTTCCATCAAATGAGAAATACAGCACCCCGAGGAGTGTTATTAAGTGTAATTAGTCACCCATCTCTTCAGACTGGCGTTATATGGGGCAGCTCATCTTAGAATGACCTCACGTCAGAACGGGAGGGAGAGAGCCTCATAGTCTGGTGGAATATTCCCTTAGTCTGGTCCCAGATCTGTATGTGATTAAGCCAATAGCATAATAATCATATTCATAGGACCACAAACAGATCTGGGTACAGTCCTTAGCAAAGTTGATACCAGCCATTTCTGCTGCCCATTTTAAAACATCGAAAGCCATAACAAATACCTTAGTATAAAAGTTTTTTCATGCTTATAACAAGTCTTAAGCCTATAACATGGCTGTAATAATATCAAATTCAATAAAAAATTTAAAATCCCAAATAGCTAGCATTGCAGAGACAAAAGCACAGAGGCCAGGAAAAACTCCCTAGAAGTAGCCTGAGAAAACACCTAGAGAGGAACCAGGTTCAGTGTTACAAATATATTTTTTATCGCTCCAGATCCGTAGTGGCGAGAACGCTGCTAACCTGGCCAACGAGCTGGCGAAGCACACCAAAGGACCCATCTTTGCCGGCGACGTGAGTTCATCAGTCCGACTGATGGAACAGCTGGTCGACATCCTGGATGCTCAGCTTCAGGAGCTGAGACCCAGCGAGAAAGACTCTGCGGGCCGCAGTTTTAACAAGGTAACTGATTTCCCACCCTTTCAAAATGGCTGCCAATTGACATCTTCATTCCCCTATCACGTACTGTGCTTTATGGAGATAAATAGCACTGCCATTTCTCCCCACCAGCAATCTCTCTGGATCTGAGTCACCGCTAGACGTTTTGTGATGCTCTTCTGAGCCGTCTCCCGCTTCAAGTTAGGAGAAATGTGATTCCTTCTAGTCAGTGAAATTAGTGGTTCTATTTTATTAATATTCCTCATATTATGTCTGTTCCTCTCTCCCTTTCTTTCAAAGTCAGACACATGTACTCAAGCAAATAAAGAAAGAGCAAACCAATTAGGATATTAAATTATATGTACTGAAATGCAATAAGATCATGTTATTCCCTGACATATTTGTACACCTGAAGTAATTGCTGTAATTGCCTCAACCATGGCTTGTTCTATGAAGTCTCTGGTGTAGTTTAGAGAAATACATCATGCCACAAATGGAAGTGAGGGCTCTTTTGTCTGGAACCTGCAGGTTGCATAGCCTGAAGCATGAGGAAGGAGAAAGCCAGCTGAAAGGGGGGGAATGATCAGTCAGAAAAGAATCGAAGCCTTGAACACTTGTTCTCAAGTTTCTACATTTTGCTAATTGTGTGTTTCTTTGTTTTATCTTTTTTCTACCTAATGAAAAAGCTTCAAAAACGAGAAAGGACATGCAGGGCATACATGAAGGTATCTGATCTATGCTAATGTACCACACTCTGCTTCTCTGCACCTCCCTCCCTCCCCTCCACTCCCCTGCTCAGCAGCATGTACCCTCAGCATTGTCATGTAGCCTCTCCCCCCTCTCTCTGTGCTTCCTGCATTTTGGAGTAATTGCTTCCACACAGCCATAATTGTGCCAAAGGTGCACGCTAAGTGGCAGAGACATCATTGGCAGTTACCAATGTAACTTATTTTCTCCCTTATATTTACAGGAGGATTTGTTTTTGTTTTTCGCTTATCTTTGTCTTCCATTGAATGGTCCTTTCTCTTTTTGCTTTAAGAATGTACATGCCTAAATATGTAACACAGTGATTCACAAACTGCATTTCATGGCTAAAATATGGGTAATTTCCTATATAAAGTTAGCCTGTGTGTCTTTTAAGGCACACATTCCTTTTTACAGTCACCTCCGATTCTGCGAGTCTCCTCAATAGAAAAGCCCATTACAGTGCTACAGTGCTAAGGATAGCTGTACTTAAGACTCTCTTTCCACCTGTGATGTATTCAAACCTTTGTCTTCCTCGGCCACACTCTGACCTTTAGCGTGTTAATTCATGACTGTTCATTCATCAGGGCACAGATTTTAATTTGTGTCATATATTAGAGGCACAAATCTGCGCTTTCCATTGGACTAATAAGGCTGGTGGGGGCAAACCAATTTGTGTCCTTCTCTATTTAATAGTTCCAGTGGCCTGCCGCTCTAAGTATTTTGGCCATATCGCTTCTCTGGCCATTAGGGACTTCTCAACATCCTTCTCCACCTGCCTCCAAAGTCAAGCTCTCTGACATCCAGATCGATCCTCAGGGACGATGTTAAAATTGATCAGGTTAATTAGTCCTTAGATGGCCATACTTGTTAAAAAGAAGAATTTTAGCTAATAGCTACTATCCTTTCTCCCCAAATGTCTCATTATCTCATTCATATTATTATTATTTTTTGTTGCACATTTCCAGGACATTGCATGTTTCTGTGTTTCTGTGCCACATGGGTCTATTTTTTGTTAGTGAGAGAAGATTTGAAATATGTATGTGACTAGATGACAGTGTGTGTGAGTGGGATGCTGTGTCGGCAGTATTTGACATACAATATAGTTGATGGGAAGTCACATTAGCCATCCGTGCTAGCTAGAGGAACCGGGCCCCCATTGATTACCTGATTAGTCTGAATGATTTGATAATGTTTTTAGGAGATCCCACTAGCGTCTGTATGTACTTTATCTACTGCCTGTGGAGTTCTAGCGACTGGCTAAACAGCTTGGATTTAATATTTCAAAATGCATAATGTTTTGGTTTTCTCAATGATTTGAGCTGTTTAATAGTGTTAAATGTTTATTATACAATACATTATAAAGATTAGCAGATCAAAAAAAAGTGTCCAAGAAACATTGAAACACCCCTCAGTTTTAAACATATTCAATTATCTGCTTGAATGCACAGCAAATCACAAGAATTTACACCACATTGATACAGAGAAGATACTTGTGTGGAGCATTTGTTTAGCACTTACTCAAAACCCCCCCAAAAAATGTATGATCGTCCATAATATGTCAATGGGATTGCTTCGCCATGCATTATCAAAGCTATTCATATGACTTTTTTTTGCTTATGACAATTACTGTAGTTGAATGTTTTCAGAATTGCTTACACATCTCTTTTTCTGATGGACACAGGCCATTGTAGACACAGTTGACAACCTTCTAAGACCAGAGGCTCTGAAGTCCTGGCATGATATGAACAGCACGGAACAGACACATGCTGCTACTATGTTACTGGATACCCTAGAGGAAGGAGCGTTCGTCCTTGCCGACAACCTAATGGAGCCGGCTATTGTGAAAGTACCCGCTGATAATATAAGTAAGTAATTGAATTCCCGGTAAACAAATAATAAAGCACGGCCAGTGATTTGAAAGCACGGCCAGTTTTTGATGCTGTATGCATATTTCAACTACTCATGTCGAGAAAGAAAATGAGTCTGTTCAATTGAGTTCAGTCACAATGTACATGTAAAACAAAGTGATGAATTTCAGACAATTTCCAGGTTAATAGATTGGGAGGACTTGGTTTATAAATGCGTAGGTCTGCCCCATGTAATTCTATACATTAATGTGAACATTACCCTACTGCGGAGACCTAGTAAAAATAGTGTTTAGACCCTGTCTCCTCCTTTAACCTCAAAGCTCTCGGGACATGAGAGGGAATGAATGTAAAATGTTTCACTGTGCATTGCAACAACATTTCTTCTTTTTTTTATTCAAATGCTGCAGTTTTATCTTGTACATCCAGTCTTTCACCGGATTTTCACAAGTGTACTGTATCCCACAAAGGGACTCAACAGGAGCTAAAGGATCACCTTGGTTCTGACATTTTAACTCGGCAGCAACATTGTTGTTGCATAGAATCACTTGAACAATGTCTTCAGTGGCTGTAGTACCTAACACCCCCGCACTCTTGCTTCGCCTTAGGAATGTAAGCAACCACGTCCTGGGCATCAACATTTTCTTTTTTATTGCCCTCGTCTTACTCAAAACACACTGTAACGTCTGGTATCTCTCTCTCCCGGTCTCTCTCTTTTCTTGTCTCTTTTTTCCCCCTTCATCAACAAAACCCCAGTCCTGGATGTGTATGTGCTCAGCACGGACGGCCAGGTTCAGGATTTCAAATTTCCACAGGCCAGCAAGGGTGGTGTTTCTATCCAGCTGTCCTCCAATACTGTCAAGCTCAACAGTCGGAATGGTAAACCCCATACACTTCCCTCTCAGAAATCTCACTTCATTCACAGGCAGAGCTGCATGCGGGTGTTTATCCCGAGTGTGAGTGTTAGCTCAGACTTTTTGTTCCATTCCAGTGTCTATGAAAAGGTGAAGAGTCTGACGAACCGGTCTGTCAATGCAGCTTGTCAAAACTGACAATGCACAGTGATTACTCAGTGGGACTGTTAGATAGGAGCGACCACTAAGGATTTGAACCCTAAAACCCAGCACCATGATATTTTCTGAAGATAACTGACAAGGCCCACTTATGTTCCCCGATGGTCTAATCCGTTTTTTTTATTCTCAGCCCTTAGTTTTTTTTAACACTACAGTTACTGCTGCTTTTATTTGGAAGGAACATGTTTTCCTAGCCGCTTACCTATTCTGTTTTTCCTTTCTTCAGGTGTTGCCAAGCTGGTGTTTGTTATGTACAAAAACCTTGGGCAGTTTCTCAGCACTGACAACGCCACGATCAAAATGTCCAACGATGCTTATGGGCGGAATGTGTCGGTGGCTGTAAATTCAGACATCATCGCCGCCTCCATCAACAAAGAGTCCAGTCGTGTGTTCATCACGGATCCTGTGATTTTCACCCTGGAACACATTGACGTAAGTCTTCCCAAGCTAAATGAATGGAGAGGTCATAAAACCGCTGGGAAAGAGAAGAGCCTGGCAGGCAGAAATCATTTAATTTGTTATAAATGCCTGGCTAGGTCAAATGTTAAAGTACAAAGTAAGTCGCTTTGGATTAAAGCATAGTCTAAATGGCAGAGGTAACTGACACAGGTAACTGCCAAAATAAAGGAAACACTCGAGTAAATGACAAATACAAAGTATATTGAAAGAAGGTGCTTCCACACAGGTGTGGTTCCTGAAATAATTAAGCAATTGAAACATCCCATCATGCTTAGGGTCATGTATAAAAATACCCAGTTGGCCATTATTGTAGCTACATGGCTCGAAGAAGAGATATCAGTTACTTTGAAAGAGGGGTCTCAAAGGAGCATGGGCTCCTGAGTGGCGCAGCGGTCTAAGGCACTGGATCTCAGTGCAAGAGGCATCACTACAGACACTGGTTTGAATCCAGGCTGTATCACATCCAGCCGTGATCGGGAGTTCCATAGGGCGGCGGACAATTGGTCCAGGTTTGGCCGGGGTAGGCCATCATTGTAAATAAGAATTTGTTCTTAAATGACTTGCCTAGTTAAATATAAAACAATAAGGGGTTTAAAGCAGTGGTTTCCAAAAAGAAATCCCCAGGGCCCCCTTATTTACATTTAAATTGGTTTAGATCATTGTTTATTGAGAGAGCCTATATTAAATACACCATCATTTTGTTTAATTTGAGGGACCTAGGAAATGTTGTTTTGAAGCTAATTTCCTGCATTTCTTCATAGTCTAACCAGACTCATTACTATTTTAATGATGATAATAATATTAATGAATAAGGAAAATAAATTTCCCAAAATGTTATTCCGCTACCAAATATGTTTTATGATAATTTACATGAACCTTCAATTGAATTATACATATTCTGTTTTACAGAAAGTGAATAGATCAATTGATACCAACAGAATCACACATTGTATAAGATTACTACCCAAGCAATGTCCAATTTCTTTGAGTCCTCAACTTTAGAAGGTCGTAGGTCAGCTTCTGAATGTCATAGAGTAAAGATCTTACCATGTGTATCAGAGTCGCGTCTTCCTCTGGCATTTTACCACTTGTTTCTGGCCTAAAGCGTCACGGATTTATGTGTTGTTTTAGATCGGTATAGACAATCGCGATCACGTTGGTATACAGTGGGGCAAAAAAGTATTTAGTCAGCCACCAATTGTGCAAGTTCTCCCACTTAAAAAGATGAGAGAGGCCTGTAATTGTCATCATAGGTACACTTCAACTATGACAGACAAAATTAGACAAAAAAATCCAGAAAATCACATTGTAGGATTTTTAATGAATTTATTTGCAAATTATGGTGGAAAATAAGTATTTGGTCAATAACAAAAGTGTATCTCAATACTTTGTTATATACCCTTTGTTGGCAATGACAGATGTCAAACGTTTTCTGTAAGTCTTCACAAGGTTTTCACACACTGTTGCTGGTATTTTGACCCATTCCTCCATGCAGATCTCCTCTAGAGCAGTGATGTTTTGGGGCTGTTGCTGGGCAACACAGACTTTCAACTCCCTCCAAAGATTTTCTATGGGGTTGAGATCTGGAGACTGGCTAGGCCACTCCAGGACCTTGAAATGCTTCTTACGAAGCCACTCCTTCGTTGCCCGGGCGGTGTGTTTGGGATCATTGTCATGCTGAAAGACCCAGCCACGTTTCATCTTCAATGCCCTTGCTGATGGAATGAGGTTTGAACTCAAAATCTCACGACACATGGCCCCATTCATTCTTTCCTTTACACGGATCAGTCGTCCTGGTCCCTTTGCAGAAAAACAGACCCAAAGCATGATGTTTCCACCCTCATGCTTCACAGTAGGTATGGTGTTCTTTGGATGCAAATCAGCATTCTTTGTCCTCCAAACACGACGAGTTGAGTTTTTACCAAAAGGTTATATTTTGGTTTCATCTGACCATATGACATTTTCCCAATCTTCTTCTGGATCATCCAAAAGCTCTCTAGCAATCTTCAGACGGGCCTGGACATGTACTGGCTTAAGCAGGGGGACATGTCTGTCACTGCAGGATTTGAGTCCCTGGCGGCGTAGTGTGTTACTGATGGTAGGCTTTGTTACTTTGGTCCCAGCTCTCTGCAGGTCATTCACTAGGTCCCCCTGTGTGGTTCTGGGATTTTTGCTCACCGTTCTTGTGATCATTTTGACCCCACGGGGTGAGATCTTGCGTGGAGCCCCAGATCGAGGGAGATTATCAGGGGTCTTGTATGTCTTCCATTTCCTAATAATTGCTCCCACAGTTGATTTCTTCAAACCAAGCTGCTTACCTATTGCAGATTCAGTCTTCCCAGCCTGGTGCAGGTCTACAATTTTGTTTCTGGTGTCCTTTGACAGCTCTTTGGTCTTGGCCATAGTGGAGTTTGGAGTGTGACTGTTTGAGGTTGTGGACATGTGTCTTTTATACTGATAATAAGTTCAAACAGGTGCCATTAATACAGGTAACGAGTGGAGGACAGAGGAGCCTCTTAAAGAAGAAGTTACAGGTCTGGGAGAGCCAGAAATCATGCTTGTTTGTAGGTGACCAAATACTTATTTTCCACCATCATTTGCAAATAAATTCATAAAAAATCCTACAATGTGATTTTCTGGATTTTTTTGTCTAATTTTGTCTGTCATAGTTGAAGTGTACCTATGATGAACATTACAGGCCTCTCTCATCTTTTTAAGTGGGAGAACTTGCACAATTGGTGGCTGACTAAATACTTTTTTGCCCCAATGTATGTGTGTGTGACTGAGACGAGTAGGTCTTCAATTGGATTCAGATCTGGTGAATGAGACAGACCGATACACACACAGTTTAAAGGGTGTGTGTGTATGTCTCAGTCTCCAGATCTCAACCCAATAGAACACTTTTCGGAGATTCTGGAGCGGCGCCTGAGACACCGTTTCCACAACCACCAACTAAACACCAAGTGATGGAATTAGTTGTGGAAGAATTGTGTCGCATTTCTCCAATAGAGTTCCAGACACTTGTAGGATCTATCCCAAGGTGCATTGAAGCTGTTCAGGCAGCTCGTGGTGGCCAAACGTCCTATTAAGATACTTTATATTGGTGTTTCCTTTATTTTGTCAGTTACCTGTATATAAATATATATTTTTTTTTATTCCACATTTGGTTGTATTACATGTGACTGAATTCAAAATGTACTAAATAGGGTGTTGAGCCTAGGTGCATCCAATTGCCTTTGATCGTCCTTGAGAACTTCATTGGAGTCCACCTGTGGCCAACTCAATTGTTTGTACATGATTTAGAAAGAAACACACCTGTCTATATGAGGTCCCACAGTTGACATTGCATGTCAGAGTAGGAACTGACTATAGATCTTTGAAAGAGAATTGTGATGAGGAATATACAGTTGAGTTTTAATGACTCCAACCTAAGTGTACGTAAACTTCCGGTTTATGTACACTAAGGTTGGAGTCATTAAAACTCGTTTTTCAACTACTCCACAAATGTCTTATTAACAAACTATAGTTTTGACAAGTCTGTTAGGACATCTACTTTGTGCATGACACAAGTATTTTTCCAACAATTGTTTACAGAAAGATGATTTAACTTATAATTCACTGTATTACAATCATAGTGGGCCTTTAAACAGCTTGGAAAATTCCAGAAAATTATATCATGGCTTTAGAAGCTTCTGATAGGCTAATTGAAATAGTTTGAGTCAATTTGAGGTGTACATGTGTATGTATTTCAAGGCCTACCTTCAAAGTCAGTGCCTCTTTGCTTGACATCATGGGAAAATCAAAAGAAATCAGCCAAGACCTCAGAAAAAATTGAAGGCCTCCACAAGGCCTCCACAAGCCACGTTCATCTGTACAAACAATAGTAACCAAGTATAAACACCATGGGACCACATAGCCGTCATGCCGCTCAGGAAGGAGATGCGTTCTGTCTCCTAGAGATGAAAAATCCCAGAACAACAGCAAAGGATCTTGTGAAGATGCTGGAGGAAACAGGTACAAAAGTATCTATATCCACAGTAAAATGAGTCCTATATCAACATAACCTGAAAGGCCGCTCAGCAAGGAAGAAGCCACTGCTCCAAAACCGCCATAAAAAAGCCAGACTACGGTTTGCAACTGCACATGGGGACAAATATCGTACTTTTTGGAGAAATGTTCTCTGGTCTGATGAAACAAAAATAGAACTGTTTGGCCATAATGACCATTGTTATGTTTGGAGGAAAAAGGGGGGCGCTTGCAAGCCGAAGAAAACCATACCAGCTGTGAAGCACAGGGGTGGCAGCATCATGTTGTGGGGGTGCTTTGCTGCAGGAGGGACTGGTGCACATCACAAAATAGATGACATCGTGAGGGTGGATAATTATGTGGATATATTGACAAAATAGCCCTGACCTCAATCCTATAGAAAATGTGTGAGCAGGACTGAAAAAGTGTTTGCGAGCAAGGAGGCTGACAAACCTGACTCAGTTATACCAGCTCTGTCAGAAGGAATGGGCAAAAATTCACCCAACTTATTGTGGGAAGCTTATTGTGGAAGAAAAAAAGCTGAAATAAATAATTCTCTCTACTATTATTCTGACATTTCACATTCTTAAAATAAAGTGGTGATCCTAACTGACCTAAGACAGGGAATCTTTGCAAGGATTAAAAGTCATGAATTGTGAAAAACTGAGTCTAAATGTTTTTGGCTAAGGTGTAGGTAAACCTCCGACTTCAACTGTATCTGGGGAAGGGTATAGAACAGTTTCTCGAGTGTTCAAAGTTTCAAAGAGCACAGTGTTCTCCATCATTGGGAAATCAAAAAAATATGGAACTTACCAGACTCTGTCTAGAGCTGGCCGTCCGACCAAACTGAGCAACCGGGCAAGAAAGACCTTGGTCAACATGGTGATCAAGAACCTAATGACCACTTGACAGAACTACATAGTTCCTTTGGCTGAGATGGGAGAACTTGCCAGAAGGACAACAGTATCTACAACTCTTCACCAATCTGGGCTTTATGGGAGAGTTGCCAGATGGAAGCCACTCCTGAGAAAAAGGTACACAACAGCATGCCTGGAGTTTGAAAAATGGCATGTGAAAGTTAATGAAAAGATTCTGTGGTCTGAAAATGGAATGGCTTCAGAACAAAAATGTGAAAGTCCTTGAGTGGCCCAGCCAAAGCCCAGACCTGAAAATATATGGAAAGACTTCAAGATTGCTGTTCACTTGCCGCTCCCATCTAACTCAACAGAACTTGAGACAATCTGCAAGGACAATGGGAGAAAATCCCCAAATCCAGATGTGCAAATCTGATACAGACATCCCAAAGACGACTCAAAGCTGTAATCGCCGCCAAAAGTGCTTCTAACAAAGTATTGACTCTGTGGTGTGATTACTTATGTAAATGAGTAATGCATTTAATTTTCAATAAATTTGCAAAATGTTCTAAAAACCTGTTTTCACTTTGTCATTATGGGGTATTGTGTGTAGATGGGTGAGAAAAATAATAAATGTAATCCATTTTGAATTCAGGCTGTAACACAACTAAATTTGGAATAAGTCAAGCGATATGAATAGTTTTTGAAGGCACTGTCTATATCAACATTAGGATATAAATTATTCCCGTTTTATTTGATGGAGGAACAAATTAACTCATAGATTAGGCATACAATGTCAGACGAAATTACTGGAGCACCAATTATCCTTTGTCTTTTAAAGTTGTCAAGACGGACTCCCAGAGGGCTACGCATGAGTCCGTTCTTTATCCAGGAAATTGTTCATTTCCAAAGACAAGCCAATTGTATAAAGAAACAATAATAACATGATGAACAAACAGGCAGGTAGCGTTTCTCAACCAGTCGAAATCATGAATCAGCTGAAATCATATGGATATATATATATATATACAAAGAAATGTCAATTGAAAAAGTGTAAACCTAAACCAAGTGCAGCTAGTTTGCAGTCTTTCCAGCTTCAGTTTGAAGTGATTGTTTTAGCTGTGTTGTTGGCTAGCTCCTCTGAACAACATTGTCCTGATGAGTGGGCACATTTTCTATGCCATGCGAAATCGCTCCTCATTAGCGCATTATTGATGTATCCAAATAAATGTACTAGAAAACAGCTTAAACAAATGCAAATGCGTCTACTTTGCTGTTATTTTGGTTGCACTTTTTGTAAGTTAGCCGTAGTTGGCTAGCTAGCAAGCAGGAGAAAAGAACAATTTAGGACAAAAGACTGGGTTGCATCCATTGATACTGAATTAAAAGACTGAACGACTGGGTCTCGTCTCTAGCAACCGAACCAATAGAACAAACGACCAGCCGACTTGGGAAGCAACTCTAGATTTGTGTCGGGACTATCTTCTGGAATGACCCCATAATGACAAAGCAAAAACAGGTTTTTCGACATTTTAGTAAACATATTAAAAATGAAAAACAGAAATACCTTATTTACATAAGCAAAGAGGCACTGAGTTTGAAGGTAGGCTTTGAAATACATCCACAGGTACTAAGGGTATGTAAACTTCCAACTTCAACTGTAAGTATTCAGACTTAACTGACTTGCCTAGTTAAATAAAGGTTCAATTAAAAAAAGCTTAAAAAATATTATTGAATTGAAGAAGTTTGGAACCACCTAGACTCCCTAGAGCTGGCCACCAAACTGAGCAATTGGGGGAGAAGGGCCTTGGTCAGGAATGTGACCAAGAACCCAATGGTCACTCTGACAGAGCTCCAGAGTTCCTCTGTGGAGATGGGACCTTCCAGAAGAACAACCATCTCTGCAGCACTCCACCAATCAGGCCTTTATGGTAGAGTGTCCAGATGGAAGCCACTCCTCAGTAAAAGGCACATGATAGACCGCTTGGAGTTTGCCAAAAGGAACCTAGTCTTAACAACTAGCCAGGTTGGGTCACAACCCTGGATTTGTTTCGGGATTTCATCTCTGGTCTACAACACATCCTCCAAACACCGGCTTCTCAGGCTTTATCACTTATCACAGGGTACAATTACCAAGTTGATGTTTATTTTTTTAACGAGGAAAGTCAGTTAAGAACAAATTCTTTTTTACAATGTACAGGGAGGGTCAATGCAGATAGTCCGTGTAGCTATTTTGTTAACTAATTAGTGGTGTTGTGGCTTGGGGGTAGAAGCTGTTCAGGGTCCTGTTGGTATTGCCTTGGTAGATTTAGTAAGTAGGCAACCAAAATAGATATTATTTTATTAAATAAATTAAGAAAATGCATTATGCACCTCCCCTTTATCAGTTCAGTATCTTTATGCGAGTGGAAAACAGTTCATAGGTTCTGTACATATTATAATTTGGACAGTCAGTTATTTCAACACTTAATCTTATCATCAGATGGACCACTACTTCAACTCCAATTGCTCCTTTTGGAATTATTCGGAGAGGAGCATGATGGGATACTGGTCCACCCAGGGCTGCAAGCTCCTGGGCTCCAATAAGACCCACACCACCTGCTCCTGCAGTCATCTCACCAACTTTGCAGTTCTCATGGCACATCGGGAAATCTCGGTAAGCAGCTCCTGTTTTGGTATATTGATTAATTGATTTATTCTTGGGTAAAACAATTTGTAGACTTTAAACCAATTTAAAAGTACAAAGAAATCACAGATCAAATAGTTAAATACACTTATTTCTAATGTACATTTTGGTAGATTTGCAGTATCATCTTTCATATTTTTTTCCCTCTATTCATTAGATGAATTCATTTTCCTAAAGCCCATTAATTTCAATGATTTTATTGTACCACAAAGTGTATTTCATGAGGGTCTGTAGGCCTAATACTCCATGTTTAAAATGTCATGTTTTTCAGGTGTATGCAGGTTGTAGGAATTAAAAAAGCCTCTGTAGGAGTTAATATGACATTGCCTAACTACAGCGCCTTGCTTTAAATTCCACCCAGTCAGTTGTCCTCTATCAGATGCTAATTGTACTCATCTGAAGGGCTCAGTCCATGATTGATGGCTGCTGAGCATTTATTTCCTCATGTCTCCTATGAAATAGAAAAGTAATTTTCCCATGGCTCTTGCCGAAATGAAGTATGGAAGCATTGGCCGTCCTCTATTTTTTTATTGACAAAAACAGGCATATTAATATGCCCCATCCGTTATCCCCGTAGGGCCAAGTTGGAGTGCACGAATTACTCTTGACTGTCATCACCCGGGTGGGCATCGTTGTCTCGCTGGTGTGCTTGGCCATCAGCATTTTCACCTTCTGCTTCTTCCGGGGCCTGCAGAGCGATCGCAACACCATCCACAAGAACCTGTGCATCAATCTCTTCATTGCCGAGTTAATATTCCTAATCGGTATTGATATGACCGAACCCAAGGTAAGCAGCACAGATTTACCACTTTTTTATGAATATATTATTTGATGTATATTTTTCTATTGCACCCCAAACTAAAAACCCTTCAATGTGAAAGTCATGTGATTTTCAAACATAGTTGTGTTTAACCTTCAGTACTTGTCCTCTGCATGGCATGGGTCAGAAAGACAGCACCATTAATATGGATTACAGAGGAGGGATGTCATGCAGTACTTTCCACCTTTTTCTTCGTCACTGAAAGCTATCGTTTAGAACGTTCTGAAACACTCAATACAGCCTCTGCACGCTTTTTAGTTCTTTAATTTCCTCGGTATTCTCTTTTAGTTCTTCTTCTCTCCATGGCCTTTGTGTAGTCATAGTACCTTCCACCTCCACACAGTCAGTATTCACTGTACAACCAAGGCTCAATGAAAGGACAAAACCAGAAGTAATTCAAATAGGTTGACCATGGAGCCTGCAGCACTTAGCCTTTCAAGACAACTGTCATTTTAAGCAGCCAGCTGCAAGGTCGAACTTGAGCGAACCTGTACGGAAGCATAGTGTGTTTGAATATTTTCTTGTCTTTCAAAGGGAAGCGTGATAACTTTTACTTCTGTTCATTACTTACATTGAAATGCACATAACCACTGTATAATAACAATCGCACTCAATTAAATGACATCATTTTCATTGGGATTTGAGAAGATTAACATGGAATGTTGTTGCTCAGTTAATTCCTCATAAGTTGTTACTTTATTTCAAGTTAATATCTATAGTATTTTGATCAATTGAAACGATTAATCCATCCACTATAGGTTGGCTGTTCCATCGTCGCTGGGATTTTGCATTTCTTCTTCCTGGCCTCGTTTTCCTGGATGTGTTTGGAGGGCGTTCAGTTGTACCTGATGATGGTGGAAGTTTTCGAGAGTGAACATTCAAGGAAAAAGTACTACTATGTATCTGGATACCTTCTCCCAGCCATTGTGGTGGGTGTCTCTGCTGCTATCGACTACAGGAGCTACGGGACAAAGAAAGCGTACGTAAAAATGTTTCCGCTATTTTGTTCTCTAAAAAACTGTCTTAGTCCATTTAGTCTGTGTGTATACGCAGCCCTGTGACTAAGAACTATATTTTCTGTCGTTGCTTTTGTCTGCACCTGGGACCCCTTCCTGGAATGGACTGATCCATTTTTTATGTCATTTTAAAGAGCCTGACAGACTCAACACTGTGGTTTCTAGGGGGGCATGGCAACATTAATGCCTTTCTGTTCAAAGACCCTCCTGCGACCTCTTGTTTTTAAATGCTCTCTTAAAGAGAGGAGTGCTGTCTGGAAAAAGGCTTTTACATAGATTAATGATAGTATTTTAGCTAAGCTTCAGGGTTGAGGCTAAGAGTCCTCACTTTTGTCTTGTGTAACCATGTAACTGCATGCTTTTTTAGGTGGCTTTTTCATAGATTCTTGACAATAAACTAACTACCATGTGTTAACAGGGGCAGGGTACGTTTTTGTCCTCATAATTCATGCCCGTGCATTAATATTTGGCCTAAGGAGGCTGTTGATAGACTGGGTTTAGTTGTTCCTCTTACGTGTGTGTTGTTCTTTTACGGATTCCTAATATTTGTTTTATCTTCCATCGTAGTTGCTGGCTAAGAGTGGACAATCACTTCATATGGAGCTTTTTAGGACCTGTCACCTTCATCATCATGGTAAGTTAGTTTTCTTTTCCTGAGAGGCAGGGGGAGAGAGATAGGAAAAGAGAGAGAGAAAAATGTTCCTCAGTGGTTGGCCACACTGATACAGTATGTTCATAGTTACTCGCAATTGTCTCTATCAAGGACCGATGAGATGTACAACAACCACAGTGTGAAAAGACATAAGGTCAAATAGTATCTTAGAATGTTTTTGTTGTTGTTGTGAAACCCAACGTTTCCTGCTCAAATCCATTTTTGAACAAGGAGGACACAAAATACAAAACATTTCAGTTCTTTTCATGCCTCCATGCTGTAGTATTTAGTAGTATTAGTAGTATTTATTGGGATCCAGAATTAACCACTTCCTGGGGTCCAAACAGGAAACTAAACACAACAAATAATATACATAATATAATAGTCATAATATACATAATACACATAATATACACTAGATAATATCCTGCCTCTGCCTCACGCTTCAGAAACAAGAGATGGCTCCTGCCCTTTGAGCCGTGGCAGCTCGCACAAGCCAAGGATTCGTGCAAGGTCACCCACCTACATAATACAATAAATAATACAGTGCAAAATACAATACAAAATATATAAAACATGTCTGTGTCTTCACAGTCCCCATGGTGCCGTAAGGTGTTCTTTTATCTGGTTTTATTGCTAGCATGAGTTTCCTTGGGTGGCAGATAGTTTGATGTAGTCATGGCTCTATGTAATACTGTGCATTTCCCTAGCCTGTGTTCTGGACCTGGGGACTGTGAAGAGACCTCGGAATGCATGTCTTGTGTTGTACTGATAAGGGAAAGGGGGATACCTAGACAGTTGTACAACTGAATGCCTTCAACTGAAATTTGTCTTCCGCATTTAACCCAACCCCTCTGAATCAGAGAGGTGCAGACGTCTTCGGCACCCGGGGAACAGTGGGTTAACTACCTTGCTCAGGGGCAGAACGACAGATTTTTACCTTTTCAGCTCGGGAATTCGATCCAGCAACAGTGTGCCGAACTGTGTGCTAACTGCTTGAACAAACAGTTCGGTACCTTGCACAAAGACCATTAGTGATGCAGTCAATCTCTCCTCAACTTTGAGCCGAGAGAGATTGACATGCATGTTCCTGACATTCACCCTCTGTTTACATCTAAGTGCAATATGTGCTGCTCTGTTCTGGATCAACTACAATTTACCTGTCCCTCTTTGCATGGCTACACAACTGGGCAATAGTCCAGGTGCAACTAAACTAGAGCCTGTAGGACCTGTCTGGTTGACTGAGATGTCAAGAAAGCAGAGCAATGCCTTATCATGGACAGACCTCTTCCCGTTTTAGCAACCTTTGTCTATATGTTTTGACCATGAGTCTGTAAGTCCTTACAAAAAAAACATCACCGACCAGGTGAATCCAGGGGAATGCTATGATCCCTTATTGATATCCCTTTTTAAATCCACTTCAATCAGTGTAGATGAAGGGGAGGAAACCGGTTAAAGAAGGATTTTTAAGCTTTGAGACATGGATTGTGTATGTGTGCCATTCAGAGAGTGAATGGGCAAGACAAAATATTAAAGTGCCTTTGAACGGGGTATGGTAGTAGTTGCCAGGCGCACCGGTTTGAGTGTGTCAAGAACTGCAATGCTGCTGGGTTATTCACACCTTTTCAAACAGTTTTCTGTGTGTGTCAAGAATGTTCCACCATCCAAAGGACATCCAGCCAACTTGACATAACTGTGGGAAGTATTGGAGTCACCATGGGAAGAATTTCGACACCTTGTATGCCCTGACGAATTGAGGCTGTTCTGAGAGCAAATGTTCCTACTGTTTTGTTCACTCAATGTTTGTGCTGTTCAAGCGTTATTTACTGGTCATGACATTATTATCTCCAACTCGATCAATGGAGGTTCGGTGGCTCCCAGGGAAGAGGCCCGGGGGAGTATTATTTTCCCATTTGGAAAAAAAGAAATAAGAAATAGCTGGTGGCATTCATCGGATGTCAGAGCCCTTTTGACTGTCTATTGTTTTGGCCTCTTTCACACCAGGTGAATGGTAACAGTCTCCAAACTGAAGAGGGAGGAAGAGCAATATTTGCTCAGCGCTGTGTTCATTATCGGGCGTAATGGCTGGATTTACAGACGCGCTGATCTCCCTGAGTGAGAACACAGCTGCCAGAAGGAGGACTTCCTCTTTTCCTCATCTTATTGCGGTGCTTTGCTGCTTTATGACAACGGCTGGCCAGCAAGGCTTTGTAACACACGAACGACTTACCCGTTCAGTAGAGAAATATAATACAATTCCCTTAAATTGCAAATTAAAGGGGATGTGATAAATATTTATCCCCGTGTCAGCAGATGCTCTTATTCTCTAAATTGGACATTGTTTTTTTTCTTCTTCTCTTTGGTTTCAGAATTATTTGCATGAAAAAATGTGTTGGCTGTTGAGATGATAATCCGGAATCCCAGTCCCAGTGACCTGCATGATAAAACGGTGACCCTGACAAAACTGATATATTGTTGCAGTGCTAATGTTGGACAGGAATGAGGATTTGCAGTTCTAGCGGAGGGAGGTATCGTAATGATGCTTTTTTACTTTTTGCAGAAATTGACAACAAACGGTGAAGCACAAGGGTAGGGGATCTCAAGGGAATGTGTGGGAGCAAGGTTTTCCACAACCTGTGACCCTGGTTCCTCAACAAATTGGCTTTGTCCTTGTCAATGAGATAGGAGAGAGGAAGACACAGACAGACAAAAAAAGCATTCAATCTCACATTCAGTGGCTAGCTGCAGCAGCCACAGCTCCTGTCTTCGAACACCATACTCTCCCGCTGTGTAACTTTTGGTCTAACCCAAGTTGGTCAGGCTCAGTGAAAAGCACTCACAAAAATGTTGTTTTTCCTCTTCCTCCCTAGTTTTTTTTTTTACTCCCCCCACCTCCCTGAAAGCCGTCTTAAAGCCCAGACTTGAAGTGAAGCTTGAAGAAGCACTCTGTTCAGCCCTGTTCTCAGGCAAGAGGTTAGTTGGCCCTGTCTCCGGGCACAGAGGGTATTAGCTCCATGAAGAAGGAACATGGAAGTAATGAGTGGTGGGGGGAAACCATTAGTATGCCTGAGATGCTTTAACAGCAAGCCTTTGGATCATGACACGTCGCAAGCAGTTCCTATCATCCAGACAGCTCCATCTGCACCTTTAATATTTCATCCCCAGTTCACAAGGAGTTCAGGGTTGTAGCACACACTCGACACATACTCGCTCAGGAAAAAGCTTTCTCCTCGGTCCCAGTGTGGCAGAGATGCTTCTGCTTGGCTAGCGGTGATGGTTCAGAGCAGAGAGAGAGAGGCCCAGGCCTAGTAGCTTGCAGGCTGCCACTCTCACTAGGTAGACTGGGCCCTGGGGAAGGCAGAGAAAGCATGTTGGTGGGGGTAGTGAACATGTGCTATGCTAGCTAGGGTCCTTTAAAGTACTGTTGTCTCCGTCCTCTGTCTCATTGGATCCATGTCACCACTCCAGGGTGTGTGAAAGGCATTTCCATGTGCCCGACTCATGCAAGCGAAGTGACAAAAATGATTTGTCTGATGGCGCCATAAACAAAACGCTGCATCACTATGAAAGTCCATGATATAAAGGAGCTGCTCCATTTATGTTATTTTTTCTCGCCTTCGCATGTTATGCTCTGCTCATTGTTCTGTGACTCCACTGGTTGATTAGGTGGGGGAGGGGGAGATATTGATCACCTAGCTACCCCTTTCATAGCAGAGTGCAGTAGAGCGCAAGGGGAGCGTGAATGAACAGCCAGACATGTCCAGTACATTATGGAGCTCACAAAGCACCTCCATTTGTCTCATTCCTTCACATTGGTGTTTTCACGCTCTTTTTCTCTTTCATTCGCTCTTGCAGCATTCAGAAGATAACCTGAGACAATTGAGCTTTGTTCATGTTCAACTAAGTAAACTATTTAAAATTAATATAGTTAAATCACCCCTCACCAGAATTTCTTTAATTTCTGAAATCAAGTTGTGGAAGGTTTATATTAGTAGAACAAACATGTTTGGTTGTTTGTTTGTTTGTTTCTATGATTTATTAGCAGTCTTTCTACATTCGTCCAGGGTTCACACAGAGTGCTTGAAGTACTTGAATTTGGAGCTCAGAAAATCAAGTGATGGAATACCTTGAAAATCTGACATCTCCTCTATTTTGTGCTTGAAAAGTCCTTGAAATTATTGGAGCCGATTTATATGCTCGGACTGCTCAATATAATTATCCCGAAATTTGATTTCTGATCAATTGTGAGAGGGAGACACTTTTGTTTGTTTCCCGTCGTTTCAATTGACATGGGTTGCACTCGTCTGTTCATTTTTTTGCAGTAAAACCATGTGCAGTTATTGTGAGGACGACAATGTTGGCTTCAACTTGGCTTTCCATACAAAGCGTTCCAATACAAAGTGAACTATTTTTTTGGTTGCATCTCAAATGGCGAGGGTGAGCATAATGCTACTGCTAGCCTACGTGGACAGGCGTTATCAGTGTGCTTGTATCGCCAACACCTCTACGGGTAGGCATTACAAATCGTCACGCATGCAATCTATTTAGTCAGGCAATGTCCATATTATCCTGTCATACTTAGAATGTCATCATAATTTGAATGCAAATGCATAGTGCCATTAGGAAGAACTATAAAATGCGTTAGTCTTAAAGTTGTAATGTATAATTTTTTGACACTTTTTGCATGCTTTTGGGCGAGAGTTTTTTTCTATACTTTTAAATATAAAATCGAGGCCCTTGAAAATTGCAATTTAGTGCTTGAAGAATTCCTTGAAAGTCCTTGAATTTGACTTGCCAATGTCTGTATGAACCCTGTTTATAACATACAATATCATCCAAAAGTTTAGGGTCACTTGTCCTTGTTTTTGAAAGGAAAGCAACATTTTTGTCCATTAAATAACATCAAATTGATCAAAAATACAGTGTAGACATTGTGAATGTTGTAAATGACTATTGTAATTGGAAACGGCTTCATTAAATAGTACCCGCAAAACACCAGTCTCAACGTCAACAGTGAAGAGGTGACTCCGGCATTCTGGCCTTCTAGGCAGAGTTGGAAAAAAAAGCCAAATTTCAGACTCGCCAATAAAAATGTAATATTACTGGGCAAAAGAGCACAGACACTGGACAGAAGAACTCTGCCTAGAAGGTCAGCATCCCGGAGTCGCATCTTCACTGTTGATGTTGAGACTGGTGTTTTGCGGGTACCATTTAATGAAGCTGCCAGTTGAGGACTTGTGAGGTATCTGTTTCTCAAAACTAGACACTCTAATGTACTTGTCATCTTGCTCAGTTGTTCACCGGGGCCTCCCACTCCTCTTTCTATTCTGGTGAGAAACAGTTTGCGCTGTTCTGTGAAGGGAGTAGTGCACAGCGTTGTACGAGATCTTCAGTTTCTTGGCAATTTCTCGCATGGAATAGCCTTCATTTCTCAGAACAAGAATAGACTGACGAGTTTCAGAAGAAAGGTCTTTGTTTCTATCCATTTTGAGCCTGTAATCGAACCCACAAATGCTGATGCTCCAGATTTTCAACTATTCTAAAGAAGGACAGTTTTATTGCTTCTTTAATCAGTACAACAGTTTTCAGCTGTGCTAACATAATTGCAAAAGGGTTTTCTAATGATCAATTAGCCTTTTAAAATGATGAACTTGGATTAGCTAACACAATGTGCCATTGGAACACAGGAGTGATGGTTGCTGATAATTGGCCTCTGTACTCCTATGTAGATAGTCCATAAAAAATATGCTGTTTCCAGCTACAATAATCATTTACAACATTAACAATGTCTACAATGTATTTCTGATCAGTTTGATGTTATTTTAATGAACAAAATATTTGATTTTCTTTCAAACACAAGGAAATCTTCTAAGTGACCCCAAACTTTTGAACGGTAGTGTAGATAGTAGGCTATGCGTATGTGCGTGCGTTCAAGAGTCAGAGACCCGGTTCTGTCTCAGAATAGATAGTTTTAGGAGTAAATCATTTGGAGCTGCTCCTGATTGGCCCATGCAGCTCCCTCTTTGTGTCTCTAAATTTTTAAGGGCTGAAAGATACAGCACACAGTATCCCACTCTGAACTTGATATGTACCACTGGCTTTCTTAGGATTTCATCTGGTATTAAAACAAGGAAGTGAAAGTGATGGGAATCTCTCCCTCCCTGCCTGTCTGTCTATTTTCCTGCACAGGAATTGGAGAAATATACTGCGTTCCATATAGCGTTTTATAGTTGCCAGACTGTAGCCGTGTTTTTTGGCTGGACTGCGAGGGATTTTAATGCATGTTCATGGTCTTATTGATATAGAATGACACAACATTTGGCGCCAGTCTGCTTGTCTGTGTCTTGCAGGACGATAGATGTCTATTACATTAGGGCAGTGGATGAGAGAAGCTCGGGAAGGCACTCCTATTTTAATAGTTATGGACAAATTAACAGTTTTTTTCTCCTTCACCATGCCATTAATCTCCATCAATTAACAAAGCCATTACTCTGTTTTGACAGCTCAATCTCATCTTCCTGGTCATCACCATGTACAAAATGGGGAAGCACTCCACTACTCTGAAACCAGACTCCAGCAGATTGGAGAACATCAAGTAAGTAGAGATTCTGGGTAAATGCACATTTTCCAATATTCTTGGCAATAAACAGATATTTCCACAAACCCATAAAGACAATAGTACTGTATGCCATGGTAAAAATGTTCTATGTACTGTAGAGGTAATGTTTTTTATAAGTCGAATTTGTGTCCTTGTCGGTAGCATTAATGTATCTATATCTGGTACACATTTAAATTGTCCATACAGAAAATTGACCAGAGGAATTCCAATTGATCTCCAGGGAGATCATATTTTACACAGAGACTGGTGGTTTCGGGTGGGGGATTATGGCATGACCGTCCTGCAATGATGACAACATTTACTTTGTGAATGGTCTTTAGTCTTTGTTGTATTCCTCTGTGTCAGCGACCACTGGATTGTGTTGGCATGGCACAAACCATTCGTAAGCTTCTGGCTCAAAGTATACGCTGTTAGGGCTTCAGGGTGGGATGAGTGGAAGCACTGTCATGTGATTCCCATGGAACAACAAAAACAATTTGAGTCCTAGAAAAGAAGTCCACCCTCCCTTAACTCCACTCCCTCCCCATCTCTTAACGAGTGTGGTTTTCTCAGTCACCTCTGCATTTGCTACGTGTTTTGCTTTGGGGAAAGTAAATGTTTTCCAAAGTCTTGATTGTTTATCATTGACAAAAAACTATATATTGTGCTTGAAATAAGTGAGCAGAATACAGGGGCTCCTGAAAGACATGGGCATTTTGGTTTATTGGTTTGGTAGTGTTATTTTCGATGCCATGGCTTGGTTGCATAGCCTAACCCTAACCAATTCACACCATGACATTACAACATCGACTCAGCTCCATCCCACTGTGTGTAGGAGCATTGATGCATTTATTTTTAGTGGTCTAATTACTACTATTATAAATTTAAAAAACACACCATAAGTAGTGCCAATAGACATCCAGTTCACCTCTGCAATGTTTAATGAAATGCATTAGGTGATTATGTGTTTTAAATGTGCACATTTGCTCACATTCTATTTCTACATGTGTTCCATTCACGTTGCAGTTGAATCACTAGTGGATATTGTCTTTTTGGTGCGTAATGAAACTACACCGCATAACATGTTTCCTCCAAGCAATGTTTGTACACGTATAAGTATTACTGTATTTTCTGTTGTCTTCTTGTGGTCTTATGTTGTCTGCACCAATCCTCAAGGACTTTGGTTAGTCAACCACATAGATGGGAATCAGCATAGCACCAGTGTCATTGCATGTTGCATGTCAAAGGGAAAGCTAATCTGCAGCGTCTCTCGTTTCTCTTCCTGTTGCGTTTCTTCTTTTCTCTCTGTCCTGTCTTCCACACCAGTAATTATCGCGTTTGTGACGGCTACTATAATACCGATTTGCCTGGGTAAGCTTTCACCATACATTTCCCCCAAATTGTCTTCATCGCAGAGCGGACATAGTGATATAAACACAAATTGAACGGCACGCAAGTGGTTTGAACTGACCAGTTTACACATTTTGTAATTTCATCAACAGCCAAATACACACACAGACTCTCGCTACTTGTTAGCCTCTTAATTTCATTCCCTCGTAATTTTCCTAAAATCAAAGGTGAAGATCTCTGCCTCAAAATGCCAACTAACCACGCTGTGATGCGTCTGATCTAATTTGTGTTTCTCTTTCCCGCTTATCATGCTCTCTAGCTATGAAGATAATAAACCATTTATCAAGTAAGGACATTAGCCTCAGAAGTCTGAGACTGTTCTTCAGCCTGTAGTTGATTCTGCCTCTCTCTCTCTCTCTCTCTCTCTCTCTCTCTCTCTCTCTTTCTCTCTGTGATCACTCCAAGGTGCTCCTCATTTTCTTTCCTTACTGTTCACATCCCCATGTCTCTCCGCCCATCCGTCCGTCTTGTCTCTATCCAGTTTGCTGTTGTGTGTCTTCACCTGTGAAGGTGTTTGAAGGCTCCATAGGACCTTCACACAACCGGCTCCAGGCTTTTCTATAGAAATAATACAAATATTAAAGACTTGTTGAAAGAGAGACAAAACACAGGTAATCATTTTTATCGAGATTGATCCCCCCCTCCCCAGATATGATATGATACCAAAAGAACAGTATCTGTAGTAAAGCTCGCGTGTCCCATAAACATTGTGTGAATGTGGTCTGAGTTTTTGGACTCCTTGGCTGAATCTGCCGGTGTAGATGTCCAGTCTGTCCACCTGTCATGGTCTAGCTAGCACAGATTGATCGTTATTCCAAGAGAACACAATATCTCCCTCACACTGGATTTCCTTTAAAAAAAAATATATTTGTTTGTTCAGATCCTGGGTCCTGGGGGCGTTTGCACTGCTTTGCCTGATGGGACTGACGTGGTCGTTCGGCTTGTTCTTTATCAACGAGTCCTCTGTGGTGATGGCCTACCTCTTCACAATATTCAACACCTTCCAAGGAATGTTCATCTTCATTTTCCACTGCCTTCTCCAGAAAAAAGTATGTTTGCTTCCTTTATAAGTTTGCACTATAATGTTGCACAAACACTACGTGAGACTGAATCAATTGTCACATTAAACAGTTGAGGGGTGAGTTGGGTAAGTTGAGCCAAAGGTTTGGTTGAGTCACCCTTTGTTTCTAGGAGACCATACACAAAATCAGTCAGGTGACCAAATATTTAGGAAGAGGTCAATCATTTCATTCGGTAAAAGAAGAAACCATATGGAAAAGTCAAATGTATTTATTGTGCTATAGGTTTCATGTCAATTGTCTCTAAACAAATGTTTTAAGATTGTTTTGTATATCGGTTGGGGTCTCTATAAGCTACAATATGAGGTCCTAAACCTAGCATGAAAGTGCATCCTTGTACCTGTGTGGGCTAATAAAGTCAACATTTTGCCTTGGGGCAAATTGAGATAATGGCCACAATATCCCATACAAATTATTATTACATTTTGTCAGTTTTATCCATAATATGCATAGTATTTGTGCAATGTGTCATGCATATGAACTCAAGATTTTTGTTACAGAGCAGACATCATCATGCACCGTAAACAAGCAGGGGTCTAGCCCCCCTTGAGGTTCTTGAGAAGCCAAGGAAGTGAGAGAAGGGAAGAAGTCCATTTGAGCAGCTGCAAGTGATGAAATATAGTCTGAATGACATTGAAGAGGTACATAGACAAAAAAGAGAACAAACATGTACCTGTGCGAAAGAGAGCCTATAACAGAGCAGCAGAGGTGCACAACTTCTTATCTGATGAAATGAAGGTTGAGCTTGCTAACGATAAGAAGAATCTTGCAGACCAGTTTCATGGGCTTAGTAGCCTCAAATGCAGAGAACTTGCCTACGAATTAGCACATCGAAACAACATCCATGTCCCAGACAACTGGTCAATAAATGGAAGGGTAAGTAATATTGAAGACAGAGATCTATATCTGAATGTAGGCATACATTTAAGATATACAATATACCAAACCCCCATTCCTTGAATTCAACTTTGACCTACCAGCACCATCACCCACTGTCACAGGACACCAGTCCTCACTTACCCCAAGGCGGCTCAACTTACCCAATTCCTATGCTCAATTTACCCCATACCTAGACCAGTATTTTTGGACAAGCTATGTTTTCAAAACTGTTGTGTTTACATTAATTCTGGCTATTTTCAGGGATACAGGGAAAGTATTCAGACCCCTTGACTTTTTCCAAATTGTGTTAGGTTACAGGCTTATTCTAAAATGGATTAAATTGTATTTTTTTCTCATCAATCTAAACACAATACCTCATAATGACAAAGTAAAATCAGGTTTTTAGAATTTTTTGCTAATTCCAAAAAATAAAAAATTACACATTTACATAAGTATTCAGACCCTTTATTCAGTACTTTGTAGAAGTACCTTCGGCAGCGGTTACAGCCTCGAGTCTTCTTGGGTATGATGCTACAAGTTTGGCACACCTGTATTTGGGGAGGTTCTCCCATTCTTCTCTACAGATCCTCTCAAGCTCTGTCAGGTTGGATGGGGAGAGTTGCTGCACAGCTATTTTCAGGTCTCTCCAGAGATGTCAGATTGGGTTCATGTCTGGGCTTTTGCTGCAGAGATGGTTGTCCTTCTAGAAGGTTCTCTAGAGCTCTGTCAGAGTGACCATCGGCTTCTTGGACACCTCCCTGACCAAGGCCCTTCTCTGCCGATTGCTCAGTTTGGCAAGGTGGCCAGCTCTAGGAAGAGTATTGGTGGTTCCAAACTTCTCTACATTTAAGAATGATGGAGGCCACTGTGTTCTTGGGAACCTTCAATGCTGCATAAATGTTTTGGTACCCTTCCCCAGATCTGTGCCTCGACACAATCCTGTCTTGGAGCTGTACGGACAATTCCTTTGACCTCATGGCTTGGTTTTTGCTCTGACACACACTGTCAACTGTGGGACCTTATATAGAGAGGCGTGTGCCTTTCCAAATAATGTCCAATCAATTGAATTTACCACTGGGTGACTCCAATCAAGATGTATAAACATCTCACGGATGTTCAATGGAAACAGGATTCACCTACTTATCTAAATAACGTATTTCTGTTTTAAATGTTTTATAAATTTTTTAAAACCTTTTTAATAAAAAAAAATCTATTTTAGACTAAAGCCATAATGTAACAAAATGAAATGTGGAAAAAGTCTAGGGGTGTGAATACTTTCTGAAGGCACTGTACTTAAGATATCTTATTATCTTATATGTTATAGAATATTATATTCCCCTAGACGTAGTGATGCTGAATGTAAAAAATTGTCTCAACATACTCCACTCTCCGCTAAACATATTTCAATGCAGTTTTGAGCATAATGAACCATCCTTTGTTCATGACTCCTGTATTTGTATTTATTTGAGTTAATTTACAAATATATAGGATAACAGCCAATGTAGGCTTAGCATAGCCTCTGCTTTCAGACTTGGCTCACGTTGTTCTCAAAAGCCTGGGGAAGGTTATGTTGGAAGAATATGAGTGGAGTGTTGATTGCCATCAGATGCTGGCTGATTTGCTATGAATATACATTTTTTTAAACAACCACCCTTTCAATCCCTCTTCAAAAACAAAACTTATCCAGAGTAAGCTAATGTATGGTCCAAGCATTGCTAGCATGTTATCTTTTAGAGAATTAACATTCAGAAATAATTTATATTAAATGTTTTATGTAATTTTGTTGTAATGACAAAATCTAGATATTTTGGGGGTGAAAATATTTCGCTGTTTGGTTTTGAATATCTGCCTCTGTTTGAATGTGCCTATTTCAATTGTTGGGAGGGACAAATGGCTTGGATATATCATCCAGCATCTTTTAGCTGACAAAAACTTCCTCAGGCTTTCGAATGGTACGGTATATTCCAAGGGCTTTCAGGACTAGGTTTACAGTGCTTTCAGAGGGTATTCATACCGCTTGACTTATTCCACATGTGGTTGTGTTACAGCCTGAATTAAAAATGGATTAAATATATTTTTTTCCCACAAATCTACACACTGTTTTTAGATATGTTTGCAAATTTATTGAAAATGTAATACAGAAATATCTCATTTAGATAAGTATTCACACCCTTAAGTTAATACATGTTAAAATCACCTTGGGCAGCGATTACAGCTGTGAGTCTTTCTGGGTAAGTCGCTAAGAGCAATGCACACCTGGATTGTACAATATTTACACATCATTCTTTGAAAAATTATTCAAGCTCTGTCAAGTAGGTTGTTGATCATTGCTAGATAAGCATTTTCAAGTCTTTCCATAGATTTTCAAATCAATGTAGCCCTTTCCTGCAGTCAAATGACCTAGTGGCCTCATGGGTTGAATGTTATTAATATTTTATATAATTACTAAACATATATATATTTTTAAACGCTGAAAATACGGTGTTTCTATGGCAAACAGTTGTGTTATATTTCAGTCTTCTGTGATGTATTTAAAGTGTATTTCTGGGATGCAAAATCAACATTGAATACATTTCAACTCTACATCAGGCATGGTGCAGGTGTCTTCTTTTTTAAACCCATAACCATGTGTGTGAGGTGTATACATTTGTTTCAAACTAGATTTGCTTAAGACTTACCAAGAAACACTCGGTGTGACCATGATTTAGCCCACTGCAGTAAAAGATTAAGTCAAAACTCTAACTAGACCGCTCAGGAACATTCAATGGCATCTTGGTTATTAACTCCAGTGTATATTTGGCCTTGTGTTATAGGTTATTGTTCTGCTGAAAGGTGAATTTGTCTCCCAGTGTCTGTTGGAAAGCAGACTGAACCAGGTTTTCCTTTAGGATTTTTCCTATGCTTAGCACTATTCTGTTATTTTTTTATCCAGTAAAAACTCCCTAGTCCTTGCCGATGACAAGCATACCCATAACATGATGCAGCCACCACCATGCTTGAAAATATGAAGAGTGTTACTCAGTGATGTGTTGTGTTGGATTTGCCTCAAGCATAACGCTTTGAATTCAGGACATGAAGTTGCCTGATTTTTTGCAGTTTTACTTTAGTGTCTTATTGTAAACAGGATAAATGTTTTGGAACATTTTTATTCTGTACAGACTTCCTTCTTTTCACTCTGTGAATTAGGTTAGTATTGTGGAGAAACTACAATGTTGCTGATCCATCCTCAGTTTTCTCCTATCACAGCCATTACATGACCAATTAGACTGTTACCAACCCTTAGTAAGCTTTTGGAGAAAAAAAATAGTTTGACCAGATACAATGCCTATTTACAGTAAACAAATTGACCACATACTTTCAGCACGCTTATAGGGAAGTACATTCAACAAGCACAGCACAAATGACTTGGCTGAGAGAAATTGATGATAAAAAGATTGTGGAGGCTGTTATGTTAGACTTTAGTGCGGCTTTTGACATTATCAATCATAGTCTGCTGCTGGAAAAACATATGTGTTGTGGCTTTACACCCCCTGCCATATTGTCGATAAAGATTTACCTGTCAAACAGAACACAGAAGGTGTTCTTTAATGGAAGCCTCTCCAACATAATCCAGGTAGAATCAGGAATTCCCCAGGGCAGCCGTTTAGGCCCCTTTCTACTTTACTAATGACATGCCATGGGCTTTGAGTAAAGCCAGTGTGTCTATGTATGCAGATGACTCAACACTATACACATCAGCTACTACAGCAACTGTAATGACTGCAATACTTAACAAATAGCTGCAGTTAGTTTCAGAATGGGTAGCAAGGAATAAGTTCTAAATATTTCAAAACTAAAAGCATTGTATTTGGGAAAAATCATTCACTAAACCCTAAACCTGAACTACATCTTGGAATGAATAATGTGGAAATTAAGCAAGTTGAGATGAATAAACTCTTGGAGTACCCCTGGATTGTAAACTGTCATGGTCAAAACATATTAATACAAAAGAAGCTAAGATGGGGAGAAGTCTGTCCATAATTCTACATCAGGTAACTGATCAGATTTTAAAAAACAGGTAAAGTACACCTTATGGAACAGCGGGGACTGTGAAGAAACACAAACAAAAGTACAGACACCCATACGCAAACAACCGCAAGCACACGCACTCTACACACACGTACATTGTAATATTGTTGTATGGTGGTATTGTAGATATGTAGTGGTGTAATAATGTTATATGATGTACTGTTTTATCTTTGTTTTATATGTAAAGTAAGTGGCTTAATGTGTTTGGACCCTAGTGACTGAGTGTGTTGATACACCAATCCAAGCGTAATTAATAACTTCACCATGCTCAAGGGGATTTTCAATATCAGATGTTTACATGTTTTACCCATCTAACATTAGGTGCCCTTCTTTGCGAGGCATTAAAAAATCTCCCTGGTCTTTGTGGTTGAATCTGTTTGAAATTCACTGCTTGACTGAAGGACCTTACAGATCATTTTAGGTGGGGTACAGACATGTGGCAGTCATTTAAAATCATGTTAAGCACTATTATTGCACACAGAGCAACTTATTATGGTTTTTTTTAAGCAAATGTTATTCAGGCTTTCCATAACAAAAGGGGTTGAACACTTATTGACTCAAGACATTTCAGCTTTTAATTTTTTATGAACTTAAAAATCATAATTCCACTTTGACATCATGGGGTATTGTGTGTAGGCCAGTGACACAAAATCTCAATTTAATATATTTAAAATTCAGGCTGTAACAAAGCAAAATATGGAAAAAGTAAAGGGGTGTGAAAACTTTTTGAAAGCACTGTAAGCACAAACAAAAGGTACACACAAAATAAACATAGCCACTGACTTGGCGCCCCCTTCTTTTTGCTTCCACAGGTCCGTAAAGAGTACATCAAATGTTTCCGCCACACATATTGCTGTGGTGGCTTACCAACTGAGAGCTCACACAGCTCAACAAAGACCTCCACCACAAGGACAAGTGCACGCTACTCCTCAGGCACACAGGTACTATACCAGGGATTCTGACTGGGATTCATCTTTATGTCAGGGTAGATTGGCATAAACCCAGTTTACCGCAAAGTATCACCTATTATAGTTAACTAGGAGAGTCTCCAATGACTTCTGAATCCATTGAATCCATCAGAACGCCAAGTAAATGTTATATTTTTCAAGACCGCTGGCCAATGTAATTGTACCAGAAACACAGACTGTAGTTAAACAGTGACATGTATACTTTAAAGTAAGCTAACTGTTTCACGCAGTATCTACTGTATTGCATGTGCTCCTTTTTCCACTCTACCCCTTAGCACTCGCTTTATCTTTTTTTCTCACTAACGCCACTGTGCATGGAACTATTTGCGCTATTTGAGAGCATTGCAGTCACTTTTACCCTTTGAAAAACAAGAATGCAAATACAATTTTATGTTTATTCCTTTATTATTCCTTTGCTATTGAACCACTTTTTTATAAATGTTTTGATAGCAGACAATGCTCTAACCACTGTCACAGTGGCAATAGAAAGACAAACCATCACAAGACATTCCCATCTTAATGGCTCATTAAACCTATGGAGCACCCGCCTATTACATCCACTACTTTTGACAGGAAGTATAAAAGTAGTCACTCAAAGCCTGAGTTAATATAATGTGTGGAGGCCAGACGTTGCACTTGGTGCACTTTGTGTGAAGAGTCGGTTCGCCGATGCAGGAACACTACATACAGCAAACATAATGAAAGTTGATCTCAACAGTGAACAGGCTTCTTTAAGTCCTAATAACTGTCCCTTGTTAATCTGACAGAGCCGTATCAGGAGAATGTGGAATGACACCGTAAGAAAGCAATCTGAGTCCTCCTTTATCTCAGGTGACATCAACAGCACCTCCACCCTTAACCAAGGTCAGTCACACACCTCATCTCTTCTTCACACACCATTCACCATCATCGAGACATAAAATACATTTTCAAGTACCAATGATTTCATACAGAGGGGCTAACATCCTGAGAAATTGTAGTGAATGCTTTGGGCTTGATAAGATTTGCGGCACTGTGCTCAAAGGGATAGCAAGGATAGTCTCCCTGTTCTGTTCTGCCAACTGAGGATTACAGAAATCCTTCCTCAAATACTTTGTGCTGTCATTTTGGGCAGTAATGTCGAACACGAATTGGGGCAGCCACTGTACTGTTTGTCCTAAGTCCAAAGTTCATGTGGCTCAGTCCATTAAAAAAAGAAGAAGAAGAAGAAGAAGAAGAAGGAAATGCCAACAAACTCAAAATAAAGTTTTGTTTTTATTTTTAAACCTATGTTTGCTTGACACGCAGGGGCACATTATTTGGTCGGTATGTAAGGGGACCTCTGCTATTTCAAGGATTCAGGAGGGAGGAAAACAACCTTGTCATTTATTATTTAGCCAGAGCACAAGTATGATGATGAGAAGATGTTCAACTCTGGGTGACCCTGAGTGCTTAGTGTGTTGTTCAGCCTTTACGGCTCGGCATGGCTCTAAAATGGCTTTCCACGTATGCAAGGAAAGAGGTTAGCCTGAGGTAGTCTGAGGTAGTCTGACAGTTTATAAAAATGTGACTGGAAATGTCTAGTTTTTAAACGTGATGCAAGAAATCCATTATAACATTATAATCGGGGTGAATTGAGTATTTGAAGAAAAGGTCTGACATTGTAAAGTATTGGCATCCAGGTGAAGTTAGTGTTAGTGTGATATTTTACTAAGGATACAAGGGTGTGGTCATTTGTTGTGTACACGTTTCAAGCAATTGCATCATAGGACTTCAACTTAAAACTGTGGCCTAGCAGGAGCAATGGACAAAAAAAGCTTTGCACTGCAGAAAATACCTGATAATGCAGTTTTAACAATTCATTAATATCCACAGCAATAGAAGGCTAAATGAGAGCATAGTTTTTTCACCAGTTACCTTTCTTGTCAAATAACAAAAACACAAAAAGGCTGACTTTATAAATTTTTTCTGTTGTTACATTGCTTCTCATTTACATAGCAGATTGTAGTAGAATTAGAATGAGGTGAACAAAAGTGCCTTTTGTGGTAGTGACTGTTTAGATGTTCTATATCCCCTCTGTATCCTAATCCTTGCTTCCACAAAATGCCTGTACACTTTGCTCAAGTGACATCCAGAGATAATATTAATATCCTGTCCTCCCAAAGAAATTCCAAAATTCAATATTTACTCTGAAAATAATAGCCCAGTTTTAGATGTACTTGACATTTTGTTCCATAAATCACCCCAAAAAGCACTCATTGTACCAATGCCAAAAACTGATCTGTCTTCTTCTGTCTTACCGCCTCCAGGAATGACGGGCAATTATCTTCTAACAAACCCTCTTCTTCGACCACAAGGCACTAACAACCCTTATAACACCTTACTGGCTGAAACAGTCGTATGTAACGCTCCCAGGGCTCCAGTGTTTAACTCTCCAGGTGTGCTTACTTAACACTTATTGACGTACAGTTAACTTCTTCTTCTCTCTTCATTTTTTATACTTTGACTAGTTTTTTTATGAGTTATTGTGGCCTTATCAAGATCAGAACGTTATCGAGTATCAACTTCCAATCTGGATCTCAGCAGGATCCCCAAATGGGTAACAGACATCGGTTGCTGAAATCAGTGTTGTAAGAAAGCACCGTGTGTATGACTTGGTTTGTGATTTATTAAGAGACCTCTGGTGTGCAGTTTCACATTTAGGTATTTTAAAGTTTCTCTTGAATGAGATAAAGTGATTCAGTGTACTGCCATGTACTGCCATGAAAAGACAGTATGAACATTGTCATAGCCTTTCAAACGGTACTCTGAAATTGCAGGATTATTAAGATTGATGATTTGTGATTGATTTATTTAGTGTTTTGTGGGTGAACCTACCCCTAAAACCGTATACGTTGCAATACGGGCAAGCTGAAATATTCAGTTTGTGCTTGAATATTTGTGTAGTCATGAATGTGACGCAAAGAACAGAACAGATACCAATCCTGACAATCATCATTGGATGCTGTTTGATAAGCAAAACAGTTAATTTACCTAAATGATTTCATTTCATATTGTGTGTAGGGCTTATTATGGTACAATGCAATGATTTTTACATTTTTTTAAATGACAATTTAACATGACAATTTAAGTTTAAAAAAAAAAGTTTTTTGTTATCGATTTATGCTTTTTCCTTAAGCTTTTAAAAAAGGATTTTCTGCTATTTATTTATTTTGTGTTTTGGAGTGAACCTACCCCGAAAACCGTATACGTTACAATACAGGCAAGCTGAAATATTCAGTTTGTACTTGAATATTTGTGTATTCATGAATGTGACGCACCATGATTTAGATCAACATTTGATTTTGATCAATGATATGTTTTTCAGGTATAAACAGATACCAGTCCTGACAACTGTCACTAGACACTGTTTGATAAACAAACAGTTCATTTAGCAAAATGATCATGAGATATTACGTGTTAGTCCAGTATTTCAATTTGTGTGCAGGGATTATTATGTTACAATGCAATGCAATTTTTTTAATTACATTGTATATTTTGTCATGTTTTTTTTGCTTTCTCCTTACGCTTCCCTCTAGTGACCTACAGAGAGACAAGTATGGGAGTAAAACTTAACTTTGCCTATCAAATGTAAATTTATTTAAGCATGCTTATTAAAAACAACAACTCCCTGGTACATCAATGGTCATTGGCATTTACTCAGTGGGCAAGTGGTTCACAAACTATACCAACCAAATTATATTCCACCAATAGGAAAATACTACTTTCCAATATTGCATTCCTTTGGGATCCAACAGCTATCTAAGACCGCTGAGAAAGAATGGTTTTGTTATACCTCAGATACTCTTCTTCTTTCTCTTGGATGTTTATAAGTAGTTTGTGATCTGCAGACATCAACTGTAGCTTTGTTACTGGGGTGGCAAAGAATATTTCCTGGGTGAATTGAGAGAAGAGAGGCTTCCTACGTGAATGCCGTTCCCTGTGGCACTCAGCATTCTGTGTCCAGTTACATTCCCCTCACATCTCTCCCCTATTCTCCAGACATCACCTGTGTGGGGAAAATTGTTCTCCTAGTGAGGCATAAACAAAATGTACAAACGTCATGGTAGCAGCTGTAATCCTTTTTTGTTGTTGTCCTCTTTCACTCTTTCCTTTCTTGTCATTTCTCTCCTCTCATCTCCGCTAAACTCTGTGATGTCTGTTTTACATGTCGGTGTGTCTGGAACACAGGAGGTTGGTGGCATCTTAATTGGGGAGGACGGGCTCATGGTAATGGCTGGGGTGGAATGGTATCAAATACATCAAATACATGGTTTGATGCCATTCCATTTGCTCCGTTCCAGCCATTATTATGAGCCGTCCTCCCCTCAGCAGCCTCCACTGGTCTGCAAAAATGGTCTATCCCCTTATCTGAACAACAGCATGTCACCATAAAATACCCATTCCTCTTAATCTCTCTCTTCTATCTGTGGCAGGAATTTATAGAAATGTTTTTCGCAATTTCTTTCTGTGCCAAAGCCGTGTTAGCCACGGCAGATACACAACCTCTCTCTCCAATCACACCCCACTAATATTTATTCTATCGCCGCCTGATTTCCATGGCCCTGTGCATACAGAAATTCATAACATGACTGCATCTGACCTTCCCAGCTGTGTTTTTCTTGGGCTGTTCTTGTAGAGACCGGGCGTACACTAGGGACTGTCATTTTGACTGATGTGAACCGCAGGGCTGCCGGCTAACTCTGACCTTGCCTGAGAGGAAATACAAAAAAAACACAACTCAGACACCACTCAATGAAACAAATACAGCCAAAATAAATTCAAATCATTCAAATAATTTAAATAAAAATTGGTGGCATTTAATCTTTAAAAAAAGCTTTGATTGCTTGTTAATCAAATTTGCTGAACCCTTGCTCTAACTAAGTTGCTATGTTTTAATTTTTTTCCTTTCAGTGATTCTTCATGTTACAATAAATCATTTTACTTTCTTTTGTACATCAGCTACTCTTAGGCCAGATAGCCTGAACAGACAAACATGATGTGAGTTGTCCAAAGTGAGTCTCTCCACCTGCTGTCTGTCGTGATGTCGGATGGTGCTTGTGGGCCCTGAAGTGAGAAAGATGGCTGTCCGTGTTGACCATGACTCTCCTTTCTGTATACATTCATATTTTCCCATTATTTTTCCCTGTCACCTCCAACAAAGAGTTGCTAGACAACTTTTTGTCTATGTCGTAGCTTGCCCATTTGTGGCTACATACCAAGGCCCGGTTTTCTGATAGTGATGGAACTTAGGCTTACGAGTGTTTTAACGATGCATCTTTCCTACAACGGACGAAAATGTAACATGCATTTCCCAAAACACCACGCAGAGACATTGTTCGCTAAGTGCATCGTTGAGGCATTTGTCGAAACTGAAAGGATCGAGAGAAAAAAAGGAAGCACTGGTCTCAGATCAGCGTTCTCCCTTTGAAAACTTACCTTAACATAAGAATTATTCCACAATACTGACGACGGATCAGTTCCTAGAGAGATATTATCACCTATGACTGCAAATATTGAGGTGGCTTATTCTAATGCTTACCCTATAATAATGCACTAAATCAAGATTTTTCACATCATTGCGCACGTTACACATCATGAAATATATTGAGGCAAAAATTACAGACAGTAGCGTACAAATAGCTAAATAAAACTCAATTGTATTAACATGAAAATGTATTTAAATGTCATTCAAATATATAGATCTATGTAGCCTATACTGTATTTATCTTTTAATACAGTTCTCAGTTTTCATTTGAAGCGTCTTTATATCATTTACTTGTTATGCAAAGAAATGGGCAACTTTGTATTTGTTGTCACTGTCACATCGTTCTGAAGCTTTCAGCGGTCACAGAAAGACAGATAAACATCTTGATTTTGTGTTTAGCTGAGACCTTCTGTGTATAAAGTGACACGGAAGGGGGAAAAATAATCTAACGATGTACTTAGCTATTCTACAAGTGGTCTGAGGCAGTCGTTAAATACCAAACGTTTTCAAGATCATCTTTAGTAACGATGGTTTTGGGAAACAGCTCAGAGATTTAACTATGCTCATACGAAGGTTTTAATGATGAACGTAGCCTTAAGATGCTTTTGGGAAACCGGGCCCTGTACATTTACCTCTGACATGTGTGTTGTGATCTTCATGATTTCTTCACGTTTTTTAATGTTGTTTGGGATCACGTCTGTCCCTTTGTTACTAGAGAGTCAAAGGCAGAATATATTTGTGAATTGGAAAGGCTTTTAGAGAAAGTATTAGTTCATGATATACAAACATTTTCCAAATTATCCCATAACTGAGAATGTAAAATTATTGTTCATTGTGTATATGCATGCATACACATTCTCCTTACAGATTGTCTAATTAGTAACATGGTACAGCCGAATCTTAGTCTTGTGCCAAATTATCTCCAGCGTCCTGAACAGCATTAAACCACCTTTCTCATTTTTTTCATATTGCTTTCAGAAGAATGGTTGTGACTAATTTAAATCCCATCATATGTTTTCTCATTCCAGGACACTCACACACACTGAACCATCCCAGGGACACCAGTGCAATGGATACTCTACCGCTAAATGGTAACTTTAACAATAGCTACTCGCTTCGCAACGGGGATTACGGCAACAGTGTGCAGGTGGTGGACTGTGGACTCAGCCTGGACGACGCAGCCTTTGAAAAAATGCTAATATCTGAGCTGGTGCACAATAACCTCCGGGCTTGCAACAAGAGCCACAACCACCATGTGGAGCGGGGGGCTCCTCTTCCTCCATCGTCCAAGAGGGTGCACGTGGTGGGCGGGAGCAGCAGCGAAGATGACGTCATCGTGGCTGACACCTCATCTTTGGTGCACGGCCACAATATCAACACACCGGTTGGCCTGGGCATAGAGCTGCACCACCGGGAGCTGGAGGCCCCGCTCATCCCCCAGCGGACTCACTCACTTCTGTACCATCCGCAGAAGAGAGTGAAGACCACTGAGGGGGGCTTGGAGAGCTACGTCAGCCAGCTCACGACCAACGAGCACGGGGACAGCCTACAGTCCCCAAACAGAGACTCTTTGTACACTAGTATGCCCACCCTAAGGGACTCTCCATACCCCGAGAGCAGCCCTGATGCGGAGGAGCTGGAGGACCTCTCAAGCCCCTCTAAGAGGAGCGAGAACGAGGATGTTTACTACAAGAGCATGCCTAACTTAGGAGCAGGACACCAGCTCCAAGCGTACTACCAGATAAGTAGAGGAAACAGTGACGGTTACATCATCCCTATTACTAAAGAGGGCTGCATCCCTGAAGGAGATGTACGGGAAGGACAGATGCAGTTAGTGACAAGCCTTTAAAATATATTTAAATCATCGTCCCCTGTCCGCAGTCCCGACATCCTCGAGGACAAACTGTACTGTACTCTGAGAGATGCCGGGGAAGTTTTTTTCAGAGAGCCTTAGAGCCCCCAACATGCACGCACGCACACACACACACACACACTCAGTCACTCCTCTCCCCCCAGACTCGCCACACCCCATCCTCCTCACAAACCAACAGACTTAAGTGCACTGCGATGGCAGTGCGACATTACCCCGACCGCTGGAGTGGAGTTTTAAACAGAC
Organism: Oncorhynchus kisutch; assembly: GCF_002021735.2. NCBI lineage: Eukaryota > Metazoa > Chordata > Actinopteri > Salmoniformes > Salmonidae > Oncorhynchus > Oncorhynchus kisutch. Next base: position 6,277,401 of record NC_034194.2, read on the forward strand.
TGTATATAAAATGCAGAGTTCAATTTAAGACACATGCCATTTCTGTATTTAATTATTCTGCTGCTGTTGCATTTTAAAAAAGGATATAAAAAACGATTTAAAAAATGTTATCGGCCAATCCAGTTCAGCAGTTTTTTCTGGCCAAAGGTTGTACATACACTCCCACCATCCTTGTCAAGCCTGTTTCGTATTACATACAAAATGAAGCTCTCAGACCAGGATAAGGACTTATTTGTTTGATGGTGTTCCTGATCAGACTATTAATTAGGAATATAAGGTCCTGGATCCTAGAGTTGTCCCCATCACCGTGAAGGTTGGATTAACCACTAGCAATCAAGCCCCAGGCCTTATATTTTCTCAATTGAGCTGTTGTCAAGGGAAATGGCAAAATTAATATATATTTTGCTAGTGTAAAATAAAATTCATGGAAACCCGTAAATATAAAGAAACCTTTTAATTGAAAATGTAACATTTGAAGAGAATATTGTGTAAAAGTTGCACATATGTTATAAAATGTGTTTATAGTTCTTACACATCATTCATTATCGTATGTTTGAACAAAAAAAGCAGATGAAAACAAAATAAGTCTACAAAGAACAAGCTTAATGCATACTAATTTGTTCCACTTGTGAAGTGTTTTTCCATACTGAATTCATATACAGTATGTTGTCCATTTGAAATTCATATGATTTTATATTGCTAAAAGGTCGTTATTTTAGTAAAGTGGGAATACAACAGTGCCCTATGAAAGTCATGCAATACCATTTTCTGGGGGGTGAATTTGATTTAAATAATCTAATCGGATAAACAATCATGACATAGAAATGGGCCACTCAAGACTAACATCCACTCGAGATAAAACATTTACCATAACATTTTTATTCATTATACATGTATTTCTTCTGCCTGGGTATGGACATTTATTTATTGAAATATTTTCAAAAGATTATACATTGGAAAATGTAATATTTTCCAGCACTGGTATACATAGTCCTTCTTTTTATGTAAACATGCTATTAAGGGGCCCATCAATAAAGACAAATGTAAAGTTCAACACTTGTTTAACAAATAAATAAATGTGAGATTTTTTTGTAAAATGACAGTTTTATTAATGTTTTGTGTTTTTGTACCATTGGAGAAGTTTTAGGCTTGATTATTTTGCTATGGACAAAATACACTTTTGACTCAAGTCATGAGTTCATCCCAAGCACCTTGAAAGGTTATCAGTGATATATTTTCAGAGGAATTGCTTTGCTTTTGTTTTCTATCAAAGACTTTGCCTATTAGTCAAGCTCATTTCACCTTATGTGTTGATAAGCCAAATCTTTCCATGTGATTCAATTATGAGAAACTCAGGTAGGAAAATTACATTGTAAATGTTCCTCTGTGTGGTTGTAACACTCCAATAAAAGTTCGAAAATTACACCGGTTCATAACATTGTCCGATTAGTATATTATTGAGCACTTCACCAGACACCATTAAAATCTAGGTGATGCAATTCTGTAACTCATCAGCTGGCTTTTTAATAATATGTAAGTGGAAATGAGTCTGATGCTTTACAAGGGTCGCTGTTATAGTTGGAGGCGGTTTGGAGAAATACAGTACATCACAGTAAATATGTCTTATTTATGACACATATTTGCACCAATTAATGCCCACTCCCGCTGAGGACAAAAGTCAGTCCTTGGTTAATGCCTCAGGTATTGCTAATTTATGACACATTCTAATAGGGTAAATAAGCCACTGGTTAGAGCAGGATGACAGCTCACTGCAGGGAATCTGGAAATTACATTGTTTATCATTTGCCATTGAAGGAAATGACTCAGGATCTGCACCGCCAAGACGCTCTCACTGTCAGAGGAAGTTCACATTAAAGGGACAGTTCACCCAAATGACAAATTAATGACTGCAATTTCGGTGAACTATACTCTTAAATTGCATGAACTTTGTTGATGTTGCTTTTCTTATAATTGAGTGTGAGATATTGTTGCAATTATTAGAGGGACAATTTATTAACTGCGAATTCTAGGGTTTCTCACATTCTCTGTTTATCATCGGAAACAGCTGATGAATGCTGCCATGGTGGTTCTCTGACAAACGGTTTTAGTGAATACTTTGAATTATATGATTATTATATCATTTTATTTTATATCTAGTATTTTATATCCCGTTTTTATTATTTATTTGGATCCAGCGACGCAGATAGCCACAGTGCTGGGACCGCTATATTTGTCCCTGGATCATTTTAGTAGCCTTTTAGTTGCCTGTTGGCTACTAAGCAAAATGGCTGAATTGAGTAAAGGGTGTTCTATCAGCACAAAGCAGTGAAAACTCCTTTGACTCTATCGCTGACCATAAGGCAATTAAATGCCTTTTATGTGACATGTTCACAGTAATCCTAGTGAAGGACTTTTATGAAAACGTCACCTATGTCAAATGCCACAAACTAAATGCTGCCAAGAAGAGGATCATTACTTTACTTGAGGAAATGAAACATCTGGATGAGTGTCTAATTTTGAATAAGGATGCCTCACGTTGAAATACTCTAGTCAAGTCAAGGAAATGTACATTATCCCTGTCTTCATTTCAATAGTATTTAAACAGCCACCAAATAGATGCAGCCGCAGGCCCATCGGGGCAAGCTTTGATAATCTCATTTCTATTCCTATGAAATTTCCTGACTTACTTAATGATCAAGTTTATAACGACCTGGTTACGGTAAATATGGATACCCCTGCTGTTTTTAAGTCTGGCGAAGGGCTGGGTTTGTGACATTTAATTGTGCAAAGTATGATGTAAAAGATTGACTTTATCAATATCTGGATGCATGACATGAACACAGACATTCTTGTTTTGGTTAAATGATTTGATCATGGATTAGGACATTGACATTGACATTGCTAATTACAAGATTTTTTAGATCTTTTCAGAGAAAATGTGGAGGGGTGACGATGTAAGTAAAATCCACTTTTGAAGCATCATGTGCTCTTATTCCCCAGAAATGTGAAATCCTGGTTTTAGATATGACCATGAGACAAAATGTGCATGTATTTGTTGCTGGAGTGTACAGTATAGGCCCCCTGTGTCACGGTTCATGAATCCACTGCCTCCCTCTCTCTCTTTCTCTCTCTCTCTCTCTCTCTCTCTCTCTCTCTCTCTCTCTCTCTCTCTCTCGTGTTTGTGTGGGCGTGGTTCCCAATCTCGGCCTGATTGTCTGTGCCAGCTGGAATCACTTATCTTCCCTTTATATGTTCTGTAACCAGTGTTTCTTGTTGTCAGATCGTTGTTACTTCTCTGAGTTTGTGTCGTGTGTCCGTGCTCATCTCTCACCGCCCTTGTGTGGATTATCTGCTGTGCTCCCTCCTACCCATCCGGACAAACTCCCCTGGATTTCTCAGCACGCTATCATCAGAAGACGCGCCCTAGTCCCTGGGTCGGATTCCGTCTGAGTACAGTCTGTCTGTCCTGTTGCTGCTGTAAACTGTATTCATTAAACCATCGTTGCTAGCATCTTGCATCCGCCTCTGTATTGTCACAGAACGATCTGACCAGACCATGGATGCAGCGAGTTCAACGAGTCTGACCGAATTCATTTCCCGCAGTATCACGAGAATGGATCAACAAGAGGAGAACATCTCCAGCACAGGTCGGGCAGTACAAGCCCTTGTGACGCAGGTATCCCAGCTGACCCAACAATTACGACATCTGAGGGGTCTCGCTGCGCCACCTACACCGGCAGTTCAACCCGCCCCGCCAGAGCCGGATTCCCAGCTAGAGCCACGGCTACCGACACCAGAGGGTTATTCAGGTGATCCTGACTATTGCAGAGCTTTTCTTACGAGATGTTCCATGCAATTCTCGTTGCAGCCACGGACCTTCAACCGTGAACAGTCTAAGGTAGCATTCGTACTCACACTGCTATCAGGCAAAGCGGCTCTTTGGGGAACGGCGGTGTGGGCGAACCAGGACCCATGCTGCACCTCTTTCCAGACACTCTCCGAGGAGATGAGAAGGGTCTTCGATCGGGCCGTGGCGGGTAGGGAGGCGGCCAGACTACTCGCTGACCTTCGCCAAGGAGACCGTTCATTATCGGAATACTCCATCCAATTCCGCACTCTGGCCGCAGAGTGTCAGTGGAACGAGGAGGCGCAGTGGGACATGTTCCTGCATGGGCTGGAGGACCGGATCCAGAAGGAGATTTATGTTCTGGACCTTCCCAGGAATTTAAATGGACTAGTGGAACTAGCCTTGAGGGTCGACGCTCGTCTGAGTCGTATTGGCCGCCGAGCATGCCCTAACAGACCGTATAACGACATGGAGGGCTGGCAGGCCAGCGGCGGGAACACGGCCAGTTCAGCCTCCGCTCACGAACCCATGCAGCTGGGGAGAGCTTGCCTCTCCCGGGAAGAGAGGGAGAGGCGGAGATCCCAAGGACTCTGTCTCTACTGTGGTAGAGCGGGCCACTTTATCCACTCCTGCCCGGTAAAAGATCAGGCCCGGTAGTAAGCATGAGGCTACTATCGGGTGGTGTCACCACAGAGAAGACCTCATCATCTACTCTCCTCCCGGTAAGACTAAGATGGGCCACCCACACGCACGACACCCAAGCCTTACTGGACTCAGGAGCAGAGGGTAATTTCATGGACTTCAAGCTCGCTCACAAACTCCAGATTCCTATCACCTCACTCTCGCACAAGATATCCGTCAACGCTCTCAATGGTCAAGAACTCCCCAACATTTCTCACACCACTGAACCTATCACACTCATCACTTCTGGCAATCACACTGAGACACTATCATTTCTACTCATGGACTCACCCCTTGCACCATTAGTTCTCGGCCACCCTTGGCTCACCCAACACAACCCCAGAGATGACTGGGGTCATAACTCTATATCCATGTGGAGTAACAAGTGCCTTGAGTCCTGTTTGGTGTCTGCTTTTTCGTCTGTGTCTGATTCTGTGTTTCTAGAGGAGGCAGTGGATTTGTCTAACGTGCCCGTTGAATACCTCGACCTGAAGGAGGTGTTCAGTAAGGCGGGGTTCTTCTTTGTGGGGAAGAAGGACGGTTCTCTGCGTCCTTGCATTGATTACCGTGGGTTGAATAACATCACAGTGAAGAATACCTATCCCTTACCGTTGATGTCCTCAGCCTTTGAAAGGTTACAGGGAGCATCCGTGTTCACTAAGTTGGATTTACGGAATGCATATCATTTGGTTCGCATAAGGGGGGGGGGGACGAATGGAAGACCGCGTTTAACACCCCCAGAGGGCACTTCGAATATTTGGTCATGCCTTTTGGGCTATCCAACTCCCCAGCGGTTTTCCAGGCACTCGTCAATGACGTGCTGAGAGACATGATTGATCAGTTCATATATGTTTACCTGGATGACATACTGATTTTTCCTTCTTCTCTCCAGGAACACGTTCAGCACGTCAGACGAGTGCTTCAGAGGTTTTTGGAGAATGAACTTTTTGTCAAGGCGGAGAAATGCATTTTTCATGCACAATCCGTTCCATTCCTAGGTTACATCGTCTCGACTGAAGGTATTCGCATGGATCCTGACAAGGTTAAGGCTGTGGTGGATTGGCCAAGCCCAGATTCCCGTAAGGCCCTACAGAGGTTTCTGGGATTCGCCAATTTCTACCGGCGTTTCGTTCGCAACTTTAGCCAGATAGTCGCTCCTCTTACCGCCTTAACCTCCCCCAGAGTGATGTTCAGGTGGTCCGATACAGCCGAGGCTGCATTCACCAAACTCAAGAGCCGCTTTGTTTCGGCTCCCATCCTCATAGCACCCGATCCCTCGCGTCAGTTCATGGTGGAGGTGGACGCTTCAGAGGTGGGGGTAGGTGCGGTACTTTCCCAACGTTCCTGTCACACCCTGCTGCTTAAATTCATGGGATTAGTATCCTAGCTGAGCATTTACAACCTATTCTATCATCTGAACTGGTGGTCTTAGGTGAGTTTAACCCGGACTGGCTGACACCGATCTCGGATAACTTTAAGAACATTTGTTTTGATCTTAATATAACCCAGCTGATCACAAAACCCACTCAGTTAAATGTGAAAAATCTAGATAGATCCTCATGATTTAATTCCATTTTCACAAATAACCCCCATAAGTATGTGTCTTTTGGTGTGTTTGCAAACTTAGTGATCATTGTCCTATAGCCTGTTTTGGAGATACTAGACAACATAATTCTGATCCCTGTATTATTGGGAAGATACATTTTTAAAACTTTACTGTCCAAGCATTTATGCATGACTTGTACCATCAAGTGTATACCTGACCCTGAATTAGCAATTGAGCATTTCTCATCTATTTTTATATCACTTGCAGATAAACACGCTCCTTTTAAATGCTTCCCTACCCAAGAAAGTTATACTGAACTTTGACATCATTACTGAAAAAATTAGATAGGTCATGCTTTTTATCAACCTTTTCTGTCCTCTGTTTTTGTTTGAAAGAAATGTTGGTTTAATAGACCTGGGACAGTCAGTAAACTGCTCGTCCTTCTCCCAGCTGCTAATCGACTTGATAGAGGACCAGACAACCCCCAGTGAATCCTTGTACTCTCTGGATCAACTGTCTACCTTGTGAAGATGAAAGGCGCCAGGAGGAGTTGGCTGCCGTTTTACGGGCTCTTAACCAATTGTGCTATTGTGTGTGTTTTTTCGCATAATTTGTAACTTATTTTGTACATAATGTTTCTGCCACTGTCTCTTATGACCGAAAAGAGCTTCTGGATATCAGGGCAGCGATTACTGACCTCGTACTGGACAAAGATTTTTTTTTTGTGTCGGACGCAAAGGATTTACTTCAGACACATGACAAAGCCCACATCCCCGTCATTCGCAGGAGAAAGAGTCGGAGATATTGGGGACGTAGGTCGGGGTGCCTTGTAAGGATCCAACGCGAGTGGGTAATCTGCCTCTACCATCAGTCCTATTAGCCAACGTACAATCATTGGATAACAAAATAGACAAGCTACGTTCCGAAAATCCTACCAACGGTACATTCAAAACGGTAATATCTTATTTTTCATCAAGTAGTGGCTGAACGACGGCATGGATAAAATACAGCTGGCGGGGTTTACGCTGCATCAGCAAGATGGGTCAGCTGCCTCCGCTAAGACAAGGGGTGGCAGTCTGTGTATATTTGTAATCAACAGCTGGTGCACAAAGTCTAATATTTGGAAGTCTCAATGTTTTGCTCGCCTAAGGTAGAGTATCTCATGATAAGCTGTAGACCAAACTATTTACCAAGGGGGTTTTCATCTATATTTTTCGTAGCTGTCTATTTACCACCACAAACCGATACTGGCACTAAGTCTGCACTCAATGAGCTGTATAAGTCCATAAACAAACAGGAAAATGCTCATCCAGAGGCGGTGCTCCTAGTGGCCGGGGTATAATGCAGGGAAATATAAATCAATTTGACCAAATTTCTACTAGCATGTTAAATATGCAACCAGAGGAAAAAGAACTCTAGACCACCTTTACTCCACACACAGAGATGCGTACAAAGCTCTCCCTGGCCCTCCATTTGGCAAATGTGACCATAATTATATCCTCCTGATTCCTGCTTATAAGCAAAAACTAAAGCAGGAAGCACCAGTGACTCTGTAAATAAAGAATTGGTCAGATGACGCAGATGCTAAGCTACAGGACTGTTTTGCTTGCACAGACTAGAATATGTTCTGGGATTCTTCCGATGGCCTTGAGGAGTACATCACATAAGTCACTGAGTTCATCAATAAGTGTATCAATGGCATCGTCCTCACAGTGACCGTAATTACATACCATAGATTACAGACAACGTACGCGCTGAGCTAAAGGGTAGAGCTGCCGCTTTCAAGGAGCGGGACTCTCACCCGGACGCTTATAAGAAATCCCGCTATGCCCTCAGACAAACCATCAAACAGGCAAAGCGTCAATACAGGACTAAGATTGAATCGTACTACACCGGCTCCGATGCTCGTCGGATGTGGCAGGGCTTGCAAACAATTACAGACTACAAAGGGAAGCACAGCCGCGAACTGCGCAGTGAAATGAGCCTACCAGACGAGCTAAATTACTTCTATGCTCGCGATGGAGGCAAGCAACACTGAACCATGCTTGAGAGCATCAGCTGTTCCAGACGACTGTGTGATCACGCTCTCTGTAGCCGATGTGAGTAAGACCACAAGGCCGCTGGGCGAGACGGATTACCAGGACTTGCACTCCAAGCATGGGCTGACCAACTAGCAAGTGTCTTCACTAACATTTTCAACCTGTCCCTGACTGAGTCTGTAATACCAGCAAGTTTTAATTAGACCACTATAGTCCCTGTACCCAAGAAAACTAAAGTAACCTGCCTAAATGATTACCGACCCGTAGCACTGACGTCTGTAGCCATGAAGTGCTTTGAAAGGCTGGTCATGGCTCACATCAACATCATTATCCCAGATGATGCAATCTCTATTATATTCCACACTGTCCTTTCCTACCTGGACAAAAGGAACACCTACTTGAGAATGCTATTCAATGACTACAGCTCAGCGTTCAACACCATTGTACCCTCAAAGCTCATCACTAAGCTAAGGACCCTGGGACTCAACACCTCCCTCCTGACAGGCCGCCCCCAGGTGGTAAGAGTAGGTAACAACACATCTGCCATGCTGATCCTCAACACGGGGGCCCCACTGGGATGCATCCTCAGTCCCATCCTGTATTCCCTGTTCACCCATGACTGCATGGCCAGGCATGACTCCAACCCCATCATTAAGTTTGCCGATGACACAACAATGGTAGGCCTGAACACCAACAACGATGAGACAACCTATAGGGAGGAGGTCAGAGACCAGGATAACAACCTCTCCCTCAACGTGATCAAGACAAAGGAGATGATTGTAGACTACAGGAAAAGGAGCACCGAGCATGCCCCCATTCTCATCGACGGGGCTGTAGTAGAGCATGTTGAGAGCTTCAAGTTCCTTGGTGTCCATATCGCGTCCAAACACGCCAAGACAGTCGTCAAGAGGGCACGACAAAGCATATTCCCCCTCAGGAGACTGAAAAGATTTGGCATGGGTCCTCAGATCCTAAAACAGTTATACAGCTGCATTATTGAGAGCATGGTTGCATCACTGCCTGGCATGGCAACTGTTCGGCGTCCGACTTCAAGGCACTACAGAGGGTAGTCGAATAGCCCAGTACATCACTGGGACCAAGCTTCCTGCCATCCAGTACCTATATCCCAGGTGGTGTCAGAGGAAGGCCCTAAAAATTGTCAAAGACTCCAGCCACCCTAGTCATAGACTGTTCTCTCTGCTACCTCATGGCAAGCGGTACCGGAGCGCCAAGTCTAGGTCCAAAATACTTCTTAAGAGCTTATTCCCCCAAGCCGTACGACTCCCGAACAGCTAATCAAATGGCTACCCAGACTATTTGCATTGTCCCCCCCGCTCAACCCCCTCTTTTACACTGCTGCTACTCTCTGGTTATTATCTATGCATAGTCACTTTAACTCTTCCTACGTACTGTATGCATATTACCTCAATTACCTCGACTAACCTGTGCCCCTGCACATTGACTCTATACCGGTACTCCCTGTATATAGTCTTGCTACTGTTATTTTACTGCTGCTCTTGAACTATTTGTTATTTTTATTTTTTACTTCCCTATGTTTTACTTAACACTTATTTTTCTTAAAACTGCATTGTTGGTTAAGGGAATGTAAGCAAGTAGTTCACTGTAAGGCCTACACCTGTTGTATTCGGCACATGTGACAAATCCAATTACATTTGAAGCATTGGAACAACAACTAAAATCTACTGGGGCTCATATGCTTGATCCCTTCTTATTACAGCTTTCTGCTCCATTGATTGCAGAAGCATTAACACATATTTTTAACTTGACAATTATATCAAGTAGCATCCTTAGAGTTTGGAAGGCGGCCGATGTACTTCCTCTACATAAAGGTGGCAGCCTGAGTTATCTAAATAAATATCATCCTGTTTCCAAACTCTTGCCTAGCAAAAATCCTGGAATCGTTGATTAATACTTAGCTTAGATCCCTTTTAATTGCTACATATTTTCTGAATGTAGAACAGTCAGGGTTAAGACCAGGTCATAGTACCATCTCTGCTACTTCTATGGTTTTAAATTGTCATAAATTGTTTAGATATGAAGAAATACTGTGCTGACCTCTTCGTTGACCTGTCCAAGGCATTCGACACTGTGGATCACACCTTACTTATTCAGAAACTCTACGATTGGATTATATCAGCCAACAGTATGCAAATGACACTGTTGTATATGCTACTGCCCCTACGGCAGCTCAGGCTCTGTTGACTCTTCAATCTGCTTTTACTACCTTGCAGAAAGCCTTGGTTGACCTGAAGCTGGTACTAAACGCTTGGAAAACCAAGTACATGTTACTTTCCAAATCATGTAATAATGTAACTGATGATTTGTGAATAAGTACGTTAGATGGTGCCCTTATTGATCGTGTCCCCGCCTATAAATATCTGGGCATCTGGATTGATGAAAAGCTATCTTTTAAAAAGCATGTTGACAAGTTAGTCAAAAAAACTAAGAATCAAGTTAGGCTTCTTAAATGGGAATAGAGCTTGCCTTTCATTAAATAGTAGAAACAGATAATTCAGTCTACATTTATTACTGTTATAGATTATGGTGATATTATACACATGGATGCAGCACCCAGTCTTTTGAAGCCCTTGGAAACAATTTATCATAGCGCACTTCATTTTATAACATCTGACAGTTTTGACACTCACCACTGCATCCTTTATCATTAAGTTGGTTGGACCTCAATAAAAATACGTAGGTCACTTCATTATTCTGTTTTTGTTCATAAAGCCGTACTCAATAAACTACCAGTTTACTTAACATCACTGTTGAAATATCGAAACTCCGATTACAACAAAAGATCACAGGGTTGGTTAATGCTGGAGACTCCACGTGTATCCACAGAGTTGGTTAAATCTACCAGGCCCTATCATGTAGAATAATCTCCAAGTAACGTTTCATTTGAATGTGTTGTTGTCTCTGAGTCGGTTTAGGAGAAAGGCTCATGATTTTTATATTCATAAATGTGTTTGTATTGTTTGATTGTTTGTGTATATAATATTTGCTATTTATTTAATTTGGTGTTTTATATTGTGTAATTGTATTTTCTGTATTGTTCCCCGGCCACATTTGCAAATGAGACCTAGGTCTCAACGTGTTTTTTCCCCTGCTTAAATAAAAGTGAATTAAAATCATCCTTCACCTTGGTCGTCATGGACAGTCAAGTTGAAATGTGTCTGTTTGTTTTACACAAAATGAGAGTGTTGTGAAATGCCACAGACCAAAACCATTTTGGGTTGGTTGACCATTTTGGGTGTGTTGATACAGGTATTATTTAAATGTCATATCTTGAATATGTCCTTGCTCTCAAGTGATATGTGATTACTGGTTCCTGTAAGTAAAGATTGGACTTGTTGAGATTAGCTTTCTTTAAATATCAAAAGTCCACACTAGAATATTGTTGTTATCAGAATAGATGCTTCAAGCAATAATTTATAAAATATTTAAAAAAAATATAGAGAGAGACATTTCTCAACTTTAATATTGCAGATACATTTTGGGTTCAATCAAATTAGTTGTTTGCGTAATTCTCAACCCCCTTATTTTATTTTTTCCCCAACCCTACCATCCTTCCCTGATTAGAGTAAACTAACGGACAACAGTACGTCTTGTACTGCTGCTTACAGCTATTTTCATTCCTTACAGCGCATTTGGAAAGTAATCAGACCCCTTGACTTTTTCCAAATTATTTAATTGATTGAATATTTTTTTGAGAGCTTCAATCTACACACAATACACTGTAATGACGAAACGAAAGCAGGTTGTTAAAAGTTTTAGCAAATTTAAAAAAAACAAAAACAGAATTACCTTATTTACATAAGTATTCAGACCCTTTGCTATGATACTTGAAATTTAGCTCAGGTGCATCCTGTTTCCATCAATCATCCATGGGATGTTTCTACAACTTGACTGGAGTCCACCTGTGGTAAATTCAATTGATTGGACATTATTTGGAAAGGCACACACCTGTCTATATAAGGTCCCACAGTTGACAGTGCATGTCAGAGCTCCGAGACAGGATTGTGCCGAGGCACAGATCTGGGGAAAGGTACCAAAACATTTCTGCTGCATTGAAGGTCCCCAAGAACACAGTGGCCTCCATCATTATTAAATGGAAGAAATTTGGAACCACCAAGACTCTTCCTAGAGCTGGGCACGCAGCCAAACTGAGCAATCGGGGGAGAAGGGCCTTGGACAGGGAGGTGACCAAGAAGTCGATGGTCACTCTGACAGAGCTCTAGAGTTCCTCTCTGGAGATGGGTGAAACTTCCAGAAGGACAACCATCTCTGCAGCACTCCACCAATTAGGCCTTTATGGTAAAGTAACCAGACGGATGCCACTCCTCAGTAAAAGGCACATGACAGCCCGCTTGGAGTTTGCCAAAAGGCACCTAAAAGCCTCTCAGAACAAGATTGAACTCTTTGGCCTGAATGTCAAGGAGGATGCCTGGCACCATCGCTACATGTGAAACATGGTGGGGGCAGTATCACGCTGTCGGGATGTTTTTCAGCAGCAGGGACTGGGAGACTAGTCATGATCGAGGGAAAATGAATGTGACAAAGTGAGGAGAGATTCTTGATTAAAACCTGCTCTAGAGTGCACAGGACTTCAGACTGAGGCGAAGGTTCACCTTCCAACAGGACAACGACCCTAAGCACACCGCCATTACAAAGCAGGAGTGGCTTCGAGACAAGTCTTTGAGTGGCCCAGCCAGAGCCCGGACTTGAAGCCGATTGAGCATCTCTAGAGAGACCTGAAAATAGCTGTGCAGCAACGCTCCCCATCCAACCTGACAGAGCATGTGAGGATCTGCAGAGACTCTCCAAATACAGTTGTGCCAAACTTGCACAGTGGTTCCTCCTTTAAAAGTTGCGTCATACTGCAACACACCTTGCAGGCTGCCGCATAATTCTATGGGACGTTATTTAAGTGTCAGCCATTGTTACAATTAATGCTAGTTAGTGCTAGTTTGACTTTGGTTTTCCAGTAAGCAACAATTTGTTTACCTTCATTAACCTACTTTGTTCCAATATTTCTGTCATTCAGTGATATTTATTCCCAACCTCATAAACATCTGCATTTTCAAAGTGTTTTATCATTATTTTATTAACAAAAGCATAAAGATGTTGATAAAGAAATACTATACAGTATATGCTTTATCCGACATTTTGCGGTTGCATGTGGTCGCCCACACGCACTTTAAACATTTGGATAATAAAACATTTAAAGCATATTGATGATGGAAACTGCCTGCATATGTTTATTAGGCAACTGTGCAGTCTGACAAGTAAACATAGCCTACAGTACGTAGTAAATATGGTAAAGTGCCTAATTCCTTACATAAGGGAGAGCAGGCCATGTCCAGACTTTCTCGGTGACCTCAATGACATACCCAAATCTAACTGCCTGTAGCTCAGGACCTGAAGCAGGGATATGCATACTATTGATAGCATTTGAAAGAAAACACTTTGAAGTTTGTGAAATTAATGTTGGATAATATAACACATCATCATCTTTAAAATGCATGAGAAAAGACCCAATGTATTATTCCAGTTTAGGCGCAATTGAGATGTTGACCACTAGATGGCAGCAGTGTATGTGCACCGTTTTAGACTGATTCCATGAACCATTGAATTTCTGTTCAAAATGTTGTATCAAGTCTGACCAAATGTGCCTAACTGGTTTATTAATACATCTTCAAGTTCATAACTGTGCACTCTCCTAAAACAATAGCATGGTATTCTTTCACTGTAATATCTACTGTCAATTGGACAGCGCAGTTAAATTAACAAGAATGTAAGCTTTCTTACCATACCAGATATGTCTATGTCCTGGGAAATGTTCTTGTTACATACAAGCTCATGCTAATCATAATAGCGCACATTAGCTCAACCATCCCGTGGATGAGACACCAATCCTGTAGAGGTTAGATGCTTTTTCGGGTTGTATCAGTCATGGACAGAAACTTCTGAGACATAGTATTAATGATGAACACCCGTAGGTTCACTGGTAAGCCACATTTGCCTCGGGATCCATCCCAATTGGTATTCTGTGGAACCATGCATTTTTTTCGCTGCGGCCTGTTGTCTAGCTCTTTGTCCACTGATCTACACGGATGGTTGTCGGCATGGTTGTATGCTGTGCAAAAACACATTCACGTTTATAGTACACAATTGTCGATTGTCGATTTTATTACAAAGTATGCCGACACATTGATCGGCTACATATATTTTTGTTTTTAAGAAAATGCACTGAAACCAAAATACCTTTAGTTTTGGTGATCCTCTCAGCTCCAACTCATTTTCAAGTCCTCTGGTGGTTACAGTCCTAACCCTAGAATGGGTAGCACCATAGAAATAAGTTGGCGATGTCTGTGAGCCGGAAAATTGTCTGCTCGGACCAAAACACACTGCCACCCATGTTTGCATGGTGTAACTGTGTCAGGTTGGTAGGCCTCCTTGCTCACACACACTTTTTCAGTTCTGCCCAAACATTTTCTATGGGATTGAGGTAAGGGCTTCGTGATGGCCACTCCAAAACCTTGAATTTGTTGTCCTTAAGCCATTTTTCACCAACTTTGGAAGTATGCTTGGAGTCATTGTTCATTTGGAAGAGCCATTTGCGACCAAGCTTTAACTTCCTGACTGATGTCTAGAAATGTTGCTTCAATATTTCCACATAATTTACCTCCCTCATGATGCCATCTATTTTGTGAAGTGCACCGGTCCCCCCTGCAGCAAACCACCCCCACAACATGATGCTTCCACTCCCGTGCTTAATGGTTGGGATGGTGTTCTTTGGCTTGCAAGCCTCCCCATTTTTCCTCCAAACATAACGATGGTCATTATGGCCAAACAATTCTATTTTTCTTTCATCAGAACAGAGGACATTTCTCCAAAAGTATGATCTTTGTCCCCACAGCATTAGATTTAAAACGAATCATCCAGCGATCATACACTGTTTACCAGGGGGCAGGGCTACTGGCGTTAAGGCTAATCTAAAGATGGTGCTGGCTAAAGCTAAAACTGGTGAGTGTAGAGAGTATAGAGATATTGTTATCCACATCGGCACCAACGATGTTAGGATGAAACAGTCAGAGGTCACCAAGCACAACATAGCTTCAGCGTGTAAATCAGCTAGAAAGATGTGTCGGCATCGAGTAATTGTCTCTGGCCCCGTCCCAGTTAGGGGGAGTGGTGAGCTCTACAGCAGAGTCTCACAACTCAATCGCTGGTTGAAAACTGTTTTCTGCCCCTCCCAAAAGATAGAATTTGTAGATAATTGGCCCTCTTTCTGGGACTCGTCCACAAACAGGACCATGCCTGATATGCTGAGGAGTGAAGGACTCCATCCTAGCTGGAGTGGTGCTCTCATCTTATCTAACAACATAGACAGGGCTCGAACTCCTCTAGCTCCACAATGAAATAGGGTGCAGGCCAGGCAGCAGGCTGTTAGCCAGCCTGCCAGCTTAGTGGAGTCTGCCACTAGCACAGTCCATGTAGTCAGCTCAGCTATCCCCATTGAGACCGTTGTCTGTGTCTCGACCTGGGTTGGGCAAAACTAAACATGGCGGTGCAATCTCACTAGGATAAAGACCTCCTCCATTCCTGTCATTATTGAAAGAGATCGTGATACCTCACATCTCAAAATAGGGCTACTTAATGTTAGATCTCTTACTTCAAAGGCAATTATAGTCAATGAACTAATCACTGATCATAATCTTGATGTGATTGGCCTGACTGAAACATGGCTTAAGCCTGATGGATTTACTGCGCTAAATGAGGCCTCACCTCCTGGTTACACTAGTGACCATATCCCCCGTGCATCCCGCAAAGGCGGAGGTGTTGCTAACATTTATGATAGCAAATTTAAATTTACAACAAATAAAATGACGTTTTCCTCTTTTGAGCTTCTAGTCATGAAATCCTTGCAGCCTACTCAATCACTTTTTATAGCTACTGTTTACATGCCTACTGGGCCATATACAGCGTTCCTCATTGAGTTCCCTGAATTCCTATCAGACCTTGTAGTCTTAGCAGATAATATTATAATTGTTGGTGACTTTAATATTCACATTTCGGAGCCATCATCGATTATTAGAAAGCAAATTACGGACTCCTGTTTAAATCTGCGTATTCCTTCAAAGCTGTCCCGAGTCTGCACAACTCTGCCAGGACCTAGGATCAAGGGAGATACTGAAGTATCTAGTACTATATCTATTGATACAATGATGACAATAATCATGGCCTCTAAACCTTCAAGCTACATACTATTCCAAATAAACTACTGAAAGTGCTGCTTCCTGTGCTTGGCCCTCCTATGTTGAACATAATAAACAGCTCTCTATCCACCGGATGTGTACCAAACTCACTAAAAGTGGCAGTAATAAAGCCTCTCTTGAAAAAGCCTAACCTTGACCCAGAAAACATAAACTATTGGCCTATATCGAATCTTCCATTCCTCTCAAAGATTTTAGAAAAGGCTGTTGCGCAGCAACTCACTGCCTTCCTGAAGACAAACAATGTATACGAAATGTTTCAGTCTGGTTTTAGACCCCATCATAGCACTGAGGCTGCACTTGTGAAGGTGGTAAATTACCTTTTAATGGCATCAGACCGAGGCTTTGCATCTGTCCTCGTGCTCCAAGACCTGAGTGCTGCTTTTGATACCATCGATCACCACATTCTTTTGGAGAGATTAGACACCCAAATTGGTCTTCACGGACAAGTTCTGGCCTGGTTTAGATCTTATCTGTCGTAAAGATATCAGTTTGTGAATGGTTTGTCTTTTGACAAATCAACTGTAAATTTCAGTGTTCCTCAAGGTTCCGTTTTTGGACCACTATTGTTTTCACTATATATTTTACCTCTTGGGGATGGCATTCGAAAACATAATGTTAACTTTCACTGCTATGCAGATGACGCACAGCTGTACATTTCAATTAAATATGGTGAAGCCCCAAAATTGCACTCGCTAGAAGCCTGTGTTTCAGACATAAGGAAGTGGATGGCGGCAAACGTTCTACTTTTAAACTCGGACAAAACAGAGATGCTTGTTCTAGGTCCCGAGAAACAAAGAGATCTTCTGTTGAATCTGACAATTAATCTTGATGGTTGTACAGTCCATCTACGTAACATTGCAAAAATCTAAATTGATGCAGAAAAATGTATCCATGCTTTTGTTACTTCTAGGTTAGACTACTGCAATGCTCTACTTTCCGGCTACCCGGATAAAGCACTAAATAAACTTCAGTTAGTGCTATATACGGCTGCTAGAATCCTGACTAGAACCAGAAAATGTGATCATATTACTCCAGTGCTAGCCTCCCTACAATGGCTTCCTGTCAAGGCAAGGGCCGATTTCAAGGTTTTACTGCTAACCTACAAAGCATTACATGGGCTTGCTCCTACCTATCTCTCTGATTTGGTCCTGCCGTACATACCTACACGTACGCTACAGTCACAAGACGCAGGCTTCCTAATTGTCCCTAGAATTTCTAAGCAAACAGCTGGAGGCAGGGCTTTCTCCTATAGAGCTCCATTTTTATGGAATGGTCTGCCTACCCATGTGAGAGATGCAAACTCGGTCTCAACCTTTAAGTCTTTTACTGAAGACTCATATCTTCAGTGGGTCATATGATTGAGTGTAGTCTGGCCCAGGAGTGTGAAGGTGAACGGAAAGGCTCTGGAGCAACGAACCGCCCTTGCTGTCTCTGCCTGGCCGGTTCCCCTCTTTCCACTGGGATTCTCTGCCTCTAACCCTATTACAGGGGCTGAGTCACTGGCTTACTGGTGCTCTTTCATGCTGTCCCTAGGAGGGGTGCGTCACTTGAGTGGGTTGAGTCACTGATGTGATCTTCCTGTCTGGGTTGGCGCCCCCCCCTTTGGTTGTGCCGTGGAGGAGATCTTTGTGGGCTATACTCTGCCTCGTCTCAGGATGGTAAGTTGGTGGTTGAAGATATCCCTCTCGTGGTGTGGGGGCTGTGCTTTGGCAAAGTGGGTGGGGTTATATCCTTCCTGTTTGGCCCTGTTCAGGGGTATCATCGGATGGGGCCACAGTGTCTCCTGACCCCTCCTGTCTCAGCTTCCAGTATTTATGCTGCAGTAGTTTATGTGTCGGGGATCTAGGGTCAGTTTGTTATATACTTCTCCTGTCTTATCCGGTGTCCTGTGTGAATTTAAGTATGCTCTCTCTCTTTCTCTCTTTCTTTCTCTCTCTCTGAGGACCTGAGCCATAGGACCATGCCTCAGGACTACATGGCATGATGACTCCTTGCTGTCCCCAGTCCACCTGGCCGTGCTGCTGCTCCAGTGTCAACTGTTCTGCCTGTGATTATTATTATTTGACCATAATGGTCATTTATGAACATTTGAACATCTTGGCCATGTTCTGTTATAATCTCCACCCGTCACAGCCAGAAGAGGACTGGCCACCCCACATAGCCTGGATCCTCTCTAGGTTTCTTCCTAGATTTTGGCCTTTCTAGGGAGTTTTTCCTAGCCACTGTGCTTCTACACCTGCATTGCTTGCTGTTTGGGGTTTTAGGCTGGGTTTCTGTACAGCACTTTGAGATATCAGCTGATGTATGAAGGGCTATATAAATACATTTGATTTGATTTTATGTGCAGTTGCAAACCGTAGTCTGGCTTTTGTTAATGGCAGTTTTGAAGCAGTGGCTTCTTCCTTGCTGAGCGGCCTCTCAGGTTATGTTGTTCTAGCACTCGTTTTAATGTGGATATAGATACTTTTGTATCTGTTTCCTCCAGCATCTTTACAAGGTCCTTTGCTGCTGTTCTGGGATTGATTTGCACTTTTCGCACCAAAGTACGTTCATCTCTAGGAGACAGAACGCGTCTCCTTCCTGAGCGGTATGATGGATGTGTGGTCCCATGGTGTTTATACTTGCGTACTATTGTTTGTACAGATGAACGTGGTACCTTCAGGCGTTTGGAAATTGCTCCCAAGAATGAACCAGACTTGTTGAGGCCTCCAATTTTTTGGGGGGTCTTGGCTGATTTCTTTTGATTTTCCCATGTTGTCAAGCAAAGAGGCACTGAGTTTGAAGGTAGGCCTTGAAATACATCCACAGGTACACCTCCAATTGAATCAAATTATATCAATTAGCCTATCAGAAGCTTCGAAAGCCATCATTATCTGGAATTTTCCAATCTGTTTAAAGGCACAGTCAAATTAATGTATATTAACCTCTGACCCACTGTAATTGTGATACAGTGAATTATAAGTGAAATAATCCTCCTTTAAACAATTGTTGGAAAAATTACTTTTCTCATGCACATGGTAGATATCCTAACTGACTTGCCAAAACTATAGTTTGTTAACAAGAAATTTGTGGAGTGGTTGAAAAACAAGTTTTAATGACTGCAACCTAAGTGTATGTAAACTTCCGACTTCAACTGTAGGTCTCCTGATTTAAACTCAATCTAACTTTTTGGGAATAGACGGAAAACATTCATCCGTAACTGTGCCAAGCCTACAAGTAAAGATGAACTGGTGAAGGACATCAACACGTTTTGGCTTGAGAATTTGACGATACAACTCTCCCCCTACCCTCCTTGGTAAGAGTCTATTGTTCTGCTAAGAGCCCATAATGGGTGGATGGATGGCTTCTTTTGTATTCCAATGTAGGAATGAATGTATTAATTACAGTCATTTACCATTCTTATTATCCGACTGGAAACGTTGTTTGCAGAGTTCACAATCTCATTTTCAAGTCCTTGTTTAAAAAATAACAATATTTTGGAGATTATATTTTCAAATACCCGAAAGTGAGCGTTTTTAATCTGAATAAGTGGAAAAAGGCCATTCTTGAACATAGGGTGAGACAATAGCCCCTTTTAATTTTGTTTGGTTTGCTATTCCAAATCAAATTGAATATGTTTTGCTCATATCATTTAAACAGGTCGCTCTCCGCCTGACTCTCCGCCAATGACGTGACTCTCCGCCAATAATACAATTTAGAGGATTGGAGGATTCTAAATTAACATCTAATGGGCATTTGTCGTTAGGGCAAATCTGATCTGTGAGAATATCTAAGGGGCTTTAATATCATAATTCAGGGTTAATATTAATAATAATAATCTCTTTGCAAATAAGGATGCATTATGAAAGGAAAATTACATGCGCAAGAGACGGTGGTAATATTTTTCCTTTTAGAGACTGTAATACATGGCACCCAGGTCAGGATAACCAATATTATACACAAAGCACTAACCCTGACTCCCGTTTTTTAAGTGTTCATAGGTCTAGGTCTATATATTCCTTGTGTTTTCTACAAAAATTGCTTATTTCAGTTGCACACTCTTTTACAGACCGTGCTTATTTGAGACCAAAACTAGCGATCAATTGTGGAGTTGTGTCTTTTTATAATCACTTCTATTTTCTATTTTTCACTTCTAAACTATCAGAAAGAATGTTGGTACTAATTTATTTTGATCCAAAGCCACGAATGAGTGAGTCACTCAGCTTTATGTAGGGGCCGAGGCTATATGACTGTGCCATCAACTTGATTATTTAGCAAACATCACTCGCTGCTTATATTCAGTCAACACATACAGGGGGGCAAAAAAGTAGTTAGTCAGCCACCAATTGTGCAAGTTCTCCCACTTAAAAATATGAGAGAGGCCTGTAATTTTCATAATAGGTACACTTCGACTATGACAGACAAAATGAGACAAAAAAAATTCCTGAAAATCACATTGTAGGATTTTTAATGAATTTATTTGCAAATTATGGTGGAAAATAAGTATTTGGTCAATAACAAAAGTTTATCTCAATACTTTGTTATATACCCTTTGTTGGCAATGACAGAGGTCAAACATTTTCTGTAAGTCTTCACAAGGTTTTCACACATTATTATTTTGGCCCATTCCTCCATGCAGATCTCCTCTCGAGCAGTGATGTTTTGGGGCTGTTGCTGGGCAACACGGACGTTCAACTCCCTCCAAAGATTTTCTATGGGGTTGAGATCTGGAGACTGGCTAGGCCACTCCAGGACCTTGAAATGCATCTTACGAAGCCACTCCTTCATTGCCCGGGCGGTGTGTTTGGGTTCATTGTCATGCTGAAAGACCTAGCCACGTTTCATCTTCAATGCCCTTGCTGATGGAAGGGGGTTTTCACTCAAAATCTCACGATACATGGCCCCATTCATTCTTTCCTTTACACGGATCAGTCGTCCTGGTCCCTTTGCAGAAAAACAGCCCCAAAGCATGATGTTTCCACCCCCATGCTTCACAGTAGGTATGGTGTTCTTTGGATGCAACTCAGCATTCTTTGTCCTCCAAACACGATGAGTTGAGTTTTTACCAAAAAGTTATATTTTGGTTTCATCTGACCATATGACATTCTCCCAATCTTCTTCTGGACCATCCAAATGCTCTCTAGCAACCTTCAGACGGGCCTGGACATGTACTGGCTTAAGCAGGGGGACACGTCTGGCACTGCAGGATTTGAGTTCCTGGTGGCGTAGTGTGTTACTGATGGTAGGCTTTGTTACTTTGGTCCCAGCTCTCTGCAGGTCATTCACTAGGTCCCCCCGTGTGGTTCTGGGATTTTTGCTCACCGTTCTTGTGATCATTTTGACCCCACGGGGTGAGATCTTGCGTGGAGCCCCAGATCGAGGGAGATTATCAATCGTCTTGTATGTCTTCCATTTCCTAATAATTGCTCCCACAGTTGATTTCTTCAAACCAAGCTGCGTACCTATTGCAGATTCAGTCTTCCCAGCCTGGTGCAGGTCTACAATTTTGTTTCTGGTGTCCTTTGACAGCTCTTTGGTCTTGGCCATAGTGGAGTGTGACTGTTTGAGGTTGTGGACATGTGTCTTTTATACTGATAACAAGTTCAAACAGGTGCCATTAATACAGGTAACGAGTGGAGGACAGAGGAGCCTCTTAAAGAAGGTCTGTGAGAGCCAGAAATCTTGCTTGTTTGTAGTTGACCAAATACTTATTTTCCACCATAATTTGCAAATAAATTCATAAAAGATGCTACAATGTGATTTTCTGGATTTTTTTTCTCATTTTGTCTGTCATCAAATCAATTCAAATGTATTTATATAGCCCTTCGTACATCAGCTGATATCTCAAAGTGCTGTACAGAAACCCAGCCTGTCATAGTTGAACTGTACCTATGCTGAAAATTACAGGCCTCTCTCGTCTTGCACAATTGGAGGCTGACTAAATACTTTTTTGCCACACTGTATATCTTAAGAATATCATGGAATATAATATTTAAAAAAATATACAGCTTCCAAAAGCATAATCAATGCTTTAACTCTCCCTTGCGGTGGTCTGGCGCAATGAAGCAGGTACCCACAAATGACCTCGAAATCCCGCGGCATAATCTGAAAACTTTTAATTGAGGAACCACTGTAGTGTCATACCCAAGAAGACTCAAGGCTGTAATCGCTGCCAAAGGTGCTTCAACAATGTCCTGAGTAAAGGGTCTGAATACATATGGAAATGTGATCTAAGTTTTTTATTTTTAAGAAATGAGCAAACATTTCTAAAAAAAGTTTTAGCTTTTTCATCATGGGTTATTGTGTGTAGATTGAAATTATATATATTTTTTAATCAATTTTAGAAAAAGGCTGTAACCTAACAAAATGTGGGGAATAATCAAGGGGTCTGAATACTTTCCGAAGACACTGTATATATAGTAGATAAAGACTAAAATTGACAAGTCTGATGGGTGACAATATTATCAATTGTCAAATTGAGAATAAAGAGACTGTTGACCCGCTCAGCATTTATTGACAAAGAAGGGAACAGAACTTGCCAAACAGTACCTTTTCCAATAATCCTCCAGAAGTCCATGCAGGCCATACGATTTGATTGCTATACCCTATCGAAAAAAAAAAGTATATTCTGAGGTTTATAATTTAACCTAATCTTGCCAGAATTATCTCAAAATTGCACGGATGGGTTCATTTTCAAAATACAACTTTTTCCTACAATAACTGCATCTCCATGTGTTCCCATAACTCCTTCCTCATGTGAGTACTTGTGACAATAAGCTATAGCCATTTGGGAAAAATATACTTTCTATTCTATGCTGTTATATTCTATTATATTCTTACTCTAAAATATATGTGTGCTGACTGTGGTAGGGCAGGGGAATATAAGCGCGTGATGTCTGCTAAATGAACAAGTTGATTTCATGGAAAAGCCATAAGCACAGATACTGTAGGCCTGAAATTAGAAAAATGCTATTCTGTTCTTTTGAAATACATTTCTTATTATTAGGTTTTTTATGACCTTCCTAACTAACTCTTAATAAACTTATTGTGTATATTACTTTGATTTACTTTACTATTGGTACTTGTTGAGGCCCGGCTATTCTTCTGTTAAATATGCATATGCTCATTTTGACCATCATGGCACTTTGAGGTAGAAATCATCAGAATTAGATGTTTTTTAAATTAGATTTATCTCAATGTTCTGGTGTGTAAAATACACATATTTAGGAAAAGTCAGGGACAAGTGGGTTCAAGGTTTTTATTGAATTGAAGTTATTGAAATGACAAAATTGAAAACGGTCAGATTGACTGTCTTGGCGGTTGTAATGTTAAGTTGCCTACAAATGTCTGTACTGAATGAAATATAACCACTACCTTTTTAAAACTATATTTCTTTCCCAAACACAATTCAACACAATCACAATCTTTTTTTGTGTGTATAGTTTAATCATTTTAAGCATATTTTAACACAGGCTTAATACCTAACAAACACTTTGTACTTTTGTGTTTTTACACAGGCCATGCCCTGTCATTACCTCATATCCCAGCAATAAAACACTTCAATTTGTCCATCTTGCCATTGGCTGAACCATTTGCTCAATTTAGCTATGGGGTCAGCTTACCCCAAAGCAAACATTGACTATATTAGCCCACACATCTACAAGGATGCACTTTCATGCTAGGTTAGGACCTCATATTGAAGCTTATAGAGATTGCAACTTATATATAGAACAATCTTAAAATGATCTACTTTGGTGTAGATACAAGCATCATGAAACCGATAACACAATAAATGATTATGCCTTTGTGAAATTTGTTTTTTGGACCTATATTACCACTTTTCCATGTGTTTTTTTCCTTCACAGACTCCGTTTGGAGTTAGGCTGAAAAAATGTTTGACCTGTGCTACAGATGGGTACACTACAAATTATATATATCTTTTTTACAGTTTTAGTACATCTTTTTTTTGGTGAATTTTCAGGGGGTTCTGCAGCACCCTCCGATGTCCACAGATTAATCCATCTTTCCCAGTATAATACAATTTTGCTATTTCCTTTTGCAATGCTTCCCTCCATTTTACTGTGATGTCTTATGAGGGTCTTGAACCTCCCTATTTGGAACATTTCTACACATATTGCCATACAAATAAATACTTTGCCCAAGAGTATAATAATATTTTACATTGACTGATAGTGGCTTCTCGGATCCCCTAACAATACAGTTTGAAGGTCCATCTGAACCCTGATATTATGACGTACAGTAACAATCATTCCTGGACCTGACTCCAAAAGCGAGCCACCGATGGACAGTACCAGAAAGATTTATTGAGTCTGTTTCCTTGTGGCAGAGTCTGCACAGGGCTGACCGTTCAATGTCCCATATATTGAACATTATTTTGTAGCAAGTATTTTATATAACAGCTTAAATGGAAATGAACAGATTGATGTTTCAATTGTTTTATATATTAGTTCATAGACCCGATGCCAAGGTATTGGGACACCAAAGACCTGTTCCCAACTGACTTGAAAGTTATGCAACATTAGCTTTAAAATCTTTTGACTTTAAGTGAAACTGCTATATATTTTTTATTTATACAAATACTTTTAAGCCATTTATGTTTTTTAATGGGTATCAGACAGACTCGTTCATTTCTACTGCCTCTTCCAATTTTGTGGTAGAACCATGATGAGTTGGTTATAATTTTGTATTGTGTCACGCCCTGATCTGAGATATCTCTGTTTTCTTCATATTTTGGTTAGGTCAGGGTGTGCCTAGGGTGCATACGCTAGTTTCTGTATTGTCTAAGGTTTTTTGTATGTCTAGGATTTTTGTAGGTCTAGGTGATCTGTATGTCTATGGTGGCCTGATATGGTTCCCAATCAGAGGCAGCTGTTTATCGTTGTCTCTGATTGGGGATCATACTTAGGTAGCCGTTTCCCTTTGGTGTTTGTGGGATCTTTTTCTATGTTTAGTTGCCTGTCTGCACTACTCGTATAGCTTCACGTTTCGTTTCGTTATTTTTTGAGTTGGTTCAGTGTTTCATTCTTTTAATAAATAAGAATGTACGCATACCATGCTGCGCCTTCCTTATAACGAACATTTTATTTATTTATTTACCTTTATTTAACCAGGTAGGCAAGTTGAGAACAAGTTCTCATTTACAATTGCGACCTGGCCAAGATAAAGCATGAAGAGCCCAAATAAAATGGACCAAGCAGCGTGTTCAGGAGGAATGGACCTGGGAGAAGATTCTGGATGGAGCAGGACCCTGGACGCAGGCTGGGGAGTATCGCCGTCCTAAGGAGGTGAGAGAGGCAGCGAAAGCGGAACGGCGATATTACGAGGAGTTGTACCAACGAGACAAGTAAGAGAGGCAGCCCCATAAAAACATTTTTTTGGGGGCACACGGGGAGATTGGCTGAGTCAGGTTGGAGACCTGAGCCAACTCCTCGTGCTTACCGTTGGGAGCGTGTGACTGGTCAGACACCGTGTTATGGGTCAGACACCGTGTTACACAGTGATGCGCACCGTGTCTCCAGTTCGCATTCATAGCCCGGTGCGCTCTATTCCAGCTCCTCGCATTTGCCGGGCTACAATGGACATCCAGCCAGGACGGATGGTGCTGGCTCAGCGCTCCTGGTCTCCACTACACCTCCTTGGACCAGGATATCCTGCGCTGGCTCTGCGTACTGTGTCTCCGGTGCGTCTGCACAGCCCATTGCGTCCTGTGCCAGCGCCCCGCACTTGCCGGGCTCAAGTGAGCATCCAGCCAGGACGCATTGTGCCAGCTCTACGCTCCAGATCTCCAGTGCACCTCCAAAGTCCAGTACGTCCTGTGCCTCCTCTCCGGCCCTCGCCCTGGGGTGCGTGGCACCAGCCCGGTACCACCGGTGCCGGCACCACACATCAGGCTTCCAGTGCGCCTCCACAGCCCATTGCGTCCTGTGCCAGCGCCCCGCACTTGCTGGGCTCAAGTGAACATCCAGCCAGGACGCATTGTGCCAGCTTTACGCTCCAGATCTCCAGTACGCCTCCAAAGTCCAATACGTCCCATGCCTCCTCTCCGCACTCGCCCTGGGGCTGGTACTACCGGTGCCGGCACCACACATCAGGCTTCCAGTGCGCCTCCACAGTCCAGTACGTCCTGTGCCTGCTCCCCGCACTCGCCCTGAGGTGCATGTCAGCAGCCCGGTACCACCAGTGCCGGCACCACGCATCAGGTCCTCCAGCTTCCGGCAACGGTCCACAGTCCGGGGTCTCCGGCAACGGTCCCCAGTCCGGGGTCTCCGGCGACGGTCCGGCAACAGTCCACGGTCTGGTTCTACAAAGGCGGAGGGATCAGCGTAAAGAGGGGGGGGGGGCTGCCACCGAGGGTAGATGCCCACCCGGTCCCTCCCCTATAGGTTCAGGTTTGCGTCCGGGAGTCCGCACCTTTTTAGGGGGGGGGGGGGCACTGTCACACCCTGACCTGAGATATCTCTGTGTTCTTTATATTTTGGTTAGGTCAGGGTGTGACTAGGCTGGGTACGCTATCATATTTAGGTAGCCATTTCCCTTTGGTGTTTGTGGGATCTTGTTCTATGTTTAGTTGCCTGTCTGCACTACTCGTATAGCTTCACGTTTAATTTTGTAATTTTGTTAGGTTGTTCAGTGTTTCATTCTTTTAATAAATAAGAATGTACACATACCATGTTCCTTGGTCCAATCCCTATAATGAATGTGACATATTGAGCATACACCTCCATACACTGGTGTGACAATGTTAACATCCTTGTTTACAATGTCCTTCCTAAATATTATAGCCTTATCGTTTAACCATATTATTTTCTGTATATTTGATCTACCTTTTCTGGAGGGCGAAATTAAAATAGCAGCCAACTCTGTATGGCTTCATTTAAAAAGGAAGATATTTTAAATATGATTCTACTGTCAGTTCAACAAAAATGTGTGGGGTTAATCTGCAAAATATGCATACAGCCCCTTCTTAACCATACAGCCAGGTCACCAGTTTGGATTTAGATATAGTTTCTGTAACATTTTCCCTCCATCCCATGGCAAAAATGTTAGAACTGCAAAAAATTTGCTTTAAAGCGACACATTTTCCTCTCTGCCGCCAAGAGTGGAGCCACTAAAATGTTTTTCCCACTTCATGGTGGGGGCCCCCAACCAAATCTTGCTTAGGGCCCCCAAATGCTGGAAACTGTTGGCATATTATAATCCATGCATAACTTAATAACTGAACAGTGATTTCAGGTTAAATTAAATCAAATATTGCTCATTAATCAAAATTAATCTTTACCCCTAAGAGTGCCTGACTATAGCCTGTCTTCAGATGAAGAAAAAAAGACGTAAAAGAAAACAAATAGTCAACCCACTACTCACCTCTCACTGCAGTTTGTTCACCTGACATTGCAGCCTTAGGCACAGACAAGCTTGGCTGGCACGCAGGGTTCATTTTCATTATTCAGGGGCAATATGATCCAGGATTAGCTAGCTATCATGGTGAAACAGGGAGTTTGAACTCACCCCTCTAGCCTTGTGTGTGGCCTTCTCAATCTAAGAGCCTCCATAACCCCCACAAGCACCGGTGTAGACTCACTCTTTGTCAAACATTGATTTAGAAGAAGGCCATAGGAGTCAAGGGACGCATGGCTCTGTGGTTCTCCCGTAGAGGAGAACACAGTCTCTGGGGATAGAATACTGTCAGCAGAATCAGGAGAACTGAATTGTGATTGATAGGTAAACTTCTGAAAGGAGAGACACACTGGCAGCTGACAAATGTTGTTGACAATAGGGTTGTCATGTTGGCAAACTCTTACCAGCTTCTCACAATGTGATCCCATTTAAATTATTATTGATACATTTGTAAATGTTATGGTTGATGAATGATGATGATTAACCTTTCTGATACTGATTGTGCTCTAGAATCAAGGGTTTCTCCAAATCACAAAATGTATTGGGAAGGTGCCAATGTTGTTTTCCAAAAAGAGCTGGCTTTTGTGACAGACATTGGATTTCTGTAAAACCTCAATCAAAATGATAATCTGTTAATAAGGATCAATAATTATGAGCTTCCTGTACACTAAGGGCGTTGTTCCATCCCATGCTGTGTTGAAATTGGAAGAGTATTGAACTGGGTTTTCAAAAGAGTTTGGTTAATTGTCGGCATATTTGTTATCTTCCTGTTTTTTTTCGCGTTACCTAGACTACCTCTCCTCTCCTAGTTGGCGTGCAAGATCAAGTGTGCCTTTAGCTTGTGTCGTCTCAATTAAAAAGAGTAGGCTATATGCAGAGAAGCAAGGGACAGTTATCTTTCCGAATAAATACAATTCCTGAATGTCATAGGCTATAGTTTACTACACTGTCTGGAATTAAATATTGATAACCCATTTATTGGTCTCTGCCTGCAAATCATTCCGCTCCACTCCTAAAAGGTAGGTCTATATGCAAAATGTAGCTCAAGAAGTGCAAGTGTCCGCTCTCATCATTTTTGCTGTTTCAAGTTCAGTAGGCTACCTGTCCTTTTCTCTTTGGGCATGCGAGATTAAGTGTGCCTATACGTGTCATCTCAATTAAGCACAGGCGTAACCTATATCCTAGAATAGGCTATATTTACGGGTGGAAAAGAATGAGGCAGTTTGCCTCTTTCCAAGGAAATGAACATCATTCATATATGATTAGCCCATAGTTTCTTAAATATTGAAAACCCATGTCTTTGTCTCTGCCAGGAAATCTTCCCATTCCTAAGAGGTAGGCTATATGCAAAACATAGCTAAGGTTGCGTTCAAGTGTCCACACTTGCTCCAACTCTGGTTCTCTTTCAAACTATGTCTGGCCTATTGGCTGGCATCGTCCAATAATAGCGATAGCCTATAATTAAGCCACATAAGAATCTCTGGCCATTTAACCTAATTTCTTAGGTTATTTTGCACAAAGGAAACACCAACATATGGCTCTATTGTCGGCTGGTGTTAAGGCGGTGCTAGTGTCAAATGCACATTAGTTTGCTATTTCATCATGTAAAAACTGTCTCACTGGCATTTTCCAGCCCTAACGCCAGGTTCGGCAGGTTACCTGTCTTATATTAGCTCTATTGCGCTCAGATTGGAGAGGAGAGGTGAGGTGTCCTTAAAACATGATCCAAAGTGCTAATTTCAGGCTGCACTGATAGAGATATTTAAGACCAACCAAAAGCTGGTTTTAGTGGTAACAGTTGGTTATGTCATGCGGAAACGCAGTCTATCCAGCCATGACGCACACTGTCCATATGCGTATGGAACAAGGGTAGCCTTTTGTGCATGTATACCTGGTATTTAGAAAAATAAAAAACGAATGTTTTCACATCTTGTTTAATTAGGTTAAAAACCTCTCTAGGGTAGGGGGCAACATTCGATATTTGGGTGAAATGCATACCCAAATTTAATGGCCTTCTACTCGGGGCCCAGAAGATATGATATGCATATAACTGGTAGATTTGGATAGAAAACACTCTAAAGTTTCCAAAACTGTTAAAATAGTGTCTTTTTTTTTATTTTACCTTTATTTAACCAGGCAAGTCAGTTAAGAACACATTCTTATTTTCAATGACGGCCTGGGAACAGTGGGTTAACTGCCTGTTCAGGGGCAGAACGACAGATTTGTACCTTGTCAGCTCGGGGGTTTGAACTCGCAACCTTCCGGTTACTAGTCCAACGCTCTAACCACTAGGCTACGCTGCCGCCCCAGCGTGTCTGTGAGTATAACAGAACTGAGAACAATCTATTCAGGAAGTATTTTTTTTGGTTTTGTAGTTTTCTATTCAATACCATTACAGTATCCATTGACATAGGACTCCATTTGCAGTTCCTATGCCTTCCACTAGATGTCATCAGTCTTTAGAAATCGTTTCAGGCTTGTATTCTTATAAATGAGGGAGTAAGACCAGTCTGAATGAGTGGGCCCTAACGTGACGCAGAGTTTTTTCAGGCACATGTGCATTTCTTGTTTACCTTTTATATTGACAATGTTATTGTCCGGTTGAAATATTATAGATCATTTAGGCTAAAAAACAACCTGAGGATTGAATATTTATTTTGATTTATTTCACCTTTATTTAACCAGTTGGGCTAGTTGAGAACAAGTTCTCATTTGCAACTGCGACCTGACATCGTTTGACATGTTTCTATGAACTTTACGGATACAATTAGGATTTTTTGTCTGATTGTTTTGACTGAGTTTGAGCCTGTGGATTACTGAAGAAAACGCGCTAACAAAACGAAGGTTTTTGGATATAAAGAGACTTCATCGAACAAAAGGAACATTTATTGAATAAATGAATGTCTTCTGATTAACACCATATGAAGATCATCAAAGGTAAGGGATTAATTATATCTCTATTTTTGAGTTTAGTAACGTTTCTGCTTGGCTGGTTACTGTTTGTAATAATTTGTCAACTGGGCTATGTTCTTGGCTAGGTATACTTTCGCCGAAAAGCATTTTAGAAATATGACAAGAAGTTCATCTTTAAACCTATGTACAATTTGTTTTGTTTTCTGAATTTTTAGAATTGAGCATTTCTGTAATTGAATTTGGCGCTCTGCAACCTCACTGGATGTTGGCCAGATGGGACCCCTACAGAGGTTAAAAACCAAGCTTAGCCTCCCCTCTCATTGAAGGCTTTTTTTGTCCAGCCCAATGCAATCGCAAAAAAGTCAAGACTGTCAATAAAGGGTTTGGTTCCTGAGACCACTTAGAAATAGATCTTAATCACCAAAGCTTTATTAAAATATAAAGTTTGACAGGAGTAAAACAGTGAGCTGACATTCCCTTTTTATCTATACATTGTAGGCAGGCCCACATTATTTTACCCTTGCAGGTCCCGTATTGGACATGCTTAAAACCCCTTCCTATCAAGGCACAAGGTGAGACCCAAATGCAGACACAGGAGGCAGATGGCTGGCGTTTAAGATGTTTAATAAATCCAAAGGGAATAGGCAAGAGAATGGTTGTGGACAGGCAAGAGGTCAAAACCAGATTCCAGGAGGTACAGAGTGGCAGGCAGGCTCGAGGTCAGGGCAGGCAGGTACAGAGTCCAGAAACAGGGTCAAAACCAGGAGGACTAGAAAAACGAGAAAAGGCAAAGCAGGAAAAAACGCTGGTAGGCTTGGACATACAAGACAAACTGGCACAGGGGGACAGTAAACATGGATACATACACTGGGGAAACAAGTGACACCTGGAGAGGGTGGAGACAATAATGAGGACAGGTGAAACAGATCAGGGTGTGACAGTACCCACCTCCCATAGGGGTGCCACCTGGCGTCCTAAGGGCACATACCTGGTTGACCGGAGTGTCGGCAGTGGATATCGGCGATGAGGGCTGGATCCAGGATGCCTCTAGCGGGAACCCAGCACCTCTCCTCCGGACCGTAACCCTCCCAGTCAACCAGGTACTGGAAACCCCTGTCCCGTGATCGAACACCCAGGAGACATCTCACCGTGTATGCCGGATGGCCATCAATGACACGGGGGCCTGGGGACAGAAGACAAAGAACAGTGAGACAGGTTTAATTCCAGACACATGGAATGTAAGGTGAATATGGAGGGTATGGGGTAGCAAGAGACAGACAGCAGTGGAACTCAGGACTCGGGAGCTGGGAAAAGGACCAATAAAATGGGTAGGTCTTGGTTGGCTCGTTCCGACTGACCGTTAGTTTCGGGATGGAATCCGGATGACAGGCTGGCCGACGACACAATAAGGGTGCAGAATGACCATGTCTACCGGGAGTCCATCTACCGGGGTTGCATGGATCCAGAAGACATGCTGCACCATAAGCTGGTCCTTCTCCTTGGCAGAAGGTAGTTTGGGGAGAGGATGAAATGGGTGGCCTTGGAGAATCGTTTGACTACTGTCAGAATTACAGTGTTGCCATCAGACGGAGGAAGCCCAGTGACAAAGTCCAGAGATATGAGACTAGGGACAGTGCGGGACCGGTAGGGGTGCAGGAGGCCAGAAGGAGCTTGCCGTGGTGTCTTGTTTTGAGCACACACAGTGCATGCGGTGGTGAAGGCAGAGACTTCAGGGACCCTTGTGGGCCACCAGAAACGTTGTCAAATGAAGGCTAGTGTGCGACGGGACCCTGGATGACAGGTCAGCCTGGAGGAATGAGCCCATTCCAGGACCTGGGACAGGACTGGATTAGGGACAAACAGCCAGTTAGCCGGGCCCCCTTCAGGTCCAGGCTGGGAGTGTTGTGCCTCGCGGTCCAGGTTCTCAATAGCCCAATCTACAGTGGCAGCAAGGCATGAGGTAGGGAGAATGGTTTCAGAGGTCGAGGGTGTGGCAGAGGAACTGTATAGGCAGAAGAGACAGCGTCAGCGTCAGGCTTCACATTCTTAGACCCTGGGCGGTAGGAGATGGTGAAGTTACATCTGGTGAACAGATGGGACCACCGGTCCCGCCTGGAGTTGAGGCGCTTGGCTATACGGAGATAATCCATGTTTTTATGGTCGGTCCAGTCCAGGAATGGCTGTTCTGCTCCTTCCAGCCAGTGGCTCCACTCTTCCAATGCCATCTTCACCACCAGGAGTTCTCGGTTGTCAACATCGTACTTCCTTTCAGCAGATTGAGCCTATGGGACAGGAAAGCACAGGGATGAAGCTTCTGGTCCTGGGCGGATCGCTGGGACAGATGGACAGAGGAGGTAAGCGGGGTTCACAGGGAGTCGGGATAGGCCGTACAAACTCCCCACAGATAGGGAACAAGAAAATCCTGGGTGATTGGGGTTTTTCCAGAGGTGGCAGACAGTCTCTGAGCTAACTCCCTGATTTGCTCCATAATAGCCTTTAACCCATGGTTGTGGTGTTCCATCATGGAACTGAGCCCTTCCAAAAGACCCTGTAGCAACTCCGAGATGTCTCCCAATGGTTGCTCCCTGTAGGGAGACAGTGTGGCGGTGCTGGTCCAAGTCTGTTGGGTCTGTCATGGCCAGTTCGTACTATCAAGGCACAACGCGAGACCCAAATGCAGACACAGGAGGCATATAGTTGGAGTTTAAGATGTTTAATAAATCCAAAGGGAATAGGCAAGAGAATGGTTGTGGACAGGCAAGGGGTCAAAACCAGGTCAGAGTCCAGGAGGTACAGAGTGGAAATGGGAAAAAAAGCAGGTTGGCTTGGACATACAAGACGAACTGGCACAGGGAGACAGGAAACACAGGGATAAATACACTGGGGAAAACAAGTGACACATGGAGGGGGTGGAGACAATAGCATGGACAGGTGAAACAGATCATGGAGTGACACTTCCATGATGTAGGCTACGTGTCCATGCCCATCATGTATCAAAAGATTGGTGGACCTCGTATTTAGATGTTAACTGAAACGTTTGCTTGTTTTCCATTTCATATGTTCAAAACCCAAGCCCTCACTTTTAGGCCTACTATAACGAAGGCTGGTTCAACAGCAATACCTGTCTTTATTTTATCCTGGCCATTGTATGATATCATTACGTTTTACATATTTATTGTTGTTGCTGTTAAAAAAACCCAGATTGCTTGTTTTTGGTTTAATTTGATTACAACCAATCTTATTAGAATGATTCACCTTCCTGGTTTTATGGTTACAACATCCGTGGCTCGCACGCAATGCAAGATGTGTTAGAGCAATCTGATCTGTAAGATGGTTCCGAATGTGTTAATAAAACATAGGCTTATTTGGGAGTAGTATAACGGTGAGTAGACATTCTACCTTTCTATTTAAACTGGATCTTTGTCCGGCTACTGTGAAAAGTTTGGATGTAAGTAAAACCCTCCTTAGTCTGCGTTGTTTTAATATTATATGCCCACGGGGAGAAATGATGGTGCCTATTTAAAACCTATTTAAAACCTATTTAAAGCCTATTTAAAACAAGTTGTTTCTTTTTGTTTAGAATTTGATTATAATTATTCGCTAGCCTTCAGGTCTGAATTAATTAAATCTAGCTATTGACAATGTTTGGACAATGTTTGTAACTGTTATTGGAGGGATGAGACAAATTTCTTTCCACAAATAGGTATTCAATTGGTTTAAAATCTGGTGACTGAGAAAGACAGACACACACATACACACCCCCTTTAATCCCCTATGCTCCTTTGAGACCCCTATTTTCAAAATCACAGAACTCTTCTAGACATGGTAGCCAAAATATTGGGCAACTGGGCATTTACATGACCCTAATGCATGATGGGATGTTAATTGCTTAATTAACTCAGGAACCACACCTGTGTGGAAGCATCTTGTCACGCCCTGACCTTATAGAGAGCTTTTTATGTCTCTATTTTGGTTTGGTTGGGGTGTGATTTGGGTGGGCAGTCGATGTTCATTTGTCTATGTTTCGTATTTCTATGCTTTGGCCGGGTATGATTCTCAATCAGGGACAGCTGTCTATCGTTGTCTCTGATTGGGAACCATAATTAGGTAGCCTTTTCCCACCTGTGTTTTGTGGGTAGTTCTTTTCTTTTTAGTGTTCTGCACCTGACAGGACTGTTTCGGTTTCACGTATTCACTTTATTATTTTGTTCTAGTGTTCAGTTTAATAAAAGTCATGAACACTTACCACGCTGTGCTTTGATCTGATTCTTCCTCATCAGACGACGATGACCGTTACACATCTGCTTTAAAATATGTCCTTTGTATCCCTCACTTACTCAAGTGTTTCCTTTATTTTGGCAGTTACCTGTAGCTGCTATTGTTTCTAAACGTTTTTCTAAATAAACTTTTCTATACCTCCATATCACACACTCAGAAACTGAGAACAGAGAGAGTTATCACTTTCATTTTTATCCCCTGTAGCTTTAGAATCGAGACAAATTTCGGTTCCTGTTTCAGTCACATCTTTGGCCATGTTTGCGTGGGTCAAACAAAAAACACGCTAATGATTTGTTGCAAATAGCACCTTCCAAAAAGGACGGTGATTGCTGCATGGTGTAGTTGGTGAGAAGCAACTGAAGCAACTTGAAGGTGACTTCATCAAAAACTGCATGACCTTTGATCACATGATTTTTGTAAAGTTTGTGCAGTTGACATGTAATCATCAAGTTGGAAAATGTTTATCTCCATAATGCAACACACGTCAAAGACGGTGTCTAACGGTGGTCAATGTATTGACAAAAGTGATCCGCTCGAACGAGCTCAATGACTTTTATTGTGCAAAATAGCTGGGGCTGCCAAGCGAGCTGTCACATACGCCTGACAAAAACATTTGCTAGCTTTTGGTCGTGGTGCTATCATGTTGCAGATGTGTGAAGCACACCGTTACACATGCGTAGATAATCTGAGTGCACCGTCTTGCATCGCGCTTATCTGCGGTTCATCCTGCTGCTCATGGCAACATCATACCCTGAGTCTCAATTTAAGGTGGATGAAGTGTGAAAGGACTGATATGCTGATGATGTGTGGAGTTGGTAGGTAGGCTTGGAGCAGACATGGATGGCGCTAGGGAGGGGTGCTGAAGCACCTTCAAGAAGGCCTAACGCCCCCAAGAAAGGGGAAGTTTAAGGGGAAGTTCAGGTTTTTACAATTTGATATTGTAACGGCGTTCTTCGTTTGTTGAAAGAGAGTCGGACCGAAATGCAGCGCAGTGGTTAATCATGACTTTAATGAACAAAGTGACACATGAAATAACTATACAAATACGAAAACAACAAACGGAACGTGAAACCTAATTACAGCCTATCTGGTGAAACTACACAGAGACAGGAACAATCACCCACGAAAGACAAAGCGAAACTCAGGCTACCTAAATACGGTTCCCAATCAGAGGCAACGAGAATCACCTGACTGCTGATTGAGAACCGCCTCAGGCAGCCAAGCCTATACAACACCCCTAATCAGCCGCGATCCCAAATACTACAAACCCCAATACGAAATACAACACGTAAACCCATGTCACACCCTGGCCTGACCAAAATATATAACGAAAACACAAAAACCTAAGACCAAGGCGTGACAGAACCCCCCCCCCCAAGATGCGGACTCCCGGACGCACCTCAAAACCATAGGGAGGGTCCGGGTGGGCGTCTGTCATTGGTGGCGGCTCCGGCTCGGGACGTGGACCCCACTTCATTAATGTCCTCGTTCCTCCCATTCGCGTCCTGGGATAATCCACCCTTGCCGCCGACCATGGCCTAATAGTCCTCACCCAGAACCCCACAGAACTGAGGAGCAGCTCGTGACTGAGGGGCATCTCGGGACTGAGGGGCAGCTCGGGACTGAGGGGCAGCTCGGGACTGAGGGGCAGCTCGGGACTGAGGGGCATCGCGGGACTGAGGGGCAGCTCGGGACTGAGGGGCAGCTCGGGACTGAGGGGCAGCTCGGGACTGAGGGACAGCCCGGGACTGAGGGGCAGCCCAGTACTGAGAGGAAGCCCAGTACTGAGAGGAAGCCCAGTACTGAGAGGAAGCCCAGTACTGAGATGAAGCTCAGGTAGGTAGTAGGCTCCGGTAGATCCTGGCTGGCTGGCGGATCTGGAAGATTCAAGTTGACAAGCAGATCTGGAAGATTCTGGTTGACTAGCAGATCTGGAAGATTCTGGTTGACAGGCTGATCTGGAAGATTCTGGTTGACAGGCTGATCTGGAAGAATCTGGTTGACTGGCAGATCTAGAAGATCATGGCTGACTGGCGGATCTAGCTGCTCTATGCAAACTGACAGCTCTGACTGCTCCATGCAGGCTGACAGCTCCTTGCAGACTGGCAGCTCTGGCTGCTTCATGCAGACTGAGAGCTCTGACTGCTCCATGCAGGCTGACAGCACCCTGCAGACTGGCTGCTCCTTGCAGACTGACAGCTCCTTGCAGACTGGCAGCTCCTTGCAGACTGACAGCTCCTTGCAGACTGACAGCTCCTTGCAGACTGACAGCGTCATGCAGACTGGCAGCTCCTTGCAGACTGACAGCTCCTTGCAGACTGGCAGCTCATTGCAGACTGGCAGCTCGGGCTGCTTCATGTAGACTGACAGCTCTGGCTGCTCCATGCAGACTGACAGCTCTGGCTGCTCCATGCAGACTGACAGCTCTGGCTGCTCCATGCAGGCTGGCAGCTCCAGCTGCTCCATGCAGACTGACAGCTCTGGCTGCTCCATGCAGACTGACAGCTCTGGCTGCTCCCTGCAGGCTGGCAGCTCTGTCTGCGCTAAACAGGCGGGAGACTCCGGCAGCGCTGTAGAGGAGAAAGGCTCTGGCTGCGCTAAACAGGCGGGATACTCCGGCAGCGCAGGAGAGGAAAAAGGCTCTAGCTGCGCTAAACAGGCGGGAGACTCCGGCAGCGCAGAAGAGGCGAGGCGCACTGTAGGCCTGATGCGTGGTGCTGGGACTGGTGGTACTGGATCGAGGACACGCACAGGAAGCCTGGTGCGGGGAGCTGCTACCGGAGGACTGGAGTGTGGAGGTGGCACAGGATGGGCTAGACCGTGAAGGGGTACTGGAGATCTTGAGAGCAGTGTTGGCACAGGACGTGCAAGGCTAGGGATGTGTACAGGAGGCCTGGTGCGTGAGGCTGGCACCAACTTCACCAGCCGACTAACACGCACCTCAGGACGAGTATGGAGCGCTAACCCAGGTGCCATCAAATCCCCAACACGTTCCGTCGGGCGAATTCCATGCAAAAAGCACCAACACAGCAACTCCCTCATTTCTCTCTCCTCCAATTTCCCCATTAACTCCTTCACAGTTTCTGTTTCGCTCACCTCCAACACCGGCTCTGGTTCTGGTCTCCTCCTTGGCTCCTCACGATAAACAGGGAGAGTTGGCTCAGGTCTATCTCCTGACTCAGCCACTCTCCCTCTGAGCCCCCCCCCAATCAATTTTTGGGGCTGCTTTTCGGGCTTCGCTCTGCGCCGCCGTGTCTTTCTTTTCTCCAACTCCATTCGCCTATAGCCTTCTTTGCACTGCTCTAGCGAATCCCATGCGGGCTCAGGCATTCTCTCTGGGTCTGCCGCCCACCTGTCGATTTCTTCCCACGTCGTATACTCCATGCCATTCCTGTCCATAACGTCCTCCTTTCGCTGCTGCCTGTTAACACGCTGCTCGGTCCGTATGTGGTGGGTGATTCTGTAACGCCGTTCTTCGTTTGTTGAAAGAGAGTCGGACCGAAATGCAGCGTAGTGGTTAATCATGACTTTAATGAACAAAGTGACACATGAAATAACTATACAAATACGAAAACAACAAACGGAACGTGAAACCTAATTACAGCCTATCTGGTGAAACTACACAGAGACAGGAACAATCACCCACGAAAGACAAAGCGAAACTCAGGCTACCTAAATACGGTTCCCAATCAGAGGCAACGAGAATCACCTGACTGCTGATTGAGAACCGCCTCAGGCAGCCAAGCCTATACAACACCCCTAATCAGCCGCGATCCCAAATACTACAAACCCCAAAACGAAATACAACACGTAAACCCATGTCACACCCTGGCCTGACCAAAATATATAACGAAAACACAAAAACCTAAGACCAAGGCGTAACAGATATTAAATGGTTCCTCATCCTGAAGGTAGTCAATGGGCCAGATACATTGTAATCCATGGTTCAGCTTTCATTAAACAGCTACAAAAAACTTCAGCTACCGTTAGCCACCACTGGGAGTGATTTATTTTTATTGGTTTTATTTTACTTTTAGGGTTACCAGGGTTTCTTTCACAAGGGAGCCCTGCATTTAGAATTCATGAGACACAATTCACAAGATGCAATGTAAAAATAAATAAAAAATACAGCACAACACAAATATTTCAAAAGAATTGTTACCTTCCTCAGTACAAAGGTCCCCAATCAATATTTAAATTGCCCGAGCGCCACAAGAACATCCAGTTGTAATTTATTTTGTAGTTGGTTCCAGCAATGAGGTGCATTCAAACTAAAAACGGATTTACTGTGCCTAGTTCGGTGGAGACCCAAGGAACCTCAAGAGTTAATCAACCCTGTGAACAGGTTCGGTATTTCATGTTTTTATACTTTAACAACAAAGTTCGGTAAGTTGGAAGCTTCTGCAGTAAAGCTATGTTTTAATATTCATCAGAAGAGAAGTTGAGCACAGTAAGCGCAGTATGTGAACTGAAAAATGAAGGGGGATGTAGCTACTGTACATATAAATAATGT
Organism: Oncorhynchus kisutch; assembly: GCF_002021735.2. Taxonomy (NCBI): domain Eukaryota; kingdom Metazoa; phylum Chordata; class Actinopteri; order Salmoniformes; family Salmonidae; genus Oncorhynchus; species Oncorhynchus kisutch. The sequence goes on from NC_034194.2 coordinate 6,316,915, forward strand.
GGCCTTAGGTATTTTGATGGTATTGATCTACTTTGGATTTGATTTTTACCTCATACAGGAACAATGTGCAGGTGAATGAATGCAGAGTGATAATAAAAGTTTCACAAACATTTCATCAATAAGGTGTCTTACTAGGATCAACTGAAAAATGGCATTCAGATGATACAAACCATATTCTCATTCTGCAACCATGTTCATTCCTAGTTTCTCCACTTCCATATTCAAGTGTGTTTGTGATGGTGACCTGTTCAATGCAACTTCTCAGTGTTGAGGAGGGATTACCAACATACTGTAGCAACACCCTCTGTGAACCTACCACACCGTGCCAAGCATGGATACCATCCATTTGGTGGATGAAGGTGATTGAAAAAAAGTCTCATGAGTCACAAACCCCAACTCACAGTGCAGAGTAACTTATTTAGAAGTCTTTAAGTTAAAGGATAACCTTTAACTATGCAGCTTCTTTCTTCTCTAACGCTCTTTTGTCCTGTCTCAACTTCAAATATGTGGATTTGCGGCCTGTTCGAGACTTAGATCCAGTCCCACCGAGGTGAAAAACCCAATTAACCTGCAGCTCCAGCTGCTGGCCCGATAATCCCCTCCCATAATTATGAAATTACCAGATGCAGGATTTCAAATGAAAAAGGATAAGAGCGACTTCTACTTTGCAAAGCATGGAGATGAAGTAATGCAAGTGAGCCAGACAGGCAGCACACAGGCTGATATTTAATTTTGCAGCCATCCTTTCTTTGCTCCAGGGAGAACAGGTAATTCATATGGCCAGGGTCAAAGTTGAAAAGGGGTGAAAACATGCCGTGAATATTTCAGTACAAAATGGCACAACACAGACTGCACATGGTGATTAAAGAGCAACTGCCCCTAAAAAGCTAAATTGACTACAAAGTATAAATATGATAGTTCTGGTCCAAAAGTCAGTCTCGTCTAAAATGGAGTTTAGAACCTCAGTGCATCACAATGAGTCAATTAAAGTTGGGATTGGATTATAATTATGTCAACCTCCCTGAAGATGGCACCGATAGACATGGCAGCTATGCTTCTAGCTCGAAGCAACTTTGCAGTATATACAGTAGCAGTCAAAAGTTTGGACATGCCTACTCATTCAAGGGTTTCCTTTTTTTTTTTTACTATTTCCTACATTGTAGAATAATAGTGAAGACATCAAAACATAGCCACCCTTTGCCTTGATGACAGCTTTGCACACTCTTGGTATTCGCTCAGCTTCACCTGGAATGCTTTTCCAACAGTCTTCAAGGAGTTCACACATATGCTGAGCACTTGTTGGCTGCTTTTCCTTCACTCTTTTCCTTCAGGAGGTGGAAAAGGTGAAATGCTTCAAGATCCATACATGTCACTGACAATCTGAAATGGTCCCCCCACCCACACAGGCAGGAGGCTGAAGAAAAATGGCTTGGCCCCTAAGACCCTCACAAAATTTACACCATTGAAAGCATCCTGTCGAGCTGTATCAACAACTTGTACGGCAATTGAACCGCCCAAAACCACATCACCGGGGGCACACTGCCTGACCTCCAGGACACAAACAGCACCCGATGTCACAGGAAGGCCAAAAACATCATCAAGGATATCATCCACTCGAGCCACGGCCTGTCCACCTCGCTATTATCCAGAAGACGAGGTTAGTACAGCTGTACCAAAGCTGGGACAGAGAGAATTAAAAACATCTTCTATCTCAAAGCCATCAGACTGTTAAATAGTCATCACTAGCCGGCCTCCGCCCAGTACCCTGCCCTGAACTCAGCCACTGTCACCGCAATCACGGGGTTACTCAACCCTGCACCTTAGAGGCTGCTGCACTATCTACATAGACATGGAATCCCTAATCACTTTAATAATGGAACATTGGTCATTTTAATAATGTTTACATACTGTTTTACTAATTTAATATTTATATACTGTATGCTAGTGAATACCATCCTATTAAACTATTTATATATATATATATATATATATATATACTATTCTATTATACATACTCTACACATATACTAAATATCCTATTCACATACTGTCCATAATGTTTATACTGTACATCCCATCACATATATACAGTACCAGGCCATATCATCTGATGCAGCAATCCATCACTCTTCTTCTTGGTCAAATAGCTCTTACACAGCCTGGAGGTTAATGGGGAGATGGTCGCCTCACTTCAGGTCCTATGCAGTAATTCCTTTTTTCAATATATTATTTATTACATTGTTAGCCCAGAAAATCTAAAGTGTTATTACATACAGCCGGGAAGAACTACTGAATATATAAGTGACGTCAACTTACCAACATTTACAACCAGGAATACGACTTTCCCGAAGCGGATCCTTTGTTTGGATCTCCACCCTGGACATGAGATCTTATCCCAAATGCCGACCCAAAACAACGAGGTCGCCACAGGAGGCAGACTGAGCGGCCTACTGAATCCACCGCTTCCAAGCATATTACTCGCCAATGTCCAATCTCTAGACAACAAGGTGTACGAAATAAGGGCACAAGTTGCCTTCCAGAGAGACATCAGAGATTGGAACATTCTCTGTTTCACGAAAACATGGTTCACTCGGGATATGTTGTCAGAGTCGGTACAGCCACCAGGTTTCTTCACGCATCGCACTGACAGAAACAAACATCTTTCTGGTAAGAACCATAACAACATACAGAAACTCAAGTCCTTTTGTTCACCTGACCTAAAATTCCTTACAATCAAATGCTTACCGCATTATCCAACAAGAGAATTCTCTTTGATTATAGTCACAGCCGTGTATATCCCCACCCCCAAGCAGATACCTTGACGGCCCTGAAAGAACTTCGCTGGACTCTATGTAAACTGGAAACCATATATCCTAAGGCTGCATTTATTGTTGCTGGGGGATTTTAACAAAGCTAATCTGAGAACAAGGCTTCCTAAATTCTATCAGCATATTGAATGCGCGACACGAGCTGGTAGCATTCTGAACCATTGCTACTCTAATCTCTGCAATGCATACAAAGCCCTCCCCCAACCCCCCCCTTCAGCAAATCTGACCATGTTTTGTTGCTCACAGCCTCTAGACAGAAACTAAAACAGGAAACGCCTGTGCTCAGGTCTTTCCAATGCTCGTCTGACCAATCGGATTCGACGTTTCAAGATTGCTCCAATCAAGTGGACTGGGATGTGTTCCGGGTAGCCTCAGAAAACAACATTGATGTATACGTTGACTAGGTGAGTGAGTTTATTAGCATGGTATACATATCCAAACGCTAATTCTGGTCAGCGTTATATCGGACAAAAAACATAAGAAAAGTGATATTACCGGTCGAAGAAACATTTCAAACTAAGTACAGAATCAATCATTAGGATGTTTTTAACATATAGCTTCAATAAAGTTCCAACCGGAGTACTCCTTCTTGTCTTCGTGAGCAATGGAACTCAAGTGGCTACCGCGAGGAAAAAGTGGGATTACAAAATGGCTGCTTGATGGACAGCTGATATGTTCTGCTCTCATTCACTCCCACAACACCATAGAAGCCTCATTATAATTTCTATTGATGGTTGACATCTAGTGGAACCCCTAGGCAGTGCAACATCATTCATATCTCAAGGGGATTTCATTGGGGACTCCGGTGAATACATACAAACTCAGATTTCTGACTTCCTGTTTTGATTTCAACTCAGGATTTTGCCTGCCAATATGAGTTATGTTATACTCACAGACATCATTCAAGCAGTTTTAGAAACTTCAGAGTGTTTTCCATCCAATACTAATAATAATATGCAAATATTAGCAACTACAACTGCGGCGCAGGCCATTTGATATGGGCACCTTTTCATCCAAGCTACTCAATACTGCCCCTGCAGCCATAAACAGTTAATCTAGCTGCACTGTCCAATTTACAGTAGCTATTAGAGCGAAAGAATAACATGCTTTTGTTTGAGGAGAGTGCACAATTATGAACTTGAAAATGTATGAATAAACCAATTATGCACATTTGGTCAGTCTTGATACAACATTTTGAATAGATCTGCAAGGTTTCATTGGATTACTCTAAAACTTTGCGTAAATAGTGCTGCCATCTAGTGGCCAAAGTTTAAATTGCGCTTGGGCTAGGTTAATTCATTATGCCCTTTCTCTTGCATTTCAATGATGGTACAAAAAAAATACAAAAAAAATGTTTTTTTTTCTTTGTATTATCTTTTACCAGATCTAATGTGTTATATTCTCCTACATTCCATTCACATTTGCACAAACTTCAAAGTGCTTCCTTTCAAATGGTATCAATAATATGCATATCCTTGCTCCAGAGCCTGAGCTACAGACAGTTAGATTTGGGTATGACATTTTAGGCGAAAATTGGGGGAAAAAAGGGAGGATCCTTATGTTTCGGAGGACGCATGACTCGACCTTTGCCTCTCCAGAGCCCGTTGGAGAGTTGCAGCGATTGAGACGAGATTGTAATCATGAAAGTGGGGAGAAAAAGGGGGTAAAATAAATAAATAATCAACTGGTTTGATAAACTAGTATGTTAATTACCCAGCCAAGCAGATACAAGTAGTCGAGTCATTTTGGTTGTGAAGTGCATTATATCACAAAGCGTTGTCAATTCTTTACAACAAAATGTAATTTACCACTTGTCTGCCTATTGTATCACAATGTCACAGGCCCTCGCAGTCTACACCACCTAATAAGATGAGGAAGTACATTGTTTATGAGTTTTGCCTGGTGCATCTGTTTGAGAAATGTCTAGTTTGCAGTTGAACATGCAACATATAGCAGACCAGCAAGGAGATCCTAAGCATCATGCAGAAATGCCCTCTCTGTGAGCATTCCTATAATTGGAACAGGGAGGACACTTACATTTCACATTGTGTCTTAGAGAAGCAAGTGCATACATTTTAAATCTGGTCCCCAATGGGAATCAAATCAACAACCCTGGCGCTGTAAGCACTATGCTCTACCAACTGAGCTACACAGGACTAAATTTGTCCTGGTCAAACAAAGGTCAAAACTGTTTAGAGTTTTGTCCCAATTCACCATCATAACCTTGCCACGTGGAACCAGCCTGATTGTTGCTTTTCACATTCAATTTCACTTCACATATCATGATATTTGAAGGAATCTTAGAAAGTTGAATGCAGCGATCAGGTTGGTTCTTCCATGCTTATCATAACCACCATTTATAATATACAGTGCCTTTAGAAAGTATTCATACCCCTTGACTTATTCCATATTTTGTTGTTACAGCCTGAATTCAAAATGGATAAATGTGATTATTTTTTTTCACCCATCTACACTCAATATCCCGTTATGACAAAGTGAAAACAAGTTTTTAGAAATTCTTGCAAATGTATTGAAATTTAAATACAGAAATATCTCATTTACATACAGTGTGAAGAAAAAGTATGTGAACCCTTTAGAATTACCTGGATTTCTGAATAAATTGGTCATCAAATTTGATCTGTTCTTCATCTAAGTCACAACAATAGAAAAACATAGTCTGCTTAAACTAATAACAATTATAATTTTTCATGTCTTTACTGAACACACCGTGTAAACATTCACAGTGCAGGTTGGAAAGAGTATGTGAACCGTTGGGTTTAATAACTGGTTGACCCTCCTTTGGCAGCAATAACCTCAACCAAACTTTTTCTGTAGTTGCGGATCAGACCTGCACAACGTTCAGGAGGAATTTTGGACCATTCCTTTTTACACAACTGTTTCAGTTCCACATTTTTCTTGGGATGTCTGGTGTGAACCGCACTCTTGAGGTCATGCCACAGCTTCTCAATCGGGTTGAGGTCAGGACTGACACTCCAGAAGGCGTATTTTCTTATTTTCAAGATATTCTGTTGTTGATTTTGGGTTGTTGTCCTGTTTAATCACCTAAATTCTGTTGAGCTTCAATTGGCGGACAGATAACCTTACATTCTCCTGCAAATGGTCTTGATAATCTTGGGTATTCATTTTTCCTTAGATGATAGCAAGCTGTCCAGGCCCTGAGGCAAAAAAGCAGCCCCAAACCATGATGCTCCATCCACCATAGTTTATAGTTGGGATGAGGTTTTGATGTTGGTGTGCTGTGCCTTCATTTCTCCACACATAGTGTTATGTGTTCCTTCCAAACAACACAACTTTAGTTTAATCTGTCCACAGAATATTTTGCCAGTAGCGCTGTGGAACTTCCAGGTGCTCTTTTGCGGCAGGTAGCCTAGTGGTTAGAGCGTTGGGCTCGTAACCGAAAGGTTGCTGGATCAAAACCCAGAGCTGACAAGGTAAAAAAAATCTGTCGTTCTACCCCTGAACAAGGCAGTTAAGCCACTGTTTCCCGGTAGGCCGTCATTGTAAATGAGAATTTATTTTGCTCTTAACTGGCTTCTTCCATAGTGTCCTCCCATAAACACCATTCTCGTTTAGTGTTTTACATATTGTAGACTCATCAACAGATATGTTAGCATCTTCCAGAGATTTCTGTAAGTCTTTAGCTGACACTCTAGCATTCTTCTTAACCTCATTGAGCATTCTGTGCTGTGCTCTTGCAGTCATCTTTGCAGGACGGCCTCTCCGAGGGAGAATTAGCAACAGTGCTGAAATTTCTCCATTTATAGACACTTTGTCTTATCGTGGACCGACATTTAGAGATACTTTTGTAACCCTTTCCAGCTTTATGCAAGGCAACAATTCTTAATCATAGGTCTTCTGCGATCTTTTGTTCGAGGCATGGTTCACATCCGTTAATTCTTCTTGTGAATAGCAAACTCAAATTTTGTGAGCATTTTTTATGGGGCAGGGCAACTCTAACCAAAATCTCCAATCTCATTTCATTGATTGGACTACATTTTTGGATACCTAAGCTAACATATGGAATTGCTTTAAAATGTTTTTGTTTTTTTAAGGGATCATCAGGAATAAGGTTTGGAAGTATTTGTCCTATATCTAGGAGATATAAGACAGCTAAAGAAATGTTTTTGTTTTTTTGGACACGTATTTAGCTCCTTATTTTTTGGGGCACATAACTACCTCCATACTACCATTAGTTTGTATGGGTTACATTTAGTTGAGTCCCATAACACCTGTGGGGGTCGTAGAGCAACAACATTGTGCTCATGAGTCTTCCCTTTTCATAGAGTGGTCATAGTAGTTTGTAGTCCAAACCGTTCGGACGCTACAGATATTTCGTGACAAGACCGATTTTCAGGATGTCTCATGGTTTGACAAACACTGCTGAAGCGCTGCCACCTTCCACCAATGCGGAAGGCCGATATAGGCAGATGCGGTGGAATGAGACACAGCGCATGCAAAAAAAAACTGATATGTCTAGCTTAAACTAATGGATATTGTTGGGTATTTTTTTTTTACATTTCAGCTTTTCATTTGAAATTAATTTGTAGAAATTTCAAAAAACATTATTCCGCTTTGATATTATGCGGTATTGTGTGCTCTGTGTGTGTGTGTTTGTGTGTGACCGACCAGTATCTTTAATGAGGGGCCAGGAGCTGATCTACGCTGCCATGCCCATAAACGGGGCACAGGCAAAGACCTTGTCTCCAGCCTTACCTCTTGCCTGCTCACCACCTGTTCAAACTTTAACATAGTATATGTTTGTTTGTCAGATATCACCAATCCTAATTGCCATTGGTAATAGAACAGTGACTGTGTACGTGTTCACAGATGCATCTATGGAGCCAGCACTTGAAGACTTGCAAGATGATGTGATGGAGTCCTAACCGACAGACAGGCTTGATACTCTCTGAATGGAGAGAGACCTGGCACTCAACACATCCACATTGTGGGTCTGAAGGTGATTACTAATATAACAGTACAGCAGAAATGTATATTATTTGAAACACCCTTTTCATTCCATGCATCACTGATGCACTCTGCCTCAACTCTGCCAATTTCTACAGATGGAGAGGACTTGTAGATGCTTTTGCCAGATGCCAGCCTCAGTCGTTTGATGGGGAGACCATAATTGGGTAGGTTTTATCTGACCTGTTCAAACTCCAACATAGTTTGTGTATCAGATATTACCCATCTTAACTGCCATTGGTAATAGAACAGTAACTATGTGTGAATGTGTTCACAAAAACATGTATGGAGCCAGCACATGGAGACTTGCAAGATGATGTGATGAAGTCCAGACTGACAGACGGGCTTGATACTGATGTCTCTAAATGGAGAGACCAGGCACATTTTGTACTAGACACAACTTTTACTTGTATTTTTTATTTATTATTGAATTGAATGGGATCCGTCAATATGGGGAGGGAGAAACCCAGTTTATTCTGCAACAGGATCAGGGAACACCTTTTGTATTCGGGACACAACACAGGAAGGTAGCCCCATTACCACCAGACAAAATGCCGATAGGCACAATATCTGTACCGGCTGCGAAGGACAATGAAAGGTGAGAGGTGCACATTGTTATATTAGCAGAACACTGCTTATATGGTATTATGTAAAGGGTTGTTTGTTCTACATGGACCTGTGACTACATTTGAAAGTTATCAAAACACTTAGTTTAGAATATCTACATATATTCAGCAATTGCATTCTTCTCAAATTACTCTATAAGCTACTGACCTATTCAAAGCGTCCACCGGCATCTCACCATACATCTGCCAACTTTGCAGTATTTCCTCTTTTTTTTCATTGACATTGTTGTACTCGCGCTGCTAAAACACTCGACCACTGGTACTCCAACTTCCGGGACGCCCTCCCTTCAGAAAATCTGATCATGACTCCATTTTGCTTCTCCCTTCCTATAGGCAGAAACGCAAACAGGAAGTACCCATGCTAAGGACTATTCAACGCTGGTCTGACCAATTGGAATCCCCGCTTCAAGATTGTTTTGATCACGTGGAGGGATATGTTCCGGGTAACCACTGAGAACAACATTGACGAATATACTGAATATACTGATATGGTGACTGAGTTTATAAGAAAGTGTATATGAGATGTTGTACCCACTGTGAATTCAAACCTACCTTAACAAGAAACCGTGGATAGATGGCAGGATTCTCGCAAAACTGAAAGCGCGAACCACCGCATTTAACCATGGCAAGGTGACTGGGAATATAGGAGAAACAGTGTATTTATTCCCTACATAAGGCAATAAAACAGGCAAACCGTCAGTACAGAGACATAGTGGAGTCTCAATTCAACTGCTCAGACACGAGACGTAAATGGCAGGGTCTACAATCACAGACTACAAAAGGAAAACCAGCCACATGATAATAATAATATGTCTTCATTTTATGTGACTCCAATGCTTCCCACAATTCTGTCAAGTTGGCTGGATGTCCTTTGGATGGTGGACCATTCTTGATACCAACAGGAAACTGTTGAGCGTTAAAAACCCAGCAGCATTGTAGTTCTTGAAACACTCAAACCAAAATATTTAAGTCCTTAGAACGGGGTAGGTGCTAGGCCTAGCACCTACCCCGTTCTAAGGACTTAAATATTTTATTTTGCACATTCACTCTCAGAATGATACACATACACAATCATGCCTCAATTGTCTCAAGGCTTAAAAATCTTTATTTAACCTGTCTCCTCCCCTTCTTCTACGCAGATTGAAGTGGATTTAACAAGTGACATCAATAAGGGATCATGGCTTTTACCTGGAATACACCTGGTCAGTCTATGTCATGGAAAGAGCAGATGTTCCTAATGTTTTGTACACTCAGTGTAATAAACTTTTTTTATTTTTAAATGGCCACTATGTATACGATCTGATTGTCATTTACATGCGGTTAGCTTCTCCATTCTGCTCAATCCCTTCACTGCATCACCCGAATATTACTGTAGGTCAGGCAACTTATAGAGCAGATCAAGAGGAGAAGACTGAGAAACCATGTCTAAAATGTAGACTAATAAAGGCTCTGTGTAGTATGTTTTTAGTATTTCAGTGTTTTTGTCCTATATGGACAATAGTTCGTCACTCCAGAACATCACAAGATCTCCAGTTAGGCCTCTGAATTCAAAATCAAGTCTTTTCAGAAGGTCATTCCTGGACTTTAAAATATGTATTTGAAACTCTCTCAGGGTTTGTGTTTCTCTCACTCTACATTTTATCCATCTTTTAACTTAATAAAAGAGAATGTTTCATAATTTGTTCAATATTTAAACCTCGCTGGTGAGCACAAAGAATATGGGCATGAATTATTACCACTTCATCGACTTTGCAAAGCTTGTTTTGTGCTCGATACGAATGCAACTTACTGATAGTGAAAATAATCATCTCACCATAATGAGTTACATGTCATAGTAAATGTAGGAAACAATTTGCAATGTTTTGAATAAGTAATATGGAATGTAATAAAATGCCAGTTCCCTATTCCAATGAACAAAATACCAAGCGCTGCTGATCATTCATCCTACTTGTTAATAATAACACTCTTTCTGGGAACTCTATTTATACTGAGAGGAAGATTTGTTCCATAAAACAGACTTGGGCATACTTGTTTAATTAATAAGTTGAGGAAAAATAGGTTGTAACCAGAATAAAGGTATGTATTGCAACATCATATTGATTCCAAGTCTCCTTGCTGATGGCAAAGGTGCAAGGTGTCTGAGAAGACAAGCTTTTAAATATATTATTCATGTCTCGGCTGTATTAATTAGGATTCAGGGAGGAACCTTGTCATGTTAATCCTGATATAGTGGTCCCATTGGGTCCAAGGAGCTGGTAACTGGGATGGAGAGCACTAATTTCTATCAAAGTCTTTTAGCTTTTTCGAAATGTAGTCGTTATAGCTATAGTATATACTATAATGTCGTTTAGCAGACGCTTTTATAGAAAGCAACTTACAGTAGTGCGTTCATACTTTTTAGTATGGTGGGCACAATGGGAATCAAACCCACGATGCTGATGTTGCAAGCATCATGCCCTATCAAATGAACCACAAAGGACCATGGTAGTCAAAGCTTTTGTGTTGCTTGTACTGTCCTCTGATATCTACACTAAATGACCAAAAGTATGTGGACACCTGCTCCTCGAACTTCTCATTCCAAAATCATGGGCGTTAATATGGAATTAGTACCCCATTTGCTGCTATAATAGCCTTCACTCTTCTGGGAAGGCTTTCCACTAGATGTTGGAACATTGATGCGGGGACTTGCTTCCATTCAGCCACAAGAGCTTCAGTGAAGTCGGACACTGATGTTGGGAGATTAGGCCTGGCTTGCAATCGGTGTTCCAATAAATCCCAAAGGTGTTAGATGGAGTTGAGGTCAGGGCTCTGTGCAGGCCAGTCAAGTTCTTCCACAGCGATCTCAAAAAACCATTTCTTTATGGACCTCACTTTGAGCGCTGGGGCATTGTCATGCTGATCAAGGTAAGGGCCTTCCCCAAACTGCTACCACAAAGTTGAAAGCACAGAATTGACTAGAATGTTATTATATGCTGTAGCGTTAAGATTTTCCTTCACTGGAACTAAGGGGTTTAGCCCGAACCATGACAAACAGCCCCAGATCATTATTTCTCCTCCACCTAACTTTACAGGTCGCACTATGCATTGGGGCAGGTAGCGTTCTGCTGGCATCCGCCAAACTCAGATTAGTCCGTCGGACTACCAGATGGTGAAGTCTGATTCATCACTCCAGAGAACGTGTTACCACTGCTCCAGAGTCCAAAGGCAGCAAGCTTTACAACATTTCTGGCCAGTGCTTGGCATTGCACATGGTGATCTTAGGCTTGTGTGCGGCTGTTCGGCCTTGAAACCCCATTTCATGAAGCTCCCGACTAACAGTTCTGTGCTGACGTTGCTTCCAGAGGCAGTTTGGAACTCGGTAGTGAGTGCTGCAACTGAGGACAGACGATTTTCACATGCTATGTGCTTCAGTACTCGACGGTACCGTTCTGTGATCTTGTGTGGCATACCACTTCGCAGCTGACCCGTTGTTGCTCCTAGATATTTCCTCTTCACAATAACATCACTTACAGTTGACCGGGCCAGCTCTAGCAGGGCAGAAATTTGACCAACTGATTTGTTGGAAAGGTGGCATCCTATGAAAGTCACTGAGCTCTTCAGTAAGGCCATTCTACAGCCAATGTTTGTCTATGGAGATTTCATGGCTGTGTACTCGGTTTTAAACACCTGTCAGCAGTGTGTGTGGCTGAAATAACCTAATCCTCTCTTTTGATGGGGTGTCCATATATTTTTGTATATATAGTGTATGTCTGTATTAAAATCAGCTGTATTCAATTCATTTCAGGAGTATTAGAAACACTATTATGGTTCAGTCTTCTGTCTAAAGCAATGTGAGATAAGAGTAGGTGTGTACAGTATGTACTGTAGGTCTACAGTACATAAATGCTTCGATTGTATATTGTCATTTATCAAACGCTGTGTAGGATCTAGAATGTCATTTTAATTCAGGTCAGTTATTTTATTTACTGTTCTTTGTCATCTGGTTCACAAGCAATTAAATGAGGCAGACATAAAATAATAAAAGATAAACATATCTGAGATTCGTGAGATCGAGGAATTCATCCTCTATAATTTAATATCTTCTGAACCCTGGGTCAGTTTCAATATAACATGAGTGAAGTGTGGAGAGATCTAATCTAATTTCAGTTTATTAAAATAAGAATGCATTTCAAGAAATCAATTTCACTTTTTGATGTATATCAACACATTATTTCACTCAAGGCTATCACCACTAGCACAACAGATGATGTCAAAACTAGTCTTAAACTGTTCTGAAAATAATGCGGTAAATTTTGGGGGGGCATTTCAGATATAACAAGAGTTTGCATATCTAAGTAATGCAAAAATGTACATGCTGTAATGAATTATTGTAAAGAGTATATGCTGCCAATCATTCTATCATTGGACAGGGTGCATTATGTTATTCATGATTTTTAAGTTGTCCATGAAAACATGAAAATGTATGCTAATGGTAGCATATCATGTTTTCCTGGACAACCAACATACAGTATGTGTGGATAACACTTATTATTATGGTTTTAACCATTAGATAATGTAAAAATGTAGTCAGATGCTTGCTTTATTGCTTGCTCCATGCATCAATGGACCATGTTTTCTTTTGTCTCCTCAATTCACAGCTTTTGACAAACCAACACTCTTGTGCCACTACTGGTGTGTGGCAACAAAAGTTTTTTTCAACTCCAATCTAAATTATATTGTATGATTCAAATGGTTCAGGGTTGAACATTGTACTACATTCATGCCCACAGCTGCCAGCACCAAACTAATCATCGATTCGAAGCGCAGCTGCACGCAACCTGATCGTAATGCCCATGGTCAATTTGGTTTAACATTCACTATCCCTATGGGGCTAGTTAGGGACCATCATAGGATGATATATTTTTAAATGTCAATAGCTCCAAATTTCAATGACTTGAAAACCTCAAACCAACTATAAATTGTAGAAATTCATACACAAAGAATTGAATGAGACAGCTGAAAGATATTGTCCAATTTACATTGTATAATTCATTTACGGTCCCTAAGTAGCCCAAGTAATATGAAGCTAATTGGAGGAAGAAGTAGTACAAGCTAGTGTAGGCCACTTCAAGACCAGGTTAGACTGTTTCAAGTTATCTATTATTATTATTATTATTATTCAAGGGTGAGTCACTGTAACGGAGTACTTTTTTACATTTCAGGAGATGTACTAATCCAGAGTGATTTACAGGAGCAATTAGGGTTTAGTGCCTTGCTCAAGGGCCCATCAATAGACTTTTCACCAAGTCAGCTCAGGGATTCAAACCCAACACTCTTAACCACTAGGCTACCTGCTGCCATGTACTGGTGCACTGTTTTAGCAGAGTGAATGTACAAACGCATGCCACGCGTGAACACACACACAAGAGACACCCACATTAAACCAACTCCCCAACACAACTCTCCCTTGGCTTCAGTTATTGCTTCTGCATTTCTTATCAATCTAAAAAAACATATTTGAAAAATAAAAATGCATGTTTAAAGTGCGGCTGAACTTCATGATTTTGCCTCTTTTTCAATGTCCATTTTCAAGCATTTTATTTCTGGATTTTACTGAATTTCATTAAGGCTGCTGTCTTACATACTGACTTTTGAACTTCTGCCATGTATTTCAACATTAAACATTTTCATAATTTGAAAATACTTAATGCACCTCTTTGAAAAATAGTCAAATGAAAACCTTATTATTTTTTGATGTGCATCAGAACTAAATATGTTATTTTCTATGAATTACAGATGTCTTATGGTATTGCATCATTACCATCACACTGAACAAAGGGGTCAATTATAGTGCTTTAAAAAAAAGTCACACAAGGACTGAGACGTCACAGTGGAGAACAAGGATATGACATCGACAGTGTTCAATAGTATACAGTGCATTTGGAAAGTACTCATTGACTTTTTCATATTCTGTTACGTTACAGCCTTCTTCTAAAATTGATTAAATAGTTTTTTCCCTCATCAATCTACACACAATACCCCATAATTTCAAAGCAAAAACAGGTTTTTAGACATTTTTCCAAATGTCAAAACAAAAACCGAAAAATCACATTTACATAAGTATTTAGACCCTTTACTCAGTACTTTGTTGATGCACCATTGGCACACCGTATTTGGGGAGCTTCTCCCATTCTTCTATGCAGATCCTCTCAAGCTCTGTCAGGTTGGATGGGGAGTGTCGCGCACAGCTATTTTCAGGTCTCCTCAGAGATGTTCGATCGGGTTCAAGTCCGGGCTCCGTTTGGGCCACTCAAGGACATTCAGAGACTTATCCTGAAGCCACTCCTCCATTGTCCTAGCTTTGTGGTTAGGAGCAGGTTTTCATAAAATATCTTTCCCTCGATCCTGACAAGTCTCCCAGTCCCTGATGCTGCCACCACCATGCGTCACCGTGCGGATGGTGCCAGGTTTCCGCCAGACGTGACACTTGGCATTCAGGCCAAAGAGTTCAGTATTGGTTTCATCAGACCAGAGAATCTTGTTTTGGTAATTTCCAAATGGGCTGTCATGTGCCTTTTACTGAGGAGTGGCTTCCGTCTGGCCACTCTACAATAAAGGCCTGATTGGTGAAGTGCTGCATAGATGGTTGTCCCTCTGGAAAGTCCCTCTCCCATCTTCTCAGGAGCTCTTTCAGAGTGACCATTGCGTTCTTGTTCACCTACCTGAACAAGGCCCTTCTGCCCCCATTGCTCAGTTTGGCCAGGCCGCCAGCTCTAGGAAGAGTCTTGGTGGTTCCAAACTTCTTCCATTTAAGAATTATGGAGGCCACTATTTTCTGTGCCTCGACACAATCCTGTCTCGGAGATCTATGGACAATTCCTTCAACCTCATTGCTTGGTTTTGCTTTAAAAACAAAGAGAGTCACACACTCTACGTATAAACTCCCAGTAACTTATTGGGTAAACCACCAGCTTTTCGGTGCATCACTGTGCATTCTTGGTTTTTGCTTTGACATGCACTGTCAACTGTGGGACCTTATATAGACAGGTGTGTTCCTTTCCAAATCATGTCCAATCAATTAAATTTACCACATGTGGACTCCAGTCAAGTTGTAGAAACATCTTAATGGAAACAGGATGAACCTGAGCTCAATTTCGAGTCTCATAGCAAACGGTCTGAATACTTATGTTCAGTTTTTTATCTTTAATAAATCTGCCCAAATTTCTAAAAGCCTGTTTTCGCATTGTCATTATGGGGTATTGTCTTTAGATTGATGAGGGAAAAATGATTTAATACATTTTAGAATAAGGCTGTAACGAAACCACATTTAGTAAAAGTCAAAGGGTCTGAATACTTTCCGAATGCACTCTATATCCACCTCCAAGAAAATTCACTTTGAATGTTTGAAAAAAAAATCATATTTGTTTTGTCACTACTGCAATGGCTATAACTCATCAAGATTGTCCTCTATTTGAAAAAATACATTTCATTCTGTCGTGTTTGGAAATTATCAAATGACAGCTGATCATATTAACAAAGTAAATACAAAACAGTTGCAAACAATCATTATCAACACTGTCGTTACCACAAATAAAATGTGTCGGTAATGACAATTTACATGTTACCATTACAGAGTAGTGACTTTTTGTATAACTTCTGTATCAAATGGATAAATGCCAGCTCAATACTGCTTATCACATAATCTTTTACTTTATATCAACCAATCATATTGTAAATACCCATTTCCACACAGGTATATTTAACAACTAATGCAATTTATCATAATTCTTTCATTACTGCCAAACAGTGTAAACATATTTACACAATAAATATCACACTCCTGTCTTCTTCTAGTGTGAAGCACTAATTTGTTCTCAAAATAACTCCTTAAAAATTATAAATACATAACCATTTCAAAAAGTAATTGAATTTTTTTATCATAGTTTCAATGCAGGTATACAAGCACATATAGAAAACAGCCATATTTATGCAATAAGGAATTACAATAATAATTTTAAATTGTGGTGGTGCCAAATCCTATTGACAGATAAACCAAATAATCCCAAAAACCCATTGTGTTTGTGATTCAGTAAACAAACATTGAAGGTTTTATGATGTGATGTTAATGACATCTGCAGAAGGTGTAAAGGAGTAAATTCCATGTATTGTTGAATAAAAATGGTCACACTCAATAACAGTTTATGGTTTTTCGGCACATGATTTGATAAAATTAAGAAAATATTTATGTTGATAAAATATTTTTTGTAAGAAACTTTATTTATTTATATAACATATGCTTGGTCGCTCCTGGGCATCCTCACAAAACATGCCCTCGTTCGTGCCATTTAAGTACAGCCAGGGGGATCCTGACAGATGTGGAATGGCTGTTTTGTCTTGGGCACATTAAGAGCTTCACTTTGGAGGTGATATGAAGTCTAAACCACATTATAGACTCTCTTTGATGCAGTAGCTTACAGCTGTTGGTCACAAAGATCAATTGCTGATATTAGACATTTAATATAGATATTCCATGTGTAGGTTGTCACGTAGGTATTTTGAATTCAACGGTCTCTTTGATTAGCACCATGGTCCCTTTCATAGCTTTTTAATACCACCACAGTTCTATGTTGAGGTTTGCTCTGAAGTAGAGGTTACCTAAAACCCCATTTGTATTCCCTGGCCTTCTATCTGCAAGGTCTGTCTTTATGTACACAACAATGTGCCAAGCGGTCGCCAGGACAAGCAACCATAGAGAATCACAAGTGGTACTTAGGCCATAACGGGATATCAGCATGTCATCTGGCAAGACGTGTCAATTTAAGTGTGCAACATGCAATGTGTTGAGCCTCGAGCGGTGCTCCCTGCATTAATTTCCTGTTCAGGAGTTCAAAGTGTTTGTTACCCGGTGTCAGTCATATCGCAGTGCTCTCCCTGTGCCACTATGGGACCTCTCCGTGGAAGGAAGAAAATGTTTTTCCTTAATGGTACACTGGTGTCACTTGGTTGATGGTGCTAGAAGGTCCATCAGGGTCAGGGCAACAGACATGGGCGGATACTGCCTCCCCTCGACTGATAGAATGCTCAATGGACCTCCACCAACCAAGCCTGCACATTCCCTGAGGATGCCAGGGAGGGATAGCTAGAGAGAAGAAAAGAGATGGGAGGGAGAGAGCAGTCAAGTTAAAAATATATGTTTCTTTATCTGTCTAAGGATGTCTATCCTGATCAATAGTGAAACAATGTGTGAAGAAACAAGGCCGGGGATAGGCTCACTATGGGAACACAAAGGTCCAATTCATTAAAGATGCGTTGCGAATTGACTCGTCCCTGTGTACATATTTGATCAGCAGCAATAATCAACAGTCGAGAGGCTAATCTGAATAATAAACAAGATGATTATCTGCATTGGAAATCGGTGCACTTCATCTGCGCTCAGCATTAGTGTTGTCAGCAGCCACTTGTTGATTGAAGAATAAGCTGGTGCAACACAAAAGCATAAGAAATCAATGTGCTTTCGATACTTTATTTGAAAGTGGACTTCAGGAAACAGCAAGTGGACTTGAGGGAGCACCCCACTATACACATCACTGATGTGGTGTACACATCACTGACAAACTGAAATTATCCATCCACACAGACAATGTGGTGAAGAAGGCGCAACAGTGCCTCTTCAAACTCAGGAGGCTGAAGAAATTTGGCTTGGCATCTAAAACCCGCACAAACTTTTACATATGCACAGTTGAGAGCATCCTCTCGGGCTTCTTCACCGCCTGGTACGGAAACTGCACCGCCCACAACTGCAGGGCTCTCCATAGGGTGGTGCGGTCTTCCCAAGGCATCGCCTGGGGCAAACTACCTGCCCTCCAGGACACCTACAGCAACCGATGTCACAGAAATGCCAAAAATATCATCAAGGACAACAACCACCTGAGCCACTGCCTGTTCACCCCGTTATCATCCAGAAGGCGAGGTCAGTACAGGTGCAGCAAAGCCAGGGCCTAGAGACTGAAAAACAGCTTCTATCTCAAGGCCATCAGACTGTTAAAAATGCAAAACTATATACATGTTGTATTCAAGCTCAGGGCCCTGGACTTGAACACCACCCTGGATCCTGGACTTCCTGACGGGCAGACCACAGGTCGAGATGAAAGGCAATAAGTTCTCGTCCACACTGACTCTCAACACAGGGGCCCCCCATGGATGTGTGCTCAGTGCCCTCCTGTACTTCCTGTTCAACCACGACTGCATGGCAAAGCACGACTGCAACTCCATGATAAAGTTTGCTGATGATGCCACCTTTGTAGGACTGACAATGAACAATGAAACGGGGAGATCTGACAGTTTGGTGCCGGCACAATAACTTCTCCCTCAACCCCAGTAAAACTAAGGAGCTGATCATCAAGAGGGTCAGCAGCCTCAAGTTCCTTGGTGTACACATCACTAAAGACTTGACATGGACCCATAACACCAGTACAGCAGTAAATAAGGTGTACCAGCGCATCATATTTCTCAGGCAGCTGAAGAAATTTGGCATGGCTCCTCAGATACTGACAAACTTCTAAAGATCGAGAGCATCTTTATTGGCTGCATGATGGCATGGTATGGCAGTTGAAATGCCCTCGAGTTGCACGCTTTACAGGACATCTACACCAGGCCATATCTGAGGAAGGCCTGTAACTCCAGCCACCCTAGCCATTGACTTTTCTCTATGTTGCAACCACAGTCCCACCTACAAACACACACACACACAACCACCACACTGGGGTGGGGGGGTCTCGTGGTAATGGCTGGAGCGGAATAAGTGGAATGGCATCAAATACATCAAACACATGGTGTCCATTATGAGCCATCCTCCCCTCAGCAGCCTTCACTGGTATTGACATGGTCGGTGCCATGGTGGTGAAACTTGCACTGCAGATTGGAAATAATTTGATCATGAAACTTGCATCCAGCCAACCTAAAAAAGCTAAGCTAAGCAATTCAGACATTGAAAGTCAGGACAATCCTTGTTCTGCAAAAAAAACATTTTATAGTTGCAAAAATATATGTAGTAAGCATGAAGCATTTAGAATTAAATGTGGAGTGGAACTTTAAAGATAGACTACATGGTCAAGAGTATGCGGACACCCCTTCAAATTTGTGGATTTGGCTATTTCAGCCACACCCATTGCTGACAGGTGTATTAAATTGAGTGGGTTTTGCGGATGCCAGGAGAATTCATGGTGCCAACTGTAAAGTTTGGTGGATGAGGAATAATGGTCTGGGGCTGTATTTCATGGTTTGGGCTAGGCCTCTTAGTTCCAGTGAAGGGAAATCTTAACACTACAGCATACAATGACATTCTAGACGATTCTGTGCTTCCACCTTTGTGGCAAAAGTTTGGGGATGGCCCTGTCCTGTTTCAGCATGACGATGCCCCTGTGCGCAAAGCAAGGTCAATACAGAAATGTTTCTTCGAGATTGGTGTGGAAGAAGTTGACTGGCCTGAACATAGCCCTGACCTCAACCCCATCGAACACCTTTGGGATGAATGCCGACTGCGAGCCAGGCCTAAACCTCCCAACATCCGTGCCTTGTTCTGTACGTGATGACATCACGTGCCCCCGCATACCTTCAGAGTTATTTGGCAATCATAATTAATTCGAAAAACACAGTTTACATCATTATTTGTCAAAATATAGAACGTTTGACAAAAGACAAATCCATCCTCGTCAAATTGATACAAATGTTGATCTATAGAACATTTGCGACATTGCTTTTATTGAATACACCTGGGTCAATGGAAACCTACCTAGTGTCGTAAAGCCCCACGCCCAGTATAAGTGCTGACGTTTCCCTCCATGGTTGTATCACTTTCCATCCAGAAATGTACTTTAAAGGATGAGCCTAAACTATCTGTAGATACATGCTGAATACCTAAAGTTTAAACAGAAACTACAGAACATGGTGATCTTGATGTTCCACAAATGTAATGGATATGTAACGGTTTTCTGGTGAAAGAGAGGCGGACCAAAATGCAGCGTGGTTAGTTTTGTACATCTTTAATAACGAAGAAAGTACAACAAGCTACAAAACAAGAAACGTGAAAAAAAATTTTTTCAAAACTAAAACAGTCCTATCTGGTGCCACAAACACAAAGACAGGAACAATCACCCACAAGAGACCTAAAGAATATGGCTGACTAAATATGGTTCCCAATCAGAGACAACGATAAACACCTGCCTCTGATTGAGAACCACTTTAGGCAACCATAGACTTACCTAGAGTACTACTCTAACCACAATCCCATAACCACAAACAACCCCAGACAAAACAAACCACATAAATCCCCATGTCACACCCTGGCCTAACCAAAATAATAACGAAAACACAGAATACTAAGGCCAGGGCGTGACAGGATATTTTTTAAATTGGTGAAATGATCCATTAAATCAAATCATATTTGTCACATACACATGGTTAGCAGATGTTAATGCGAGTGTAGCAAAATGCTTGTGCTTCTTGTTCCGACCATGCAGGAATATTTAACAAGTAATCTAACAATTAAACAGCTACCTTATACACAGAAGTGTAAAGAAATGAATAAGAATATGTACATATGGATGAGCGATGGCCGACCGGCATAGGCAAGATGGCAAGCTGTTGCGCCTTCTTCACCACGCTGTCTATGTGAGTGGACCATTTCAGTTTGTCCATGATGTGTACGCCGAGGAACTTCAAACTTTCCACCTTCTCCACTACTGTCCCCGTCGATATGGATAGGGGGGTGCTTCCTCTGTTGAATCCTGATGTCCACGATCATCTCCTTTGTTTTGTTGACGTTGAGTGTGAGGTTATTTTCCTGACACCACACTCCGAGGGCCCTCACCTCCTCCCTGTAGGCCGTCTCGTCATTGTTGGTTATCAAGCCTACCACTGTAGTGTCATCTGCAAACTTCATGATTGAGTTGGAAGCATGCATGGCCACGCAGTCATGGGTGAACAGGAAGTACAGGAGAGGGCTGAGAACCCACCCTTGTGGGGCCACAGTGTTGAGGATCAGTGGCGTGGAGTGGTTGTTTCCTACCCTCACCACCTGGGGGTGGCCCGTCAGGAAGTCCAGGACCAAGTTGCACAGGGCGGGGTCGAAACCCAGGGTTTCGAGCTTAATGACGAGTTTGGAGGGTACTATGGTAAACATTATATAAAGTGGCATAGTTTACTGAGCTGTAGTCGATGAACATCATTCTTACATAGCTATTCCTCTTGTCCAGATGGGTTAGGGCAGTGTGCAGTGTGATTGCGATTGCGTAGTCTGTGGACCTATTGGGGTCCACAGTGCCTTGCAAGAGTATTCATCCCCCTTGGCATGTTTGCTATTGAAAAAAATTGATTTTTATTTGGATTTCATGTTATGGACATATACAAAATAGTCCCAATTGGTGAAGTGAAATTACAAAAATAACTTCTTTCAAAAATATTCAAAGAAATGTAAAAAGGAAAAGTGGTGCATGCATATGTTTTCACCCCCTTTGCTATGGAGCCCCTAAATAAGATCTGGTGCCAGCATTTACCTTCAGAAGTCACATAATTAGTTAAATAAAGTCCACCTGTGTGCAATCTAAGTGTCAGATGATGTCTGTGTATATACACACCTGTTCTCAGTATATATAGACCTGTTCTGAAAGGGCCCAGAGTCTGCAACACCACTAATCAAGCTGCACTACCAAGCCAGTGGCACCATGAAGACCAAGGAGCTCTCCAAACAGGTCAGGGACAAAGTTGTGGGGAAGTACAGATCAGGTTTGGGTTATAAAAAATATCAGAATCTTGGAACATCCCACGGGGCACCATTAAATCTGTTATTAAAGAATGGAAATAATATGGCACCACAACAAACCTGCATAGAGAGGGCTTCCCACCAAAACTGACAGACCAGGCAAGGAGGGCATTAATCATTAATCAGAGAGGTAACAAAGAGACCAAAGATAACCATGAAGGAGCTGCAAAGCTCCAGAGAGGAGATTGGAGTATTTGTCCATAGGACCACTTTAAGCCGTAAACTCCACAGAGCTTGGCTTTACGAAAGAGTGGCCAGAAAAAAAGCCATTGCTTAAAGAAAAAAATAAGCAAACACATTTGGTGTTCACCTAAAGGTATGTGGGAGACTCCCCAAACATATGGAAGAAGGTACTCTGGTCTGACGAGACTCAAAAAGCTTTTTGGCCATCAAGGAAAATGCTATGTCTGGGAAACAAACCCAACACATCTCATCACCCCGAGAACATCATACTCCACAGTGAAGCATGGTGGTGGCAGCATCATGCTGTGGGGAAGTTGTTCATCGGCAGGGACTGGGAAACTGTTTAGAACTGAAGGAATGATGAATGGAGCTAAATACAGGGACATTTTTGAGGGAAACCTGTTTCAGTATTCCAGAGATTGGAGACTGGGACGGAGGTTCACCTTCCAGCAGGACAATGACCCTAAGCATAGTGCCAAATGAACACTCAAGTGGTTTAAGGGGAAACATTGAAATGTCTTGGAATGGCCTCGTCAAAGCCCAGACCTTAATCCAATTGAGAATCTGTGGTATGACTTAAATATAACTGTGTACCAGCGGAACCCATTCAACTTTGGAGCAGTTTTGCCTTGAAGAATGGGCAAAACTCCCAGTGGTTTGATGTGCCAAGCTTATAGAGACATACCCCAAGAGTCTTGCAGCTGCAATTGCTGCAAAAGGTGGCTCTACAAAGTATTTACTTTTGGGGGGGTGAATAGTTAGGCATGCTCAAGTTGTCTGTTTTTTTGTCTTATTTGTTGTTTGTTTCACAATAAAAACACATTTTGCATTTTAAAGTGGTAGGCATGTTGTGTAAATAAAATCATACAAACCCCCCCAAAATCTATTTTAATTCCAGGTTGTAAGGCAACAAAATAGGGAAAATGCCAAGATGGTCAATAATTTCGCTAGCCACTGTATGCAAACATGATTCAAATGATTGTGAAAAATGTGTTTGTATGTTTTATACAACTGTGTTTTGCTTTTCATGTTTTATATTTGCTTTAATGTATAGTGTAATTGTTGTTTATGTATGTGTTCATGCAGGGCTTATCTGCAAAAGAGATCGTGGTCTCAGCATGACTCCCTGGCTAAATAAAGGTTAACAAATAGCAAATCAAAAATGAAATGAGCGTTAGGATTTTCCGGTGTCAATATTAATATGGTATATTCATAAAAGTTTAGCACAATCATAAATGCGTTAGATTTGCAGGGCATTAACAATTTAACAAACATATATCATTAGAATCATAGTTCTGGTAGATCAGACTCCTTAACTTGCATGACAATCCCTGAGAAAAAAAATCACATATTTAATGATGAGCTTCCGGATGGGATACTCTGGGATACTTTTCCATTTTTATTGGAGAATGTTTTCCATGGCATTTGTATTATGGAATGGGAAACTTCTCCAAGGTTGAAAATATTGACATGGACTATGATTTATATTACCCGCAAATATTTTGCTTAACTTTCATTTACACTTACTAAATGTACATTTACTGAGATAGAATTATATACATTTCCCCATTTAACACCTCCCATGAGAGTAATCATGATTCAAATTCTCTCTTAACACAATCACTGTAGGCTACATACATGGTTTACTGCTCTGGGTCTGTCTGTGCATTGTCATTAGCCAAGACAGCTAACTTTATAAAAGGGGCTTGCTAGTAGTTGAGTGATGTCTCTCTCAAGGTTACGAAAACTAAAAACACCACTTTAAATCTTTCTATTTTGAAAATTGATTTCTGACCAGCATGACAGTTTTTGTGCAAACTGACATACAGATTGGCTTTAGACAAGACTGGACAATGTGGGGACTCGACTGGTCCCCTCATTGCAACAAATACTTTCCTTCATTGGCCTTGGTGCACAGAAAAATCTGTTAAAACTCATATATATTGTATCTTTGTCTGGATGTAGCCAGCACCTTTGTGTACTCGACAGTGTAGTGAATGAATCATCACATTTGAGCAATCAGAGCAGTGATTTATCTGATTACCTAAAAAGCTTTGGGACAATTGGTTTATTGAACATGTTCCTGTGGATTACAATGTAAAAGTTGTGCAAAATGGATGGGGGCTTAAATACCCTCTAGTCTGAGCGCTTAATCCCCCTATCAGGTTTCAAGTCTTTAACCTCTAACATTAAATTACTATAACATTACATATTGCTCCCGATACACTCTCTAAGATAAGGAATATTGGGTGAGAGAATAATAAGGTTGACATTTTTTAGGAGAATCAACTTTAAGGGTTATGTCAATTGTAAGCTACAGTATTATTTATTTATATTTGTAACCTATTTTTTGGAAGCAATTAGTTGATACAGCAGTCCCATCTCCTCTGAGGCATGCCCTAGATGAATCAAAGCATACACCTCAAGTGGTCTCAAAGGGACTGGAGTATTTGACTGGCTCAGGAAAGATTGACAAGTGAGCATTATTTTCACTCGAAAGTGGCAGGGAGTCCCTTATGCAGTATGAAGGCATGTGAAGGGCTGCTCTTTTTCCTCACACATCTGCAGTGCTATTCAACCAGGCCTCGGAGCATTTAGATAATCAGAATTCAGCAACATGGCTGTCTGCTTCGTGCTGTCAAATTTGGACGGATATGTTTCAGCAAGTGAGAAAAGGTAGACACGTACACTACACACACTTGCCCAGTGAGTCCAGAGTCACTTCTCTATACGGGCAAATGCTTCTTAGCGTATCCGTTGCAGAGCCAAGCTGTAATGTGAAAAATCGGTTCCTGCATGGAGAAGCAGTCAGTCATGAAGCTGTCTAGGGCCAGCAGCTATCCGTTTAGTGAGCGACTGCAGGGCAAAAGGCCAGACTTAGACCCACTTTTCTTTAACTCCGGTTCACGAAAGACTTCTCCAGTTAAAATAATAGCCTCTCAGGTGATTCAGCGTTTTACCAGCATTTTAACCCTTTATAGTAACTGCTCAGTTTCATAGGAAACTGATTTAAACTACGTGTTAAGGACCGTACCACTGCTGTATAACACCTAACTCAATTTGGGGCTCTTTTAACAAACCTAACGCAAAGGTACATCTTAGCATTAGCTCTATAGTTTCCGTGGGTGTGTCCGAAATATTGTTCCTATTTTCATGGGGATAATTATGACAAAGTGAAAACAGGTTTTTAGACATTTTTGTGAAATTAGAAAAAATACTAAACAGAAATACTTATTTATGTAAGTATTCAGACCCTTTGCTATGAGACTTGAAATTGAGCTCAGGTGCATCCTGTTTCCATTGATCATCCTTGAGATGTTTCTACAACTTGATTGGGGTCCACCTGGGGTAAATTCAATTGATTGGACATGATCTGTGGTAAATTAATTTGATTTGACATGCACACACCTATCTACATAAGGTCCCACAGTTGACAATGCATGTCAGAGCATGAGGACGAAGAAATTGTTGGTAAGGCTCCGAGAAAGGATTCTGTCATGGCAAAGATCTGGGGAAGGGTACCAAAACATTTCTGCAGGATTGAAGGTCCCCAAGAACACAGTGGCCTCCATAATTCTTAAATAGAAGAAGTTTGGAACCACCAATACTCTTCTTAGAGCTGGCCGCTGCCAAACTGAGCAATTGGGGGAGAATGGCCTTGGTCAAGGAGGTGTCCAAGATCCCGATGGTCACTCTGACAGAGCTCCCAAGTTCCTCTGTGGAGATGGGAGAAACTTCCAGAAGGACAACCATCTCTGCAGCACTCCACCAATCAGGCATTTATTGTAGAGTGGCCAGATGGAAATCACTCAGTAAAATCATATGACAGCCTGCATGGAGTTTGCCAAAAGGTAACTAAAAGACTCAGACCATGAGAAACCAGACTCTCTGGTGTGATGAAACCAATATTGAACTCTTTGGCCTGAATGCCAAGAGTCACATCTGAAGGAAACCTGGCACCATCCCTACAGTGAAGCATGGTGGTGGCAGCTTCATGCTGTGGGGATGTTTTTCAGCGGCAGGGACTGGGAGACTAGTCGGGATTGAGGGAAAGATGAACGGAGCAAAGTACAGAGAGATCCTTGATGAAAACCTGCTCCAGAGCACTCAGGATCTCAGATTGGGGCGAAGGTTCACCTTCCGACAGGACAACAACCCCAAGCACACAGCCAAGACAACGCAGGAGTGTCTTCAGGACAAGTCTTGCAAAAAGAGAGCTGTTCCGAAGCAAGTACAGGTTATACCTGCAGCAAGTGGTGCGAGTGGTGAACTTCATCAACAACCACGCAGAGGATAATGAAATAGTATTACCAGGACACCACCCAGCACTGTGATAGGGGTCAACATCCCACAGCAGGTTGGACTGGAGGATGGTACGGTGCTGGTGGAAAGCTATGGCTGTAACAACACTTGACTCTGTACTGTATTTCAGGCCGCTGCCACAGTTCAGGCAGTACCAGCACTTAAGGAGAATATCATTTTCATTGCACTGTATGAGGATATTCTTCTTATCTCAACTTGAGAGATGAATTAATGTTGTGCAAGATTGTAATGTCTTTTCCTGTTTTACAGCTTTGATGCTCTGGAGCCTTGTGTTGTTTTCGCCAAGTTCGGACTCGGTCAGGATCAGGTTTCAGCTGCTGTACAGCGCTGACATCCTTCCTCCCATTGATGGCCTGCCTGTACAAGCACCACCTGGACTGGACACAGCTAGACAAAATTATGTTTTTGAAACAGGCTCTCGTTCATGCGTTGTTCGGATGGACCAGTCATCAGCACTATATTCAGTGCCTCTATTCAAATGACTCACTCCTAACACACACGCTATACGTTGCTGCTACTGTATATTTTTAATCCTGCTGCTCAGCCACTTCACCCCTGATTGTATGCACATAACTACCTCATCTATCACTGATATTGTTATTGTTCTTGTACATACTGTATATTATTTTATTTATATTGACACTATCTATTTCTGATATTGCTACGATGTAAGTAACCACTTGGCTGTACCGTTTACACCTTCTGTAGAGACCCATCCACTAGGCAAGATATGGCTGTGGGTTATAGCATTTCTTTCACAAAACCCATCAATTTAGACAAGTGTGTCTGGGTAAGCATCATCTAATATTTATAAAATATTTACATCTGGAAACGTTCTGTTTACCTGGAATTTTTATTGTAGGCTACCACCACTTTTAGTCTTAATCTTTACTACACTACTCACTGTTTAGCACATGACCTCACATGTGAATCCTTAAAGAGATGGGTGGGGCTGGTTTAAGAGGATGTGAACAATGCTGAATTGGTGTAGACAAAGGAGAGCTCTCCAGTAGGTACCAAAACATTCAAAGGCCATTTTCTCAAAAGTGAGTTTACAAGTTTGTCAACTTTCAAAGCATAATTAATTTCATAATTGTTCCAAAAATGCAGTGCATCGTATACCACTGTGTTGCTCTGAGTTCAATTTTTTTCCAATGTAAAAAACACCATTTCAAATTTTGCTACATAAGACCAATTTGAGCCGGTTAGTCACATATTTGGAGTAAACTTGAGTGTACCTTACACCCAACATGTTGGTCTCTTTTAATGAGGGTAGCTCACTAGCTAAATAGATATGTTGACAACTATTGCTGCAACTTGACTGTCTTGAACTGAAGGTGGCTAGCTTACTAAGGTTTCTCCACATACCTGATAAATAACCTATTTTGCTAGACCTAGCTAACTAACACCATCATGTTTGTGAGAGTCTCATCTTTCCATAAACTGTTTAGATGCTACATACATTTGGAAGACCGTTTGTGGTGATGTTTCATGGTCTGACAAATATCGCCTTAGCTCAGCCACCTTCCATCGCAGATGCAGAAGGCCGACATTGGTGGATGCGGTGGATTGAGACGCAGCCCATGCAAACCCCCAAACATCTCTAGCTTAAACTGATGAATTTTGATTGGGATTTTTGTATATGTCAATAGACTCTTAAGGGTTTTAAACTTCATCCATAGCTCTACAAAGTGTGTCAGTTGTAATAACCAGGTTTTGACAATACGCTCTCAAAGGCACTTGGCTAACATTTTCACAGGTTTGAAAATGATTGGCACGTGGCTCCAAAATGTTTTTGCCAGTTTAAAGGCACAAACATCATGTAAACATACTGGAGGACCCAAAGACGTTACTGGAAATGTTATGTTAAATAGTACATACGAAAAAGGTAGAGCACTGGCATCGCTGATGACATAGCTAGATGATCATGCAAAGGTTAGAATACAAACACATTTGCTGTTGTTTCAGGAAACATTTTCCCTTGCCCACTCGAGCAGCAACAGAGTAGACTCGCCTTTAAATTAATGTTGATTAGGCCTACTATGCAAAACATCTCATTTTCTGGTACTGTAATTAGATAACTGATGTGCAGCAAAGTTCTGAGAACCTTATGTTTCTTAGAGCTTGGTGAGAGTGTGGCTGTACTATGGTTATTTTGAATACAACCTTCCCACAACATGGAGGATACTGGAGGATACTGCCATGACCCTCCTGTAAGGATCCAAATAGGTCATATCAGCTTCGGAATAAATAACTTCAACCAGACTCGCTCTCACCCGCAGTATACACACTACATGTACGAAGTTTACATCCTCTGCATTGTGCATGCTATATGAAAAATTATGAAAGTAGATTTGTTAACTTCATATGGCTGCGGGGTAGTATTGAGTAGTTTGGATGAAAAGGTGCCCATTGTAAACGGCCAACTCCTCAGTCTCAGTTGTTAATGTATGCATATTATTATTAGTATTGGATAGAAAACACTCTAAAGTTTCCAAAACTGTCAAAATATTGCCTGTGAGTATAACAGAACTGATATTGCAGGCGGAACACTGACGAAAATCAAAACAGGAAGTGGCTTCTATTTCTACATGTTCCATAGCCTCCCTTGCTGGATTTAAAGGGATATGAACCAGATTCCTTTTCCCATCGCTTCCTCAAGGTGTCAACAGTCTTCAGACATAGTTTCTGGCTATTATTTTGAAAAACGAGCCAGAAAGATAACATCGCGTGAAGTGGTCACATGAGTTTTGCTCGCGCAATAGAGTTTGGGCAGCCATTTCTTTTCCCTCTCCTACTGTGAAAGACATTTGCGGATTGATTATAAAAAACGTTTGACATGTTTCTGTGGACATTATGGAAAGTATTTGGAATTTTCTTCTGCATTGTCGTGGCACGACAAACAAACAGAGGTATTTTGGATATAAAAATAATCTTTATGGCACGAAAGGAACAGCATTATAAATGCATGTAAAGCATGTAAAGCATAATTTCAAAATCTGACATGACAGGTGGATTAACAAAAGGCTAAGCTGTGTTTTCCTATATTGCACTTGATTTCATGAATATAAATATTTGTAGTAATATTTATTGAATGTAGCGCTATGCTATTCAGCGGTTGTTGATGACACTTATCCTGATAGGGGGATTGCAGCAATAACAAGTTTTAAGAGGGATGTGATTTTAGAAACTATAAGAGGAAATAGTTTCTATAACTGTGCACAGCAAGTAGTCACTGTCCGCTTGAGTGAGGTCAGAGAGCAGTCAGCCTGACTGAACCGCCGCTTTTGAACCAACTGTATAAAATTATGGGTTAAGAATTAACATATCAGACCAGAAAGATGTAGAGCTGCAGCTTCATTCAGGACTATCCATAACCATGTCATGGTAGCATCCACTTTAATGTAGAAGTGTTTTGAAACATATTATATTCTTATTTACAATAAAGGTGACGGAAAATGGAGGGGACTAGTACAAAAAGTGTAATTTCTAAACGTTAATAACCTCAAATTAAAGCTGACAGTCTGCATTTGAACCTCATAGTCATTGTATCATTTCAAATATGAATTGCTGGTGTACAGAGCCAAAACAACAAAAATTGCGTCACTATCCCAATACTTTTGGAGCTCACTGTAAATTAATAAATGCACATAATCAATATTCAGATATTCTTAATTTACATTTTTACGGATGTATTAAGACCTAAAGAGTTGAACATAAAGGGGAAATCAGCAGTTTCTACATCAATTTCTTGACTTATAAATGAATGATATGTACCAATGTTCTTCATATATTTAGCAGTATTGAGGGTAGAGAACAGCTGTAGGCTCCCCATGCCCATCTAACAAATATAGTACCGGTGGGAAAAATATCTATAAACAAGAGGGATATTTTACTCCTGCCTGGCAAACAATGTCCTTCACAGGACTAAATCAAAGATACCCTGCATGGGATACAAGGTCCACCATACAACTCATCTCCAAATTCCCAGACAAATAGATGAAGTGTGGTACACAAACAGGGGCCCTATCTGCTTTTGAATAAAAAACAGCTAAGACAGTAGAGATGATAATTGTAATTGCATTTTATATTCAACAAGAGGTCAAAATGTAAATCAAGGCCAAATTCATAATTGTAAAAAAGCTTCTTTAGGAAAGGTCTTTGAGGACAGCGCCTGACTCATATATCAAATCAAATCTATTTATGAAGCCCTTCTTACATCAGCTGATGTCACAGAGTGCTGTACAGAAACCCAGCCTAAAACCACAAACAGCAGGCGTAGAAGCACGGTGGCTAGGAAAAACTCAGTAGAAAGGCCAGAACCTAGGAAGAAACCGGAAACAGGCTATGAGGGGTGGCCTCTTCTGGCTGTGCCGGGTGGAGATTATAACAGAACATGGCCAAGATGTTCAAATGTTCATAGATGACCAGCAGGGTCAAATAATAATAATCACTGTAGTTGTCGAGGGTGCAACAGGTCAGCACCTCAGGAGTAAACAGCAGGTCTGGGACAGGTAGTATGTCCGGTGAACAGGTCAGGGTTCCATGAGGAAAAACATTAAGATCCACAACATTTATTCCACAAGGCAAAACTAGGTCCAGAGTATGACTGTGGCTGTGAGTAGGTCCGGAGACATGTTGGAAAAAACCCACTGAGTCGATGATGGCTCAAAATGCCTTTTGGAGTGGGTCTGTGGACTTTTCCATGTGACCATGCGACCACCTAGACCATGCCTAGGACCATGCCCCAGGACTACCTGACATGATGACTCCTTGCTGGCCCCAGTCTACCTGGCCATGCTGCTGCTCCAGTTTCAACTTCCACCTGACTGTGCTGCTGCTCTAGTTTCAACTGTTCTGCCTTATTATTATTCGACCATGCTGGTCATTTATGAACATTGAACATCTTGACCATGTTCTGTTATAATCTCCACCCGGCACAGCCAGAAGAGGACTGGCCACCCCACATAGCCTGGTTCCTCTCTAGGTTTCTTCCTAGGTATTGGCCTTTCTAGGGAGTTTTTCCTAGCCACCGTGCTTCTACACCTGCATTGCTTGCTGTTTGGGGTTTTAGGCTGGGTTTCTGTACAGCACTTTGAGATATCAGCTGATGTACGAAGGGCTATATAAATAAATTTGATTTGATTTGATTTGAATATTAAAGTCACCAAAGATTTGAATATTATCTGCCATGACTACAAGGTCCGATAGGAATTCAGGGAACTCAGTGAGGAACGCTGTATATGGCCCAGGAAGCCTGTAAACAGTAGCTTTAAGTAGGCTGCATAGATTTCATGACTAGAAGCTCAAAAGACACATTTTTTTGAGTTTTTTTGTAAATTCAAATTTGCTATCATAAATGTTAGCAACACCTCCGCCTTTGCAGGATGCGCGGGGGATATGGTCACTAGTGTAACCAGGAGGTGAGGCCTCATTTAACACAGTGAATTCATCAGGCTAAACAATGTTTCAGTCAGTCCAATCACATCAAGATTATGATCAGAATTAGTTAATTGACTATAACTGCCTTGGAAGTGAGGGATCTAACATTAAGTAGCCCTATGTTGACATTCGAGGTATCATAATCTCTTTCAATAAAGGCAGGAATCTCACTTCTCCAAGGTGGCATAGCAGTTCAGACGTCTTTTGTCCTCGTCTTGTCGTGTCCTGTATATATATATATTTACAACTTTTTCACATACATTTTATTTTTATTTTCCATCAACTCATCTTCAAAACACTCTCCTGCAACCCGCCTCACCAATGTATATTTATAAAAAAGTATTATTTACCTCAGATCTGTAATCCTCCAAGAAGCTAGCCAGAAACTCCAGGAGGCTGGCCTGAAACTAGCCAGAAGCTAATCCAGAAGCTAGTTCAGAAGCTAGTTGGCTCCTTTACTGGCAAGTCGTTGGTGTTCAGCTAACCACGGTTTGTGGTCATCGGCTATCCTTTGGCTCGAAAGTCTATCGCCAGTTCTGTACGGCGCAGCGCGGCTCTGAGCGGAGCATACCGGACCAATTTTTCTCTCCATGTCCCTGGATTTCGACTGCTCTCTGGACATTCATGCCCGGATCTCACAGCTAGCTAGCTGCTATCCGTGTGACTATCGGCCTTCGTCGATTCCGGAGCAAACATCAATTGTTCCGGAGCTAGCAAGCTCCGTCAATCACTCCTGAGTTCCATCAATCGCACCTGGGCTGCAGTCGCCTATCCGGACCCATTTTGCTGCCTTCGCGGAGCCCCACCGGGCCTTCACAACTGGACTGCCGACGTTATCTACCCGAAGGAGTTATTCGGCTGGCTCCTCCGTCGCGACGTTACCTGAACGCCCATCTGCGGCCTGCTAACCGTTAGCTGTCTTACCGGCTGCTATCTGAATAGACAATCGGACAATTTTTTTTTATTTATTTATTTATTATTTTTATTATTATTATTATGTTTTCTTCTTGGGCCTCTATAACTATATCTATTGTTTTTATTTTTGTTGTTGTTGTGTGATTTGGATTGATCCCCTCTACCACACGGAACCCCACTAATCTACTGACGGAGCGCAGGAGGTGGCTAACAACAGACCTCCATCCTATGCTAGCTTGCTACCGATGCCCTGGCTAGCTGTCTAAATCACCAACCAACCTCTCCACTCACCGGACCCTTTTTATCACTCGACTAAGCATGCCTCTCCTTAATGTCAATATGTCTTGTCCATTTCTGTTCTGGTTAGTGTTTATTGGCTTATTTCACTGTAGAGCCTCTAGTCCTGCTCACTATACCTTATCCAACCTATTAGTTCCACCACCCACACATGCAATGACATCTCCTGGTTTCAACGATGTTTCTAGAGACAATATCTCTCTCTTCATCACTCAATACCTAGGTTTACCTCCACTGTCTTCACATCCTACCATACATTTGTCTGTACATTATACCTTGATGCTATTTTATCGCCCCCAGAAACCTCCTTTTACTCTATGTTCCAGACGTTCTAGACGACCAATTCTCATAGCTTTTAGCCGTACCCTTATTCTACTCCTCCTATGTTCCTCTGGCGATGTAGAGGTGAATCCAGGCCCTGCAGTGCCTAGCTCCACTCCTATTCCCCAGGCGCTCTCTTTTGACGACTTCTGTAACCGTAATAGCCTTGGTTTCATGCATGTTAACATTAGAAGCCTCCTCCCTAAGTTTGTTCTATTCACTGCTTTAGCACACTCTGCCAACCCGGATGTTCTAGCTGTGTCTGAATCCTGGCTTAGGAAGACCACCAAAAACTCAGACATTTTAATTCCAAACTACAACATTTTCAGACAAGATAGAACTGCCAAAGGGGGCGGTGTTGCAATCTACTGCAAAGATAGCCTGCAGAGTTCTGTCCTACTATCCAGGTCTGTACCCAAACAATTTGAACTTCTACTTTTAAAAATCCACCTCTCTAAAAACAAGTCTCTCACCGTTGCCGCCTGCTATAGACCACCCTCTGCCCCCAGCTGTGCTCTGGACACCATATGTGAACTGATTGCCCCCCATCTATCTTCAGAATTCGTGCTGCTAGGCGACCTAAACTGGAACATGCTTAACACCCCAGCCATCCTACAATCTAAACTTGATGCCCTCAATCTCACACAAATAATCAATGAACCTACCAGGTACCTCCCCAAAACCTTAAACACGGGCACCCTCATAGATATCATCCTAACCAACTTCCCCTCTAAATACACCTCTGCTGTCTTCAACCAAGATCTCAGCGATCACTGCCTCATTGCCTGCATCCGTAATGGGTCAGCGGTCAAACGACCTCCACTCATCACTGTAAAACGCTCCCTGAAACACTTCTGCGAGCAGGCCTTTCTAATCGACCTGGCCGGGGTATCCTGGAAGGATATTGATCTCATCCCGTCAGTAGAGGATGCCTGGATATTTTTTTTAAATGCCTTCCTAACCATCTTAAATAAACATGCCCCATTTAAGAAATTTAGAACCAGGAACAGATATAGCCCTTGGTTCTCCCCAGACCTGACTGCCCTTAACCAACACAAAAACATCCTATGGCGTTCTGCATTAGCATCGAACAGCCCCCGTGATATGCAGCTGTTCAGGGAAGCTAGAAATCATTATACACAGGCAGTTAGAAAAGCCAAGGCTAGCTTTTTCAAGCAGAAATTTGCTTCCTGCAACACTAACTCAAAAAAGTTCTGGGACACTGTAAAGTCCATGGAGAATAAGAACACCTCCTCCCAGCTGCCCACTGCACTGAAGATAGGAAACACTGTCACCACTGATAAATCCACCATAATTGAGAATTTCAATAAGCATTTTTCTACGGCTGGCCATGCTTTCCACCTGGCTACTCCTACCCCGGACAACAGCACTGCACCCCCAACAGCAACTCGCCCAAGCCTTCCCCATTTCTCCTTCTCCCAAATCCATTCAGCTGATGTTCTGAAAGAGCTGCAAAATCTGGACCCCTACAAATCAGCCGGGCTAGACAATCTGGACCCTTTCTTTCTAAAATTATCTGCCGAAATTGTTGCCACCCCTATTACTAGCCTGTTCAACCTCTCTTTCGTGTCGTCTGAGATTCCCAAAGATTGGAAAGCAGCTGCGGTCATCCCCCTCTTCAAAGGGGGGGACACTCTTGACCCAAACTGCTACAGACCTATATCTATCCTACCGTGCCTTTCTAAGGTCTTCGAAAGCCAAGTCAACAAACAGATTACCGACCATTTCGAATCTCACCATACCTTCTCTGCTATGCAATCCGGTTTCAGAGCTGGTCATGGGTGCACCTCAGCCACGCTCAAGGTCCTAAACGATATCTTAACCGCCATCGATAAGAAACATTACTGTGCAGCCGTATTCATTGATCTGGCCAAGGCTTTCGACTCTGTCAATCACCATATCCTCATCGGCAGACTCGACAGCCTTGGTTTCTCAAATGATTGCCTCGCCTGGTTCACCAACTACTTCTCTGATAGAGTTCAGTGTGTCAAATCGGAGGGTCTGCTGTCCGGACCTCTGGCAGTCTCTATGGGGGTGCCACAGGGTTCAATTCTTGGACCGACTCTCTTCTCTGTATACATCAATGAGGTCGCTCTTGCTGCTGGTGAGTCCCTGATCCACCTCTACGCAGACGACACCATTCTGTATACTTCCGGCCCTTCTTTGGACACTGTGTTAACAACCCTCCAGGCAAGCTTCAATGCCATACAACTCTCCTTCCGTGGCCTCCAATTGCTCTTAAATACAAGTACAACTAAATGCATGCTCTTCAACCGATCGCTACCTGCACCTACCCGCCTGTCCATCATCACTACTCTGGACGGCTCTGACTTAGAATACGTGGACAACTACAAATACTTAGGTGTCTGGTTAGACTGTAAACTCTCCTTCCAGACCCATATCAAACATCTCCAATCCTAAGTTAAATCTAGAATTGGCTTCCTATTTCGCAACAAAGCATCCTTCACTCATGCTGCCAAACATACCCTTGTAAAACTGACCATCCTACCAATCCTCGACTTTGGCGATGTCATTTACAAAATAGCCTCCAATACCCTACTCAACAAATTGGATGCAGTCTATCACAGTGCAATCCGTTTTATCACCAAAGCCCCATATACTACCCACCATTGCGACCTGTACGCTCTCGTTGGCTTGCCCTCGCTTCATACTCGTCGCCAAACCCACTGGCTCCATGTCATCTACAAGACCCTGCTAGGTAAAGTCCCCCCTTATCTCAGCTCGCTGGTCACCATAGCATCTCCCACCTGTAGCACACGCTCCAGCAGGTATATCTCTCTAGTCACCCCCAAAACCAATTCTTTCTTTGGCCGCCTCTCCTTCCAGTTCTCTGCTGCCAATGACTGGAACGAACTACAAAAATCTCTGAAACTGGAAACACTTATCTCCCTCACTAGCTTTAAGCACCAACTGTCAGAGCAGCTCACAGATTACTGCACCTGTACATAGCCCACCTATAATTTAGCCCAAACAACTACCTCTTTCCCAACTGTATTTAATTTTAATTAATTTATTTATTTTGCTCCTTTGCACCCCATTATTTTTTATTTCTACTTTGCACATTCTTCCATTGCAAAACTACCATTCCAGTATTTTACTTGCTATATTGTATTTACTTTGCCATCATGGCCTTTTTTGCCTTTACCTCCCTTCTCACCTCATTTGCTCACATTGTATATAGACTTGTTTATACTGCATTATTGACTGTATGTTTGTTTTTACTCCATGTGTAACTCTGTGTCGTTTTATCTGTCGAACTGCTTTGCTTTATCTTGGCCAGGTCGCAATTGTAAATGAGAACTTGTTCTCAACTTGCCTACCTGGTTAAATAAAGGTAAAATAAAATAAATAAAAAATAAAAGGAATGGAGGAGGTCTTTATTCCAGTGATATTGCTAAGGCTAACATCGCCATGTATAGTTTTGCCCGACCTAGGTCGGGGCACAGACACGGTTTCAATAGGGATAGCTTAGCTGACTACACTGACTGTGCTAGTGGCAGACTCCACTAAGCTGGCAGGCTGGCTAACAGCCTGCTGCGTGGCCAGCACCCTATCTCATTGTGGAGCTAGGGGAGTTATAGCCCTGTCTATGTTCGTAGATAAGTTGAGAGCCACCCTCCAGCTAGGATGGAGTCAGTCACTCTTCAACAGGCCAGGCTTGGTCCTGTTTGTGGGTGAGTCCCAGAGAGAGGGCCAATTATCTACAAATTCTATCTTTTGGGAGGGACAGAAAACAGTTTTCAACCAGCGATTGAGTTGTGAGACTCTGCTGTAGAGCTCATCACTCCCCCTAACTGGGAAAGGGGCCAGAGACAATTACTCGATTCCGACACATCTTTGTAGCTGATTTACACGCTGAAGCTATGTTGCGCTTGGTGACCTCTGACTGTTTCATCCTAACATCGTTGGTGCCGACGTGGATAACAATATCCCTATACTGTCTACACTCGCCAGTTTTAGCTTTAGCCAGCACCACCTTCAGATTAGCCTTAACGTCAGAAGCTCTGTCCCCTGGTAAAGTGTATGATCGCTGGATGATTCGTTTGAAGTGTAATACTGCGGGTAATGGAGTCGCCAATGACTAGGGTTTTTAATTTGTCAGAGCTAATGGTGGGAGGCTTTGGCGTCTCAGACCCCGTAACGGGAGGAGTGGAGACCATTCCTACAGCATTTCCTTCCAGAAGCTATGAGAAAGTTGTCCGGCTGCGGGGACTGTGTGACGGTATTTATTTTACTATCTGTACTTACAAACGGCACAGACTCTGTTTCATCCTTTCCTATACTTAGATTACACTTGCCTAACGATTGCATCTGAAGATGGTCTTGCAGCACAACTATCCTCGCCATAAGGCGATCGCTCTGCTGTATACTATGAGTACAACGACTGCAATTGGATGGCATCATGTTAATGTTACTACTTAGCTTCGGCTGGTGGAGGTCCTGACGAATAACGTCCAGATATAGCTTCCGGAGGAAAATACCAAAATCCATAACACTTCATTTACAGTACTCAACCCATTGATTATAATTGGTTGAATGAGTTTACCTCAGCTGAATGAAAGCAGGAGGATTTCATGTTCTATGTAGGACTTTCTAATAAGGGCATTTTGTGGCTGGAAAGTTAACTTCTTAAGGTATAGGGGGCAGCATTTTCACTTTTGGATAAATAGCGTGCCCAATTTCAACTTCCTGCTACTCATGCCAAGAATATAAGATATTCGCTCTGAAGTTTCTAAAACTGTTTGAATCATGTCTGTGAGTATAACAGAACTTATGTAGCAGGCAAAACCCCAAGGACTAACCGTTCAGAAATGATTTTTTGTGGTCTCTGTCTGTTCATTGAGTTCTCATTGGGAAACAATATTTCTTAGGAACTTGTTTTCAGTTCCTTACGGTTCCAATGGATGTCACCAGCCTTGGGAATTTGGTTGAGGTTATTCCTTTGTGCAATGAAGAAGTATGGCCATCTAGGAACTGCGTAACACTGTTGAGAGTGGCGCAAGACTTGAAAAGTAGCTTGGTTTCTTGTCTTCCTGTATTGAACACAGATAGACCCATCTTCAATTTGATTATTAACAGTTAAAAATACCTAAAGTTGTATTACAAAAGTAGTTTGAAATGTTTTGGCATAGTTTACAGGCTTTTGAAATATTTTGTAGTGACGTTGCGCAATTTGGAAGTTGTTTTTTTCTGGATCAAACGCGCCAAATAAATGGACATTTTGGATATATATGGATGGAATTAATCGAATAAAAGGACCAATAGTGATGTTTATGGGACATATTGGAGTGTCAACAAAAGAATCTCGTCAAAGGTAAGGCATGTTTTATATTATTTTTTTAAATATTATTTTATTTTTTTATTATTTTATTATACTTCATCCCTACTGAAAGCCTGCTCATCTAACCTGCTTCAGTTTGTCACCACCCTAATCAACAAGTCGCCTGCAACCGGGGAGGTATCATCACTCTTCCAAAACAGCTGCAGTCACGCCCTAACTGAAGAAACACAAGAAAACCCTTGACCAGGACTAGGGTGGAATAGAGGGAACCAGGTTACTGATATTTACTCAGATTTCCCACGCAAACCCACTCCCTTTTCTTGGGAATAATAACTGTGAGAAACGGGTAAATTATAATAAATGATTTATATGAACAGCATGACGTGAAATGGAACTGTTAAATGATATGCCTAAATCTGTCATCTCTACGGGCTATGGCCTACACTCTGCCATCTGCATGATCAACCATCAACGCTCAGGGTGGGGATAGACAGCGCATCTCAGTAGCCTATGGAGCATAGTTCACAATGCATGTACTTTTTTTCTTGTGAAAGGTAGGACTTCATTTGCTGCAGCATAGTCTATGAATGCACATCTAATTTACAAATATTGGGGGTCACCTTATTTTTTTTATTATAAAGAAGCATTTTGAAAATTGCAGCTGCAGAGTTTTAAAACAGCCTATCACTCATATATAGTTGCTTAAGTCAGTGCACACGCGAGCACTCTCTCACAGTCTTTCTCTCCATCATTTCCATTCAAATTGCATCCAAAATAGATAGGCCTAATCCTGTTCAAGATTTTTATACTGTATATACACAGTGCCTTCGGGAAGGTATTCAGGCCGCTTTACTCTTTCCATATTTTGTTACTTCACAGGCTTATTCTAAAATGTTTTACATGTTTTTTCTCCCTTATAAATGTTCACACAATACCCCATAATGAAAAAGAAAAGTTGTTTTTGTTGTTGTTGAAATGTATATACATATATATAAAAAATATATATATATCACATTTACAAAAGTAC
Source organism: Oncorhynchus kisutch (assembly GCF_002021735.2). Classification (NCBI taxonomy): domain Eukaryota; kingdom Metazoa; phylum Chordata; class Actinopteri; order Salmoniformes; family Salmonidae; genus Oncorhynchus; species Oncorhynchus kisutch. The sequence goes on from NC_034194.2 coordinate 6,356,984, forward strand.
TCAGACCCTTTACGCTACAAGCTCGGCACACCTGTATTTGGGGAGTTTCTCCCATTCTTCTCTGCAGATCCTCTCACGCTCTGTCAGGTTGGATCGGGAGCGTTGCTGCAAAGCTATTTTCAGGTCTCTCTAGACATGTTCGATCGGGTTCAAGTCTGTGCTCTGGCTCAGCCACTCAAGGAAATTCAGAGACTTGTCCCGAAGCCTCTCCTGCGTTATCTTGGATGTGTTCTTAGGGTCGTTGTCCTGTTTGAAAGAGCAGGTTTTCATCAATTATCTCTCTGTACTTTGCCTCGATCCTGACTAGTCTCCCGGTCCCTGCCGCTGATCTGTGCCTCGACTCAAACCAGTCTCGGTGCTCTACGGACTATTACTTCGACCTCATGGCTTGGCTTTTGCTCTGACATGCACTGTCAACTGTGAGACCTTGTATAGACAGGTGAGTGCCTTTCCAAATCATGTCCAATGAAGTGAATTTACCACAAGTGGACTCTAATCAAGTTCTATAAATATCTCAAGGATGATCAATGGAAACTGGATGCACCTGAGCTCAATTTCGAGTCTCATAGCAAAGGGTCTGAATACTTATGTAAATAAGGTATTTCTGTTTTTTATATTTAATACATTTGAAAAAAATATTAACCTGTTTTCCCTTGTCATTATGGGGTATTGTGTGTAGTCTGTTGAGATTTTTATTTATTTAATCCATTTTAGAATAAGGCTGTAATGTAACAAAATGTGGGAAAAGTAAAGGGGTTTGAATACTTCCCGAATGCACTGTATATAGATGTCATAGCCTACCTCTTTCAGGTGATACATTAAATGAAGTGTGGTGGTTAATTTCTGTATTACCAAATGAGTAGAGAGACAAACTTCACACACCAGACAGAGTTATACTTGAACTACTGTACATATTTAATAATAAGAGGTTTGCAATAGCAATGACTTTCAATGATGCACCATTTCTAATGAACCATTGAAAGTGACAACACAAAAGTACAAAGATCTTTTCTAGCCAAGATACACCCCTCTCAACCTACACGACGAACCACAGATATTAGGAACATTTCACAAAGGGACATTATAATTGAGAAAGGAGTATCCCTAAGTCAGATAACATTTGCTATAAGTTATCGTTCAGTTTGGTCCCTACGACGAGGTTCTAATCTATTTCCTGGTACTTCATAGCACAGAACCATTACCTCATCCAATGGCATAACTCAATTGTCAACTCTAGATACTCCCATCTCAAGTAACACCCCTTCTTGACCCCTCTCCTGGAAAAGCTCACTGAGGGGAGTGAGCCTCTAGGTCATACACTGTCCCAGGATAAGTGCAACATCAGAGAGGACATACAATGGTTCCAGACACTGCCAATGACCTCCCCCCAATGCCAAAGGAGGGAGTGACTTGCACACAGACATTGTGGAGACAAGTAATTGGCTCCCCATTAATCACACCATCCCTTCACATGGTTTAAGAATAGGTAAAGACACATTCACATATGAAAACCATGTTCCATCCTGTCCCCTTCCCTTTCTGATATTCTGCATAGCACCAGAGACATGTAAAAGACAAGCCTGACCTCTCCCCTCTCTGGGTCCCAAGTGACTGAGCCCCAGCTGAAGGAAGAAGTACTCCTGCAAACACCAAAGGGATACATTCTAATAACAAGTATGTCACATAAGCATATTATGCACATAAGACATCTTAATTACTTATGTTACCCAACTAATTCTGATTCATCCACCACAGTAGTATTAGCCTTATATTTAGCTAATGAATGATGGGTTTTGCATAATCTTCTATCTCTGTCTCTTGCACAATACGCACCTGTGCTCCGCTGGCCTGTCTCCTTAAAAAAAATGCTCCTTAGCTCTTGGAGTCCCAGGAAAAGCTAGACTAGAATAGTCTAAAGCATGTATTATACTAAAAGACTATTCTAAGAGGGATGCAAGCTCTTGTTTACTGTTAAATACAGCAGCCAATAGAACTCAAGAGAAGATTGAAAAAAGAGAGAACGTGGGATGGCGGTAGGCTATAGTGTAACAGTTATTTAGACCCATAACGATTCAATCTTTGTGAAGAGAAGTGTTAGCCGTCTGTATCTTGTTCTAGTCCTATATTTCCAAGCATGTAATTACAATAATGAAGATAAGGTCAACAAAACATATTTACTTTGACTGTTGAAAGGCAAGAAAGAATGAAGAAACAACAGAGAGAGAAGAGGAAGTAGGCTAATACGTACGTCGCACAACATTAGGCAAAATATTATGAAAGGTATACAGTGGGGCAAAAAAGTATTTAGTCAGCCACCAATTGTGCAAGATCTCCCACTTAAAAATATGAGAGAGGCCTGTAATTTTCATAATAGGTACACTTCAACTCTGACAGACAAAATGAGAAGAAAAAAATCCTGAAAATCACATAGTAGGATTTTTAAATGAATTTATTTGCAAATTATGATGGAAAATAAGTATTTGGTCACCTACAAACAAGCAAGATTTCTGGCTCTCAGAGACCTGTAACTTCTTCTTTAAGAGGCTCCTCTGTCCTCCACTCGTTACCTGTATTAATGGCACCTGTTTGAACTTGTTATCAGTATAAAAGACACCTGTCCACAACCTCAAACAGTCACACTCCAAACTCCACTATGGCCAAGACCAAAGAGCTGTCAAAGGACACCAGAAACAAAATTGTAGACCTGCACCAGGCTGGGAAGACTGAATCTGCAATAGGTAAGCAGCTTGGTTTGAAGAAATCAACTGTGGGAGCAATTATTAGGAAATGGAAGACATACAAGACCACTGATAATCTCCCTCGATCTGGGGCTCCACGCAAGATCTCACCCCGTGGGGTCAAAATGATCACAAGAACGGTGAGCAAAAATCCCAGAACCACACGGGGGGGACCTAGTGAATGACCTGCAGAGAGCTGGGACCAAAGTAACAAAGCCTACCATCAGTAACACACTACGCCGCCAGGGACTCAAATCCTGCAGTGCCAGACGTGTCCCCCTGCTTAAGCCAGTACATGTCCAGGCCTGTCTGAAGGTTGCTAGAGAGCATTTGGATGATCCAGAAGAAGATCGGGAGAATGTCAGACGGTCAGATGAAACAAAAATACAACTTTTTGGTAAAAACTCAACTCATCGTGTTTGGAGGACAAAGAATGCTGAGTTGCATCCAAAGAACACCATACCTACTGTGAAGCATGGGGGTAGAAACATCATGCTTTGGGACTGTTTTTCTGCAAAGGGACCAGGACGACATATCTGTGTAAAGGAAAGAACGAATGGGGCCATGTATCGTGAGATTTTGAGTGAAAACCTCCATCCATCAGCAAGGGCATTGAAGATGAAATGTGGCTGGGTCTTTCAGCATGACAATGATCCCAAACACACTGCCCGGGCAACGAAGGAGTGGCTTCGTAAGAAGCATTTCAAGGTCCTGGAGTGGCATAACCAGTGTCCAGATCTCAACCCCATAGAAAATCTTTGGAGGGAGTTGAACGTCCGTGTTGCCCAGCAACAGCCCCAAAACATCACTGCTCTAGAGGAGATCTGCATGGAGGAATGGGCCAAAATACCAGCAACAGTGTATGAAAACCTTGTGAAGACTTACAGAAAACGTTTGACCTCTGTCATTGCCAACAGAGAGTATATAACAAAGTATTGAAATAAACTTTTTGTTATTGACCAAATACTTATTTTCCACCATAATTTGCAAATAAATTCATAAAAAATCCTACAATGTGATTTTCTGGAATTTTTTCTTCTCATTTTGTCTGTCATAGTTGAAGTGTACCTATGATGAAAATTACAGGCCTCTCTCATCTTTGTAAGTGGGAGAACATGCACAATTGGTGGCTGACTAAATACTTTTTTGCCCCACGGTATATGCGTCAGCCTACTAATTATAAAAATGTAATGTAAATGTTAATTATATTTTAAAATATATATTTTGCTAATTGAAACTTTGCATTGTATGTTCTCTCACAGCTTCATGATTTGAACGAGGTCCATAATTCCTATCCATATAATACAACATAATGCAATACAGTACAGTCCACACTCAAAAAGTACTGGTACTATACTAAACATGCAAAAGTATGTGGACACCCGTTCAAATGAGTGGTTTTGGCTATTTCAGCTGCACCTGTTTCTGACAGGTGTATAAAATCGAGCACAGCCATGCAATCTCCATACACAAACACTGACATTAGAATGGCAGTAGCATGCAAAAATTGTCTGTACTCGGTTCAAGCACTCACTACCGAGTTCGAAACTGCTTCTGGAAGCAACGCCACCACAAGAACTGTTCATTAGGAGCTTCATTAAATGGGTTTCCAGCCGCACACAAGCCTAAGATCCCCATGCGCAATGCCAAGAGTTGACTGGAGTGGTCTTAAGCTCACTGCCATTGGATGCTGGAGCAGTGGCAACGCGTTCTCTGGAGTGATGAATTACGCTTCACCATCTGGCTGTACGACAGACGAATCTGGGTTTGGTGGATGCCCAGAGAACGCTACACGCCCGAATGCATAGTGCCATTTCTATGGTATATTCTAATTGTAACACTGTCTATGTGTGTGTATCTGTGTGTATAGAATAGCAATGTCACCTCAATGTGTAAAGAACATGAAATTACTGAAATATTCTGGTCTCAACTGTGCAAATCGGCTACAATACTCTTAGTAAAGAATAGGTTTGCTCAAGGAGGTACACCATGGCATAACTGGTACCAGGGTTAGCATGGGGCTAACAAAATCGCCATATAAACCTAGGGTCGCGTTAGCAGTTAGCATAGCGCCCGCTCGCGGAAACTCTTGGACAAAAACCTCCATGTTCTAGAACGGATACTTCATAGCAAAAAGTTATCTGAGTCGAATTTCTCAATAAAAGGTATTAACTTATACTTTCTAATTTGTAAGCTTTCACTTTCTGTCAATTGCTCTGGGCAGAAAAATAGAGCAACATTTTATGCTCCTGCGCCCTCTGTAGGAATCTCAGTATATGTCATCCTAAATTCTATTAACCCTTTGCAAAGAGTTAGAAGTTAAGTGTTTTTTTTAAAGGATTTGGTTGTCTAACCACACACTGACATGCACAGCTCTCTGGGTGAGGTTCTTTCTTCAAGTCTCCAGTGGGTCATGAAGTTCCTTCCATCTATGTAATGTATTACAGGTAATGGACAGGTGTGGTCAGGTGGCAGGAGAGGTGGAGTGCATGACACTCCATCCTGGATATGACTGAGTTTGCCTCAACCCACGGGTCAGCAGGCAGAGTTCAATAACTACAGGCAGATGTGAGATACAGGAAGATGACACCAGGAGGAAGCTTTGAATTGGTCAATTTCCTACAGAGTAATATGAGTTGAGTGCAATTGCTGAACTTGTGTAGGTATTCAGAAAAAGTGTTTTGATCACTTTCAAGTGTAACCATTCCATGTAGAATAAACTATCCTTCACATAATACTGTAGAAGCGGTGTTCTGCTAATATAACAACGTGCCAATATTATGCTTGTATTTTATCTTCTATTGTCATTCACAACCAATACAGACACTTTACCTATCAGCATTTTGTCTGGTGGTACATGTTAGTTGTCATCCCTTCTTATGGTGTTGCATACTGTATTGATGGCGCCAACAGACATGGCAGCTCTGCTTCTAGCTCCTGAGCATCATTTCAGTATTTTGTTTTTTTTGTGTGTTATTTCTTACATTATTAGCCCGGAAAGTTGGTTGTGTTATTACATACAGCCGGAAATAACGGCCAGGAATACATACGGTCCCGAATTGGATCCTTTGTTCGTACCCCACAGGGCAATTGAACTTATCCCAAAGGCTGCTCCTAGAAGAGGTGGACTTCTAGTCCGACTCAGGAGGCGTGAATACCATCCACCTCTTCCGAGTACATTACTTGCTAATGTTCAGTCTCTGGACAATAAAATAGACGAGCTCAGGGCGAGAATCTCCTTCCATAGAGACATCAGGGACTGTAACATACTCTATTTCACGGAATCATGGCTCTCTCTGGATATACTGTCCTCGTCCATACAGCCAGCTGGGTTCTCAGTACATCGCGCAGAGAGAAATAAATACTTTCTGGGAAGAAGAAAGGCGGAAATACTTTTGGATGAATAGCGTGTCCAGAGTGAACTGCCTCCTACTCTGTCCCAGATGCTAATATATGCATATTATTATTAATGTTGGATAGAAAACACTCTGAAGTTTCTAAAACAGTTTGAAAGATGTCTGTGAGTATAACAGAACTCATATGGTAGGCGAAAACCTGAGAAATGTCCAACAAGGAAGTGGGACATCTGAGCTTTGTAGTTTTTCAAAGCTTTGCCTACCGAATACACATTGAGATATGGATGAGGTTGCACTTCCTAGGGCTTCAACTAGATGTCAACCGTCTTTAGAAACTGGTTTGAGGATTCTACTATAAAGGAGGGGCTCATGAGACCTCTTTGAGTCAGTGGTCTGGCAGAGAGCCTTGCTCTCATGATGCTTGCTCCCGACAGAGTTACCTCTCGTTCCAGTGCTTTTCTGAAGACAAAGGAATTCTCCGGTTGGAACATTATTGATGTTTTATGTTTAAAACATCCTAACAATTGATCCCATACATCGTTTGACATGTTTCTAAAGAACTGTAACGGAACTTTTCGAGTTTTTGTCTGGATGAAGTGCCTGCGCCTCATGAAGATGGATTACTGGGCTGAACACGCTAACAACAAGTGGCTATTTGGGCATAAATTATGGAACTTTATGGAACAAATCAGTCATTTATTGTCGAACTGGGATTCCTGGGAGTGCCTTCTGATGAAGATCATCAAAGGTAAGTGAATATTTATGGTGTTGTTTCTAAGTTTGTTGATTCCAAAATGGCAGATATTCCTCTGGCTGTTTTGGGTTCTGAGCGCCGTTCTTAGATTATGCTTTTTCTGTACAGTTAAAAAAATTCTGACACAGTGGTTGCATTAACCTTTTGCGACGAGCAAACCCGTATCCTGGAGCATAATCATAGCTTCAAATGCATTAGCATAACGCAACGAACATAAATACCCCTATAAACTTTTCCTATTCATGAAAATCGCAAATGAAATGAAATAAATATATTCAAACACAAGCTTAGCCTTTTGTTAACAACACTGTCATCTCAGATTTTCAAAATATGCGTTACAGCCAACGCTAGACAAGCATTTGTGTAAGTTTATCATGGCATAATGCTATGCTAGGCTCTGCTGGCAGCAGGCAACATTTTCACAAAAATAAGAAAAGCAACCAAATTAAATAATTTACCTTTGAAGAACTTTGGATGCTTTCACTCAGGAGACTCCCAGTTAGATAGCAAATGTTCCTTTTTTCCCAAAATTTTGTAGGCGAAAAAGCTCCCGTTTCTTCACCATGCTTGGCTGAGAAATCGACCGAAAAATGCTACAACTATAACGGCAAACTTTTTTGCATAATATCGACAGAAACACGGCAAACTTTGTTTAGGATCCATCCTCAAGGTGTTTTTAACAAATATATTCGATAATATATCCGTTGAGGCAGTTGGTTTCTCATAAGAAGCGATTGGAAAAATGGCTACCTCAGTATTTTACGCAAGGTTTTCTGCGGGAGACACCATTTGACCACATGCCATATATGGTCCCTTACAGCCATTCTTCAAGGGAAATGCCTAAAAAGACGTCACAATGCTGTAGACACCTTGGGGAAAACATAAACTCATTCGTAGCTCATTCACAGCCATATAAGGAGTCATTGGCATGAGGCGGTTTCAAAAAATGCTGCACTTCCTGGTTGGATTTTTATCTGGGTTTCGCCTGTAACATCAGTTCTGTGGCACTCACAGACAATATCCTTGCAGTTTTGGAAATGTCAGAGTGTCTTCTTTCCAAAGCTGTCAATTATATGCACAGTCGCGCATCTTTTTGTGACAAAATATCTTGTTTAAAACGGGAACGTCTTTCATGCAAAAATTAAAATAGCGCCCCCTAAATCCAACTGGTTAAGGAGAAGTCTATATTTAATTCTATGAATGACACTAGTATCTTTTATCAATGTTTACTATGAGTATTTCTGCAAAATCACCGGAGGTTTTGGAATCAAAATATTACTGCACATAAGGCAGCAATGTAAACTGAGATTTATGGATATAAATATGCACATTATCGAACAAAACATACATGTATTGTGTAACATGATGTCCTATGAGTGTCATATGATGAAGATCATCAAAGGTTAGTGATTCATTTGATCTATATTTCTGCTTTTTGTGACTCCTATCTTTGGCTGGAAAAATGGCTGTGTTTTTTCGACTTGGCGGTGATCTAACATAATCACATATTGTGCTTTAGCTGTAAAGCATTTTTGAACTGAAATTGACCACGATGGGTAGATTAACAAGATGTGTATCTTTAATTTGCTGTATTGCACTTGTTAATGATGGAAGTTACATATTTCAAAAAAATATTTTTGAATTTCGTGCACTGCCTTTTCAGCGGAATGGTGTCGAGCTAGAAAGGTTAAGGACAACAACAATAAATGGGTTTAACCCTCAGTACTGCCCTACTTTAAAGAAATGTATGCAGTTTTGGGTAAGAGCTTTTTTTTTTGCATGTTTCTGTTAGCTAGTCTAGCTAGATACTGTCTGAATGCATGGCTAGTATGCTGGCTTGTTAGCTAGCTCTAAAAGGCTGGCTGGCTGGCTGTATGGTGGCTGGAAATTTATCAGAAGTATCCCCATATTGATTGTCAGACACCCCACAGTATAAGAGCGCTATCTAACTACATGATGTCAACTGGTTCCCCCCCCAATGACCAATCCAGGTCAAGGTCACATGGACCTAGCCACTGAGGACGAAGCTGAACATGACAGCTCCGTGACTGGAGACGTGACATCAGGTAAGATTATCTAAAATAATTGACCACGGTCAAGTAGTGTAGATTAAAATAATTCAATTCTACACTGAAGGTGCGTGTGTGAGCATGTGTTTTCAATAAATGTTTGTGAATTAAAGATTTCTGTGTATGATAAGGTCGATTGACTTGTGTATTTTTATTTTCCCTCAGGTCCTACTTCAACATCATCTGGACTGTCAGAAGTTAATGTCTTCTCTCATTAGGACACAGAGGATGAGGGTCTGTGTCCCCACAACCAAACCTACACCTAGAGGCGCTACCCAAGGTGATAGTTCCATTAGTATGTCTACTTATCAATTTTAGTAATCCATTCCATTTTATAAGCATATTTAAAATACTTTGAAATCCCATGGATGCTATTGTCACAAGATAATGATCAATTATGTCAGATTAGTTGTTAATGAGCACGCTATCTCTTTTTTGTCATTAGGTGGTCGCAAACGGAAAGGTCGAAAAAACAATGGATTGTCCTCTTCTGTTTGTAACTGGGGATGGAACTCAAGATTCCATGTTTTTCAGAGGTTGTGTAATACTATGCAGGCTGCTACAATGTATTTAACATTTTGAGTCAGAGTCGTTTATCTTCATTATGGCGCGCCAGCGACCCTTCAGGTGACCGAAAGCATGCTTGACATCAACACGAGCACTGCTCAAGCATTCATTGAACAGTTTCTATGGTCCCCTTGCTACACCGTCTGAGAATGGCTTCATGACGTTTGTGGTGAGGTTGTAGGTGTAGTCGGCAACAATTAGAACAGGTATGTCAACACTTTGTATGTTGTTGTTCAGTTAGGGGAAGAAAGTGCCATTCTCCAGCTTTTGTCACAGATCAGAACTCTCAAAAACAAAACCATCATGGCACTTCGGTGGCCAACCGACGTCAAAGTCTATGAACTTGTAGGTGTGATACAGAAGCACACTGTACCAGCCCTTATGGTTGTGGTAGTCGCTATAGTAGGTTGATGGAGCTACACTGGGTATATGAGTGCCATCCAGGGCTCCAGCACACATTGGAAATCCAGTTTTCCTCTCAAATCCCACAATGATGGACTTGACTTCAGGGAGGATTTGGGGCTTTCTGATGAACACTCTCTTCAATTTGCAGAGTGCCTCACACACCTCACAGAAGATGTCACACCCAGTGCTCACTCCAATTCTAAACAGGTTGGCCACATCATGGAAATCAACATTGCTTGCAAGCTTGTACAGAGTACAATGGCTTTGGGGTTTATGTGCACACAAAGCTGGTCACATAGATTTTGGAAAGCTGCTTGTGGCATTCTGAAATTAAGGTGCCAATCACTGTATTCAAAGATTTGTAGGATGTCAGTTTGCAAGAACATGCTTCTCCGCTCCTGTAAAAAAAAGAGAATACAGAGAAAGGTCTCATTATCAATAATGGTTCTGTCTAGAAACACCCCTAATCCAGACCTGTTAAATGCAAGTGAACTAGCAGCAATTATAATGATAATACATTTAATTTGTAAAATGCTTTCATTAGTGTTATCTCAAAGCACCATATTATACCATATTGCATTCACATACTACAGTATTTTGTAGGCCTACACACAGAAACATATTGCATTGGAGTACAGTACCATATTGCATTCAAGTACCATAGTGTACCCCATGGGAACATATTGGATATAACACATTCAAATGTCAAAGCCATGGCTTATTTACATTCTTGTCATTTGTAGGCTAGGGCAACACATTGGAGTAAAAATGTGGGTTATTATTGTTTATTCAACAGGTGGGTCTAATCCTGAATGCTGATTGGTTAAAAGCATATTCCAGACAGTGTCTATTCCACAAGTTACCACCGGCTAAATCTATGATGTTAAAATGCCTATTTACTCTGTTCCATCTGACTGCGCAATCCACTGTCTCATCAGCCCAGCCAAGCAATTTATAAACTTGATCTCCACTAGACATTATCTCACATTTCTTTTAAACTAACATTTAGTTTTCAACAGCGGACATTTGTATAAACCTTGCTGTCTGTCTCTCCGACATTTGCAACATTGTTTCAATATTCAAATTTGATCTCCAGCTGTCCTATAGTAATGAAAGTGTCAGGATGAGACAGACAGGCAGAGTTTCTCAACCAGTCAAAATCATGAATCAGCTGGCATCATTTTTATGGAAATAAACAAAGAAATGTCAATAGTAAAAAGGTAAAACGAGACAAAGTGCAGCTATGTAGTTTCCAGCTTCAGTTTGAAGTGATTGTGTTAGCTGTGTTGTTGGCAACAGTGTCCTGATGAGAGAGCACATTTTCTATGCCAGGCGAAATCGTGCCTCATTAGCTCATTGTTATGGATGTGTCCAAATTAATGTTTGGATGCAAATGCAGTTAGCCATAGTTTTCTAGCTAGCAAGCAAGGGGTAAGAACGTTGCCAGAAAGTATGGCAATGCAACATTTAGAACAAACGACTGGGTCATGTCCATTGATACAGAACAAAAAGACTGAACGACTGGGTCGCGTCCCTGGTAACCGAACCAATTGAACGAACGGTAGCAACCCTAGATTTGTGTTGGGACTATATCTTGTGGAAGGATGAAACAGTATGACTAAATTGATCAAAGTAAGCAAAGTAGCATCACATCTATCAAAATAGTATTTATTGGGTGCAGAACAAACTTACCTGAAGCAGCTATGAAGGTGGCCCATCTCAGGAACTTGGAAGACCTGGCTCTTTCTTTCTTTTTCTTCTTATTGGTCTCCACGAGATTACGGCAGAAGTTGATGCAAGGGGGTCCATGACTAGAAAAAGCATCCATGCCTAGAAAAAGCCTCAAGCACTTCCATAATTTTTTATGGTGAAATGAAATATTTTACCGTGCAAAATGTTTGTAATTTGCGTGAAAAACGGAGATCTCAATTCGGATGGGACTAGAATGATCAGAGGACCAGGGAGTTTGCTGAAATTCTGAATCTCATGCCCAGTAAAAATCACTGGCATGGCCGATCAGCACGGGATTAAAACGATCGACCTGCTCTGGTAATAGTTACAGTACGGCCCAGTACCTCACTGGGGCAAAGCTGCCTGCCATCCAGGACCTCTACACCAGGCGGTGTCAGAGGAAGGTCCTGAAAATGGTCAAAGAACCCACCCACCCCAGTCATAGACTGTTCTCTCTACTACCGCATGGCAAGCAGTACCAGAGCACCAAGTCTAGGACCAAAAGGCTTCTCAACAGCTTTTACCCCTTAGCCATAAGAATCCTGAACAGGTAATCAAATCGACTATTTGCATTGTGTGCCCCCCCACCCCGTCTTTACACTGCTGCTACTCTCTGTTTACCATATATGCGTAGTCACTTTAACTATTCTTTCATGTACATACTATCTAAATTAGCCCGACTAACCGGTGTCTGTATATAGCCTCGCTACTGTTATTATTCACGTCATTATCTATTGTTCCCCTAATCACTATTTTTTAAGCATTTCAATGTAAGGTCTACACCTGTTGTATTCGGCGTACGTGACAAATAAACCTTGATTTGATTTGATTACTGGACTTCCATTAGAAAAAATAATCCCGTCCGAATAGGGCTAAAGAGTTGGAGTGGAGAGGAACTTTTGATTGGCATTGTGTGAGACTGGGAATTAAATATCTTAATGTGTGTCACGACTCCTACCGAAGGTGGCTCCCCTTTCTGTTCGGGTGACGCTCGGCGGTCGTCGTCACCGGCCTACTAGCTGCCACTGATCCTTTTTCCCCTTTCTGTCTATTGGTTTCACCTGTTTGTGTTTTAGGCTGATTAGTCGGGCTTTATTTACCAGTAGGCCCGCCTGCTCTTTGTGCGGGGTTGTTTTGTGTAACTTGTGTGCATGTCTGTGGGTTACGTGTTTCCCATTTCGTGGGTTTTGCTGGACAGTTTAAGTCCCCTGTGTTTGGGGCATTTGTGTTGTTGTGCGCCCTGTGTTTTCGTGGGGTTGGCTTATGTCCGCCAATTTGTACATTAAATATAGCACTACCCTGAACTCTCTGCTTCTTGCACCTGACTTCTCACCCACTACACCCAGTACGTTACAATGTGAGGTTATGTGTCTTATTTATTACTTTTCCTTTTATTGGGTTTACTTGTGAGTGTGAATATCTTTGTATCCATATTAGTTACACTAAAAAAGAGAGTGAGGCAGAAAATTTTTGTTTTCAATATTTATTAGAATCCTAGAGAAGACAGTTGGAACAATAAATTGTAGCTTTTTGACTAATAGCCAAACATTTAATTAAATTACTAAGGGACATTTCAATGAAATATGAAACAGTACAGAGAACCTGTATCAATGTATATCTGCGGATAGTAGAATTCAAAGATTTCTAACTTTTGTGGAACAAAAACATCATATCTACATCTGCACATATCAATTTGGGAAGCAATTATTTCCAGTGAAAGTCTTGAAGTCAATACTTGAACAATGGTTGATTCTTTCTCCTTGAGTTGGAAGCAGAAGTAACATTCCAATTTGAGGGTCTATGAGTTGTCCTGCCAGATTGGGGCTGCTTGTGGAAGGAAACAAAGTGACAGGGGCAGTTTGACACCTCACCAGTGAAGTGGGTCAGTCATCAGCAAATTTCGCCCCTCTCTTCCTGACTATGATGGAAGGGAGTGTGCGGCTGCCGGATTTTCTTTAAATGCCGCTGGCAATAACAGCAGGCATTTCCAACATATGGAATAACGTATGTGAATGAAAGCAATAAGTTACAGAGATGGCGAGACACTTAGAAAGCACTGAATGATGCAGAGGAATTTTAATGATGCAGCAGTTTAAGAGTTTACGATATAAAATCAATAGGATTTTGATGAAGGGTAGGGATTTCGCATGGCTATGTTTATCAGTGCTTTGCGAATCCATAATGACAGCTCTGGCTTATGCTGAGCCTTTAACCTGTTGGCAACAGCAACTCTATCCACAGTTGCACATTATTCTTAATTTGGCATGGTTTGAATTGATATCAAACTATTCCATATCGAAGGGTATATGATTCACCCACAGTGCAGTGCAGTGCCATTACCCTGATGAAAGCTCGGCAAAATGACAAGACCTTGATGGGTCTCATCCTGATCTCCCATTAGGCAGTGGATCGAAATATCTGGGCTCATGTCCAGTAGCCAAAAATACCATCTCTCTCTCTATCTCTCTCTCTCTCTCTCTCTCTCTCTCTCTCTCTGTCACTTTTTATACCTGAAATCCTTGCATAGAGCTCTGATTGTAGGCTATGGCATGCCTTTTGCTCAGTGTATACCATGAAAGCAGTCCATTTCAATATTGACAATCCCGACTAACGCATTTGAAATGGTCACACACACTGTCAAAGTCTTTAAATTATATTTAAGATGAAGGGATCATTAATGACGAGGGAAGTTAATCAGGAAGTGACCCATAAATGTTGAGATATAAGAAGGAGTGTCTGCCACCACGAACTGCAACCAGTGTACTCAGGCGTTCTGTCTAACTGCTTTATATTCCATTTGGAGAATGGGATTCCACTCATGCATTAAGGAATATCTTGTTGCAATTGTTATTGAAGTGTCTCCACAGAGAATTGCAACTGCCTAAATTGAAAATTACAAATCATTTTCTCTAATGGAACCCATTATATTGTCAAATATGTGTCAGGGTGGTTTTTAATTTCTTCTTTATTTGAGGAATGTTTCATTAATTTTGCAGAGTGCCAAGGCATAACTTAAACTGTTACAGACCATTTCACTCAATTTAATACAGATTCTAATGATTTTCCTCCATTACTTAAATGTCTGAAAAAAAACATTATTTTATCTCCACGTCTCATGCATGATTCTCATTGTTAGAACCATCAAGGTTCAGTGTTTTTAGTAAGATTTTTGATAGATATTAGAGTCATTTTTGAGTTGGAGTGGCATTTACATCCCTTACCTTTGCAACCATGAAATAAAGGTTTAAAATGACAAATAGTTACACATCATACATGTTTTTATTTCCACTGAGTGTGGAAAACATTAGGAATACCTGCTCTTTCCATGACATAGACCGACCCGTTAGCTCCAGCTGAAAGATATGATCCCCTATTGATGTCATCTATTAAATCCACTTCAATCAGTGTAGATGAAGGGGAGGAGACGGGTTATAGAATGATTTTTAAGCCTCGATACAATTGAGACATGGATTGTGTATTTGTGCCAATCAGAGAGTGAATGGGCAAAAATATTTAAGTGCCTTTGAACGGGGTATGGTAGTAGGTGCCAGGTGCACCGGCTTGAGTGTGTCAAGAACTGCAACGCCAATGGGTTTTTCAGGTTCAACAGTTTCCGTGTGTATCATGAATGGTCCACCAATTCAAGGACATCCAGCCAACTTGACACAACTTTGGGAAGCATTGGAGTCAACATGGGCCTGCATCCCTGTGGAACATCCCTGTGGAACGCTTTCGAAACCTTGCCCCAACAAATTGAGGATGTTCTGAGGTCAAAACGGGGTGCAACTCAATATTAGGAAGGTGTCCTTAATGCTTTGTACACTGTTTATAAATGATAAAACATCATGCAAGTCCTTAATTATATTGCACATCTTTAAGAATTTGGGGCCTAGATTCAGTCAGATCAAGCGTTAACCGGCGACAGCCAACACTGAGGTTGATGTTTTGGGGGTGTCAGAGGTTAAACTGTATTGGTGCTGCCCTTGAGCATTTCCACGGACCCACACCCGTCCTTCTTGCTTTAAAGGTTCAGATCAACAGAGTGAAGGCTATATAGAAATAATGAAGCTCAAATTGAATCATTAAAGAGAATCATTAAATGAAATAATGATGTTTTCAATCGGGCTAATCGAGGTGTAGATTTAATCTCACATCCCAGTGTTCAAACTTGTAAACAAGGCTGCATGGGATTTCCCTTAATGCGACACTGTGCAGATAATGGCAATGTCCACTTTAGGTATAAATGCCAGGAGCCGCTTGTGGATTTGACAGCTCTAACACAGTTCCACATCCGACACTGCCAAAACAACCGCTATGTGGATGAATATATTTAATAGAGCCCTAGGGCAAGCATATGTACTGTATGTATATACAGGAGGTATATAGGCAGGCAGGCAGATAGGCAGATAGGCAGGTAGGTGTAACAGAGGTCGTTGTATATTATTTCATACCCTGTAATGACACAAGTAAACATTTTCAATACCGCCTTTCATCTTAAATACTGTCCAAGATTTTCAAAAGACAATCAAGCCCAAAAGACAACCAAACGAAACAAGCCTAGCGTTTCCTCTTTTTTGGATGTTTCCTCAGGCCAGTTGCTGTGATGTTTGCTTTGTTATTTTTTCTTCCTAATTGTTAGCCTTCCATACAGTTATGATATCAGTGGGCAAAATGATGTAAAAGATTAACAGATTGCTAGCTATGTACATGTTGATGTTTATCATGATTTCCTATCAGCATGCAGGGGTTGTGTGGAAAAGCCTTGGGTTTGTTCCATCTGCAATCAAGCGAATTAGGGATAGATCGGTAATAATGCAATGCATATTTTTGGAGTGTCCTTTTTGCAAACAAATCAAATCTGAAATAGATCATAAGTGGCAAGTGACAGAGAGACACAAGGAATTTGTGGATGCTCGTCTTGTAATCAAAAATGTTTGATGACTCTTGTCACTGTAAATATTGAAATCCTCTTAGCAAACCACAATGTGATTAGGAGGAGGCTACAGTCCTCTTGGAAACTTTCAGCTTTTCCCAAGAGTTTAAAAACAATCAGCAGAGATAGCTTTTCTGGGAACAATTACATACATCCAGATTACAATCACACCTTGCGTGGTGGTGGTTGTATTTATAAATGTATTTTGTAAACAAAAATAAAAAATGGATGTGGATCATAAATTTAGATTTGAAGGGTTATATTATTAGGATACAATAACAGCCTGTGCTTTCAATATAACTAAATATGAGTTTTTAGAGTAAAACATGAGTCTTCAGAGTAAAGCATTGGTTCAGAAGCTTTACTGACCCCACCTCCAAGTTGTCCACGTGGAATCAACTGATTTGTACCAAATCTTTGTGGACGAAACAGATTCATTTTGGTTTCAATATAATCTTCTTTGGTTGGATCAAGAGTTCTGAAAGAATGTGAAATCCCGCAATTCAGAGAAACAAATAAATTATTTTGATCTTTGCATGTCAGATACACAACACAATACATCTGGGTCTCCATAGTGTGCATTACCTCTAGATGATTGGTAGACATTTTATACAGTGCAGCTTTTGCGAAATGGTAAAACCTCTGCCACTGAGATCTACTGATGTCATTGTAATGTAAGTTGAATCTAAGTATAGGCAGAAAACTGATGTGGTTTTTCATGAGAGGCCAGAACTCCTCCAATGTTGCTTGAATTAAATTCCATTGCTTCTATTTCCTCCAATAGCTGTGCGGAAAGTAATACATCTCCTATAAAATATTACATATAATTACAGTAAATTATATAGCATGTATCCAATGAACACTGTAATAAATTTAAAGGCATAGTCACCAGAGCTCGTTAAAGTTTCAAACAGACATCACTCTCACGTGAATATGAGGCATTGGACTGAAAAGTTTTGTGTTCCGCAAGAAAAATAGTATACACGTTAACTCGATTGAATCAGGGGCTGTTCCACAAAACGCCAAATGTTCAGCGTCTTAATCAGTCACGGCCTTGTCGATGGAAGCTCACAATTCTACTAAGAAGTTCTGCCATCAAAGGGACAGGGCCATCTGGCTGGTGGCACTACTCTCTGAGTGGGTGATCTCGCTGCAAGGCCTGGGCCTCTGCCAGTGCATCTCAGGAGAAGACGAAAAAAGACACACAACAAAGTCAGACTGGATTTATGGGTAAGATTGAACGACGCCTGGGATGTGTTCGTTAGGGCACACTACAGAAAATATGTTTTAAACACTTTGCAATAGAAAATGACAATAACCATTTCCAATTGGAAAAGTTCAGGTGTTCCCTCCCTGTTTCAGTCAGTTGTTTTGCCATTTTGTGGCTAATGAACAGAAGTCTGGTCAATAATTAAGGAAAAAGGAAGGCGATAACATCAATTTATGAAAGAGAAGAATGGTACACTGTCATGCCGTTGAAGCTGAGCTGCTGTGTCACTCAGAAGGGACGAAGGTTAGCAGCCAGTGTTCTTAACAGTGCACTATGATGCCCAAGAAAAAATGATCAATCGAATCAAATTCATCACGTTTTAATTATGTTGCGTGTCAGACCCACTCATGTCATCAAGCTAACTCTTTTGAATTTTCATGTCATGTTTAGGATATGGTAATGGCTAGTCTGTGTTTCAGTTTACAGAGATAGACCGAGTAAGAGACTGTGCTTAGTTTTAATTACACTGTATTTTAATCTAACCCTTCTTTTTTGCCATGTGCTTCTTCGTTCTAAAATGGAAATATTGGAAAAAAGACAAAGTAAAAAGTTAGTCTCTGACCGGATGCCTTCTTCTTTTTCAATTTTAATTTTGCCAGCCGACTAATCTTCGACATTCAAGCAACCAGTGTCATTGTCCACAATATTTCTTGATCCTCTTTCACCTGGCATTATTTCCTGAGAAGGTTGCCAGTTTCACATTGCCAGATCTCCTGCATGTTTGTGATAAGATTAATTGAGTTACTTTTTCATTATCCACATGCCAGTAGAAATGAGATGAATGGCTCAGAGGAAGGTAATGAGAATTAGAACCCCAGCAGGAAAAAAAAAACTATTCCATACTGGTTTGAAAGTTAGATGTCTGGACAGTGTGATTGTTTAGCATGTTCTGCTTGTGTAATGTAGACATTCCTTATTTCATGACTTTGGAGATGTTAAACAGTCCATGAATGTAATTATTGTTGCTAGGCAAAATATCACATTGGACAGGTTAAATAAGGATTTGTAAGCCTTGATACAATTGATACATGGGTTGTATATGTGTGCCATTCAGAGGGCAAAGACAAAAGATGTATGTCCCTTTGAATGGGGAGGACAGCCGTGGCTGGAATGGAGTAAGTGGAATGTATCAACCACATGGAAAGCATGTTTTGATGTGTTTGATGTCATTCCATTGATTCCATTGCAGGCATTAGTATGAGCCCGTACTCCCCAATCAAGGTGCCACCAGCCGCCTGTGGGTAGAAGGTGCCAGGCGCACCAGTTTCTGTCAAGAACAGCTGCTGGGTTTTTCATGCTAAACGGTTTCCTGTGTGTATCAAGAATGGTCCACCACCCAAAGAACATCCAGCCAACTTGACACAACTGTGGAAAGCATTGGAGTCAACATGGGCCAGCATCCCTGTGTAGCGCTTTCGACACCTTGTAGAGTCCAAGCCCTGACGAATTGAGGCTGTTCTGATGGCAAAAGGGAGGGGTTCAACACAATATTAGGAAGGCGTTCCTAATGTTTGATATACTCAATGTAAATAACCTACGACATAAGCCCCCCACTCCTGTAGACATAGAAGCATGGTTCAACCACATTAGATACTGTATATGGGTCCCTTTTGGACATAAATCCCACAGAGATGACTAATGACCACGACTGCTATTCAAGCCCGGCACAACGGTCCTTCTCAGTGAGGCTGAGTCCTTTATTTGTAAAAGCAAGAGTGCACACTTTGGTAAAAAAGTTCAGTGGGCCAAAGAAGATAGATTGTCTCCATCACCCAATAATTTATTTATTTTGGATAGTTATTTATATATTGTTTAGGAATCAAGGTGCATTGTTTGCTGCTGTACTTTACAAGGAGTGTTTAAATTCTTGTATTCCACACTGGTTTGGTCGAAGATTCGCCCTTGTTAAAAAAGGCGAAAGTTCACTTTGTATGACTTCTAGTCAGCAAATGGCACAGATCTGTTTTTTCACAAGCCCCAAGATATATTTTGTCATTGTATCAGTGTTGAAATCTCTTTAAAAGTATGCAGCAGGCTGGATGTGACATTTATTCCACCTTCCACGACGTTACTCTTAAATGCAAGCAATGAAAATCTAAATTGATTAAAATGGCTGGGTTTACACATGAGTGAAAAGACATATTAATATCCCAAATTAACCATGCTTGGAAACATGCCAATCTTGGCATGGAATTAAATATAAAACATTTAACCAGTTTTTCCAGATGTTTAATAAGGGAAACTGTCTGACTGTGACATACTGTAAGTAAAATGATTGTGAAAGAGCTGGTCATAACAGTTGAACTAAGTTCAAGAGTGTTATTGATGATTGGCCACATTTACTTGATTCCTTAATTTATTTAATGAAAAGAACAAACCAATGAGAATGGCCTGGACAACTCTCTCATTGTGTTCTGATACATGATTGTAGAAATTATGAATGAATTAGTTCTTTAGTTTTTCTCTTTTTGACAGTTAGACTACAGGGAGGCTTAATGCAACAGAAAAGATTTGCACAATTTCAGGGGATTATTCTTATTTTGTTTAAAACATGGCTTTACTTTGGCTTAGGTGGGGATTAATAAAGAACATTTATCTGATACCACTTACCCTACATTTTCCTACCTGTCATTAGAGACAATTTTGGTCTGATTGGATTGACACGTGTCCATTACAACATGCTTTCTGACATTTCTACATATTTTAATCAGAATTATCCTCCCTTTTATTGACGCAGTTGCCCAATTTAAAGGAGCCCATGGTCAGCTGGGTATTTTGCGACACTTTGGTGGAATGCTTGGCTCAGATTTGAAGGAAAATTACTTCCAATCCTGTGATCATTCCTGGCATAGGTTTACCCACCCCCATCCTAATCACAAGAAAGACAGTTTGGAAGTGCATTTAAAGCAGATAATGGCCCATGGACACTCAGCCAGGAAGTTCTGCAATTCTTGTTTGACAGTGGATCTAATATTTCTGCACAGATATAAGCAAACTACACACCACCAATAGCAGTATTCAAAGATAATTTATTACAGATGTTCCTTTATCGCTCACATCTGTATGATGTAACATCAGATGCACTGTTATCATGAGGAAACCATAAGGTGATATGCTAACTTGTAAATACAGGTATAATGTTAATAGTCAAGTTATCGTGGCTATGAGTGTGCCAGACATATGTTTTGTCCTTTATCAAACATACAATTAGTTTGACAGGGCAATGGAATGTACTTTTACCACTAATGTACTCTTTCATTTCTCTCATAAGTACACTATATGTACAAAGGTATATGGACACCCCTTCAAGTTAGAGGATTCGGCTATTTCAGCCACACCTTTTGCCGACAGGTGTTGTGAAGTAGGCCAAACAAGCTCACAGAACAGGACCATTGAGTGCTGAAGCGCGTAGCGAGTAAATATCGGGATATCTATATTGGCAACACTCGCTACCGAGTTGTCAGCACAAGAACAGTTCATCGGGAGATTCATGAAATGCCTTTCCATGGCCGAGCAGCCACACACAAGCCTAGGATCACCATGCACAATGCCAAGAGTCGGCTGGAGTGGTTTAAAGCTAGCCGCCATTGGACTCTGGAGCAGGGGAAACACGTTTTCTGGAGTGATGAATCACGCTTCACCATCTGGCAGTCCAACCGACGAATCTGGGTTTGGCAGATGCCAGGACAACGCTACCTGCCCGAATGCAAGTTGCACACTATAAAGTTTGGTGGAGGAGGAATAATAATCTGGGGCTGTTTTTCATGGTTCGGGCTAGGCCCATTAGTTCCAGTGAAGGTAGATCTTAACACTACAGCATCCATGACATTCCACACGAATGGTGCTTCCAACTTTGTGACAACAGTTTGGGGAAGGCCCTTTCCTGTTTCAGCCTGACGATGCCCCGTGCACCAAGCGAGGTCCAAATAGAAATGGTTTGCCGAGATCGGTGTGGAAATACTTGACTGGCCTGCACAGAGCCCTGGCCTCAACCCCATTGAACACCTTTGGGATGAATGGGATCGCCGACTGCAAGCCAGGCCTAAACTCCCAACATCAGTGCCCGACTTCACTAATGCTCATATGGCTGAATGGAAGCAAGTCTCTGCAGCAATGTTCCAACATCTAGTGGAAAACCTTCCCAGAAGAGTGGAGGCTGTTAGAGCAGCAAACTCCATGTTAAGGTCTATGATTTTGGAATGAGATGTTGGACGAGCAGGTGTCCACATACTGTGGTAATATGGTGTATTTCTGATATGATGTTATATTCTGTTATGATATGATGCACACATACATGTTTTAGTGTAGAAAAAATATTTATTGCGATACAGTGTATGACATGTGAAATTTGAAAACAAGGGATTTCCTATGGAAAACAAAGACCCACAGGGATGTTTTGGTTCTCAGAAAGTGAAGTGTGAATCTGGTCCTTACTCCCGACTCTGTCAGGTATGCTTCATAAAAAATGCAAAACAGTATTATATTTATAACAATTTTTTAATACCGGTCACACCGCATTGTGTGTCCTTGAGCAGGAACAATGTTCTATTCCCACAGTCAATTCTCACAGTAGAAATGGCTGTGTTTCGGAGAGCTCTTACAATTGTTTTTGAGTGCCAAGGTTGACAATTCTCCCAGAGTATATTAGATAGTCATGCAGACACAGTATAACTGGGCATTGAGGGAAACGGAAGATATGCAAGCAAACTACACACCACCAATAGCAGTATTCAAATCAATTACCTTGCATACAGTGTACAGTATTACCTCGACTCTGTACCGGTATCCCCTGTATATAGCCTCGCTACTGTTATTTTACTGCTGCTCTTTTATTATTTGTTACTTTTATTTCTTATTTTTTTTGTATTTTTCTTAAAACTGCATTGTTGGTTAAGGACTTGAAAGTAAGCATTTCACAGTATTTAACTTTTTTTAACTAGGCAAGTCAAGAAAGGTCTACACCTGTTGTATTCGGCACATGTGTCAAATACAATTTGATTTGATTCACAGTATACAGAGGAAACAATTCATACCACAAATATGCCAAGCAATTGCATGTTATTGCTGTATGTAATTGTAATACACATGCATATTCTTTAATAGTCTCTGCATTGCAGCTTACTTATTATGTTCATCCCCATAAAATGATTACAACGTTAACCCTTCCCTTGCCATCCACCTCAGATTAAAGTAAGTGATGGCTTGCTGTATCTACAGTGTAAGCTGCTTATGGACAAGCATGCTAAGCAGTAATCTATTTACCAATCGTAAACTGGATTAATCTCCACCGAAGATATGGTAGTTCTTTGAAAGACGGGCGCTCACAATAAAAGCTCCTACAGTTCCCTCAGAAAGTATTCAGAACCCTTGACTTTTTCCACATTTTGTTACATTACAGCCTTATTCTAAAATTGATTCAATTGTTTTATTTTCCCTAATCAAACTACACACAATACCCATAATGACAAAGCAAAAACCGGTTTAGAAATTTAGCAAATATATTACAATAACAAAAACTGAAGTATCACATTTACATTTACAGTATTCAGACCCTTAATCAGTACTTTGTTGAATCACCTTTGGCAGCGATTACAGCCTTGAGTCTTCTTGGGTATAACACTATAAGCTTGGCACACCTGTATTCGGGGAGCTTCTCCCATTCTTCTCTGCAGATCCTCTCAAGCTCTGTCAGGTTGGATGGGGAGCGTTACTGCACAGCTGTTTTCAGGTCTCTCCAGTAATGTTCAATAGGGTTAAATTCCGGGCTCTGGCTGGGATGCTCAAGGACATTCCATGACTTGTCCTGAAGCCTCTCCTGCATTGTCTTGGCTGTGTGCTTAGGGTCATTGTCATGTTGGAAGGTGAGCCTTTGCCCTAGTCTGAGGCCCTGTGTGCTATGGAGCAGGTTTTTATCAAGGATCTCTCTGTACTTTGCTCCATTCAACTTTACCTTAATCCTGTTTAGTCTCCCAGTCCCTGCCGCTGTCTCGGAGCTCTACGGACAATTCCATGGATTGGTTTAAAAACATTTTTTTTTAAATGCACTGTCAACTGTGGGACCTTATATAGACAGGTGTGTGTCTTTCCAAATCATGTCCAATCAGTTGAATTTACCACAGGTGCACTTCAATCAAGTTGTAGAAACACCTGAAGGGTTATCAATGGAAACAGGATGCACCTCAGCTACATTTTTAGTCTGATAGCAAAGGGTCTGAATTACTTATGTAAATACGTTTTTTATAAATCTGTTTTTTTATTTAATACATTTGCAAAAATAAAAGTTATTTCCAAACTAGTGGATGGGACAGGTGAAGTTACAGTAGGCTTTATCTATTTATCTATCCCATCTGCCCTAGAGTGTGTGCTGCAAGAAGATCGATGGCGCTGAGTGCAATTCTGAGGGTTGATCGCCTCACGTTCACTGGAGCCATGTTTTCAATCAATGAGTTTGATGTAGGTTCAGTCGCTGGCAGGGATTGATTGGATGGAGTGTAATTGGTCTCATTTGGCACTGCAGTGAGTTACTCTGAGAACTTGATAAAGCAATACTGCAGTACTGTACATGTAAACAGAATCATCCACTTGGATAGATGGCACATGTGAGCTACAGAACACTTGGACCTGTATTCAGTGAATGGTCCTTTTCTCAGCCTACAATGTTTGCATTGAAAGTTGGATTGGGGCCTCCTTTAAAGTGACAACATAAGAAGTACAGGAAGTGTGAGTACATGTCAAGTCTTCTTAGTTATCTGTTTTGAAAAAAGGTTAGAGGGAACTCAAAGGATGAGGTATACAATGATTAACAGTGTGAAGGGATAAATCAAGATTCTGTCCTTTGTTTTAATTTCCGAATGTGGTGTCAACTTAATGGCTTGATTAAGTAAGGTCAGTGAGTTAAATAGCAGGTTACAAGAGGGCACCATAATTATGGGAAAGGCTAATGATGGACTCATTTGAAGTTGGACCTTTTCAGAAAATTGTCTCACTTCCCTAAGCAAAGCAAATAGGAGTGGAAAGCCAAGGTGGATTATGTGTGTATGGGTTCAGGCGCAATTAACCTTCTTCAGCAATATTAGCTTAACTTTGGAAAGGATAAACTCAGAAATGTCATGAAAAGTTACAAAGCAGTTATTCCAAAACACCAACCAAATTAATAAAAATAATTTATGCCGAGCTTTAAAGGATGTTTAAGCAATAATGCCTGAGAACCCGGGAATTATCGTGTGACAACTCCTGGCAAAGGCTGTTCTGAGGCCCAAGTTCGGGATACAGCCAGAGAATTATCATACGATTTTGCGGGATTGTCCTACAATTCTTGTATATCAACCAACCAGAATCCAGAATCCAAACAACCCGTTTTATCGTAAAGTATAAAGTAGTTTTACTGTTCGTTGACTGCCCAATCTGAGATTTGAAAAACAACAACGTATAAACAACAGACAACCACTTGGTTTGCTATAAAGTTAGATGGTGCTGGAGAATGTATACTCACTCATAAGAACAGCGCAAAACCATAACTAGCTATACACTTTTGTGTAGACAGAACACAGCAACTTTGTGTTTACCGACGTCATGATGGCTTAATAGTTTATGTTACATGAATCTTTTGATACTGTATTTTTTTGCTATTCAGGAGATTTGCTTGTTTTCATGGTTGCCTTCTTGTTACTGTTAAGATAAGTCATAAAAAATCTGTAATGTGGATATTCATACATAATAATGTTATAGTAGTATAATATCATTATTTAGTCTACAAAACTATTGTGCAATTGTATTTAGGTGAGGGGAAAAGCCACACACGATGTATTAGTACTGGTTTGTTCCAGTGTCATCTTGTGCTGTCTGTTTGTGCTTTGAGGACAAATTCTGCATGTGCTTAGCAATTTGCTTTGTAATTCCCTCTGTCCTGAGGCAAAGGATGTTTGTGCTTGCTTGCATATCCATCGCTAGATCCCTTTCTCTGTGCACACATTCAAGCTAATTAAACAAAGCACACTATTTGATTAAACAAGTAAATTGTGGTAGTCAGTGTTTGAAATCATCAAGATAACCCTGAGTTTCCTAAGAACATTACTGTGATGGATGTTTCTGGTTCAAGCCAATTTACACATGGCTACCATTGCCCTGGTGCAAAAGGATCACAATTCCATTGTGACACAGAGACATCTAGATAGAATCTGGTTGATCTAGGATGAAATGACACAACCGGCCTGGTAATGCCACTTTGCAAAGATCAGCGTAATAAACAACATCTGAGCGCCATGATAAACTACCTTGGGTTTCATTGCCCTCTTCAGGACTTTAAGATAGGATAAGCATTAGGGAAGAGAAGGGGATTAGTGAACCTTCAAGTCTGGGCCTCATTAATGGGGTTTACAAATGGCTTATGGAAGCGGACATGTACTGTAAGAGCAAGGTAGAGGTTTAATTTACACTGGATGACCACCCTACTTTCCTGCTATAAGCTGAGCTGAAACCCTGGAAGTTGGTTCACACTTCTGATTTTCCTCATTTTCACGGGGGCTCATTTGACAAGGATAAGTTGCAGAGTGAAAAGGGGGGGACAGAGTGGATGAGCAAATCCTCCCCAAAGGTGGTCTGTTTCGTTTAGGGAGGCGGCTCAAGTGCTGTATAAGTTTTGTGATGTATTTTTATGAGCTTGTGTTAAGTGGCAGTCTCAGGCCACTAACCATTACCCAGCTTATTGTTATCAAAGTTGTGTGACAGTATACCTGTAATGAGTGCGCTGAGAGTCAGGAAGCAAGTTCAAGGAGCGAGTGTTCAGTAAATAAACACAACTAAAGACAAAACAAGAAACACAAACAACACACAGACATGACACTGGAAAGAAACAACAACGCCTGGGGAAGGAACCAAAGGGAGTGACATATACAGTATGGGGAAGGTAATCGGGGAAGTTATGGAGTCCAGGTGAGTCTGATGATGCGCAGGTGCGCGTAACGATGGTGACAGGTGTGCACCATAACGAGCAGCCTGGAGACCTAGAGGCCAGAGAGGGAGCACATGTGACAATACCATAGACATGTGATGTCTGTCTCCCACTTCAGCTCTTATGGGGTGCTGCACTGTGTCAGGTCTGCTTTTGATGTGATAAAGAATAGTCAAGAGAAACTAAAAGATGTTAATGCAAGATATTCTATGGCTTACTGTCACGACTTCTGCCGATGTTGGTGACTCTTGTTCGGGCTGCGTTCGGCGGCCACCACCGATCTACGTTTCTTTTTCCATTTGTTTTGTCTTGATTGTAAACACCTGGTTTCCATTACGATATAATGTATTACCCATTTAACCCTCTGGTTCCCACATGGTTTTGTGCGTGTTTGTTCTTTGTTAAGTGGTCACCTTTATTGTGAGCTGGAGTATTTTTCCCTGTGTGGAATTAGTTGTGTTTATATTTACGAGTAAAGTACGTTTGTTACTCAGTTCTGTGTCCTGCGCTTGACTCCGTCCTCCCTGCTGCACATTGACGCTTTACACTTACTCTATGTCAGGTCTGCTTTTTATGTTCCATTTCAATCTCACTTTAGCGCTGACCTTCAGTGATACGGATTGAATCCAGCCGCTAATATGTCTCCAAGGTTGTGTCACAATAGTGGAAATAACAATGTAGCCTACAGAATAGTCACAAGAAAAAAGACGTTAATGCAAGTTATTGTATGACTTATTTCATTTCTCAAAATGCTTTTTCACGTTTTTTTCACATCCGGTTTACCAGCTATTATTTTTATGACATACAGTATAACATTTATATTATAGTATAGTATAACATTTATTAAGTAACATGTTATTTCATTGACCTTTTCATTATGTTATTTTTTATGGTAGACACTTGATAGTCTGGAAGCTCAAAGTCTGTACCATAAATAGAGACTGAAATAAATCAATTGTAACTCAAGCAACTAGCTGCCATTTACTCTATACAAGCTACAACTTAGGAACAAATTTCTTCTCTTACTGGTCATGGAGGAAATGTTCACAACATTGTTCTGTTTAATCAGGAATATTTAGCAGAATGCAGTCAATGTGAAGTCGAAATGTACAAACAAAGAGCCATACTTTCAACCACAGTTCTACATTTTTGACCCAGTAAACACAATTTACCTTGTGCAAGGAGCGAATGAGAAGACTATGAAGAAGCAGGGATGGCTGGTGTCACTTTAAATGTGTGGACATGCTCATTGTAATTCCCCGAATGGATTCAATGGAATGGTATAAACTCATGGTTTAGATGTGTTTGATTCCACTCATTTGATTACATTCCAGTTGTTAATTAACTTAGAAAAAAAAGAAACATCCTCTCACTGTCAACTCTGTTTATTTTCAGCAAACTTAACATGTGCAAATATTTGTATGAACATAAGATTCAACAACCGAGACATAAACTGAACAAGTTCCACAGACATGTGACTAACAGAAAAATAGTAATTTGTCCCTGCGTAAAGGGGGGTCAAAATCAAATGTCAGTCAGTATCTGGTGTGACCACCAGCTACATTAACCGTTTTGGGATAGGGGGCAGCATTTTCACTTTTGGATGAATAGCATGCCCAGAGTGAACTGCCTCCTACTCTGGCTCAGATGCTAATATATGCATACTATTATTAGTATTGGATAGAAAACACTCTGAAGTTTCTAAAACTGTTTGAATGATGTCTGTGAGTATAACAGAATTCATATGGCAGGCGGGAAATCTGAGGATTGTAGTTTTTCAACTATATAGATATAGATATAGGGTGATTTTATGTTTCCCTTCCCAAGGCTTCCACTAGATGTCAACAGTATTTAGAACCTGTTTTGAGGATTCACTCTTTGAGTGAGTGGTCTGGCAGAGTGCCACAGCCTTGGTCTGGGGCGCTCACGTGAAAGGTAGCTACGTTCCACTTCATTTGTACAGACAAGGGAATTGTCCTGTTGGAACATTAATGACGTTTTATGTTAAAAACATCCTAAAGATTGATTCCATACTTAGGTTGGCATGTTTCTACGGGCTGTAACAAAACTTTTTGAACTTTTCGTCTGATGTTCGGCGCGACCTGAACACGCTTTTGGATTTGTTTACCAAATGCCCTAACAAAAGAAGATATTTGGACATAACTGATGGACATTATCGAACATATCAAACATTTATGGTGGAACTGGGATTCCTGGGAGTGCATTCTGATGCGTCTCACAATACGGACATTGGAATTTATTGCCCTGGCCACATGTTCAGTCTTCATGCCTCCTTGCAGCATGCCTAAGGCACGTTCCACAGGTGCTTGTTCATTAATTGTTTATGGTTCATTGAACAAGCTTGGGAAATTGTGTTTAACCCTTCACAATGAAGATCTGTGAAGTTATTTGGATTTTACTAAATATCTTTGAAAGACAGGGTCATGAAAAAGGGACGTTGCTGAGTTTATGAGCCGTTCTCCAAACATCAGCCTCAGAAACAGCTTTTCTTGGCCACACTAAATGATTAGATCCACAGAGTTATGTTTCATGCCACCTAACTGTTTTTTTGTTGTTGTTAGTTTTAAATGCAATGGGGTGAGGAAAGGGCAATAAGAAGGGAAAATCTGATTAAAGAGTCTTGTCTTTGTTATGTAATTAGTTGCAAAGGAGCTCACAGTCGAAACGGATAGAGAGCAGCTTGGTCGAGGTTGCATAATTGCTCGTTGGGATCTCTTCCAGCAGACCCTATTCACTGAAGCTCGCATCCGTAATGACACATATATTTACTGCTAGGTAGGAGGACAAAAGCTGTTTGTAGGCTCCACTTTTATTTTCACTATTGTGACGCAGCCTTGTAGAAATATTAGGGTCTGTATTCAATCCATATAGTCAACATTCAGCGCTAGGGCTCCCGAGTGGTGCAGCACTCTAAGGCACTGCATCACAATGCTAAAGGCGTCACTACAGACCCTGGTGCAATCCCGCGCTGTATCAGTGTCATCCTGTGTTAGGGGAGTGTTTGGCAGGGGTAGGACGTCATTGCAAATAATACTTTTTTCTTAACTTATTTGCCTAGTTAAATAAAGATTAAATTAAAATAAAGTGCAATTGAAAAATAAAGGTAATTTCCAATTGGGCCGACATAAAAAGCAGACCTGACATAGAATAAGTCCGAAAATAACTTGTCCCACATCTTTTAGTTTCTCTTGACTATTCTTTATCACATCAAAAGCAGACCTGCCACAGTGCAGAACCATAAGAGCTGAAGTGGGAGACAGGCATCACATGTGTATGGTATACTGTCACATAACTTTAATGACAATAAGCTGGGTCATGGTTACAGTGGCCTGAAACTGCCATTTAACACAAGCCCATTAAAAAGACATCACAAAACGTATACAGCACTTGAGCTGCCTCCCTAAATGAAACAGACCACTTTGGGGGAGGATTTACTCGTCCTTTTCACACTGCAACTTATCCTCTTCAAATGAGCCCCCGTAAAAATGTTGCTAAATCTGAAGTGTGGATCCAACTTACAGGGTTCAGCTCAGCCTATGGCAGGAAAGTTCTGCACTAATATACGATTGAAATGTAAAGGTAATTTACGATTGGGCCAACATATGCAGTATTTACCATGAATGCAGTCTCCGCTTACATGGGAACATTGCCTTTACATTCATATTGTGCAGTAGTTAGGGTCTTTTCACATGTTATCTTCTTTAAAATAACTCATCTCAATCCTCTTTAAAGTCAACTCTGGGGTAAAAAAAACTAAATAACTCAGTTCTCTTTATACAAGACATTTGGAGTTTGTATGCAAGAGCAGAGCACAGTACAAATGACTTAAAGCATCCACAGGGGGTTGGTTGGCAGGTGATTAATCAACAGCATGCAAGGCAGCCTGGGATATGTAGTTCATGGTCTGTAGAATGAGATAGTAAATTACTGTAACACACTTGGGGCAACATTTAAGTCTTCTTAAAGCAGGCATGCAGTGTGCAAAGTAACCATAACATTTTTGTGGCAATTAATTTCAAGATCTGCTACAATATGGTGAGAATTAAAAAGATAAGTCACTCGGACTAGACGTGGAATTGACGGAGAACAGGTCCGTTGGAATTAAAACCCTTAACAGTGACGTTAACGATCAAATTACTCTCGATCTCACTCGAGACCCTATACAGACCCGCTCCATCAAGAAACAAGCCCACAGGCTTTGTCTAAAGAAAAAGGTAAAATACTTTGCAAGAGCCAATTCCACTCAAAACCACTCAAAGGGGAACGATGTGACACTACACCTTGCCTCTCACATTGAGACTCATTCTGAAACTACACCTCCAGGACATATCGCTTGTTCACTATGTTACTAGCCTCGAATCTGAACCACTGCTACTCGGAGCAGACTTGATGGATCGTTTAACCGCACGGATGGATTGGAAAACCAACCAAGTATGGACACAGGTCACAGTGCTGTTTCCACTGAACACACTGTCTTCTCCTAACGTTAGCTGCAATGCAATCATCCACGAGGGGTATCTGTCAACAGCATCAAAGTGCAGAGTGTACTCTGCATCCGATGATACATTTTCCACTTTGTGGGGGACTTAAACTGCTTACAATGACACTAACGGTGTCAGTCCAGCAACTGACCTGATGCCTCCCACTGGTGAAACACTGTTTGATATTGCAGACAGATATCCTTGTCTCAATTTGTAGGTACTGGAGAGGTTGCCACACCCGGACGCTGTGGTGACTGACAGGCCTCTACAGCCACTGAGCGTTTCGAAGCACAAATAACAGGAGATATGGTTGAAAGGTTACAGTCAATCTAATAACAATGTGGCTGCTGACAACTCATACAAAGGGTCAAACCTTTTCGTTTGTGCCTCGGATATCAACACCAACCACTGGTGGGGGGGTCCCGAGACACAAAGGAGGGAATACTAGCCCAGACCCATCAAATCAAATCAAATCAAATGTCTTTATATAGCCCTTCATACATCAGCTGATATTTATTTATTTTACCTTTATTTAACTAGGCAAGTCAGTTAAGAACAAATTCTTACGGCCTAGGAACAGTGGGTTAACTGCCTGTTCAAGGGCAGAACGACAGATTTGTACCTTGTCAGCTCGGGGGTTTGAACTTGCAACCTTCCGGTTACTAGTCCAACGCGCTAACCACTAGGCTACCCTGCCGCCCCATATCTCAAAGTGCTGTACAGAAACCCAGCCTAAAACCCCAAACAGCAAGCAATGCAGGTGTAGAAGCACGGTGGCTAGGAAAATATCCCTAGAAAGGCCAAAACCTAGGAAGAAACCTAGAGAGGAACCAGGCTATGTGGGGTGGCCAGTCCTCTTCTGGCTGTGCCAGGTGGAGATTATAACAGAACAAGGCCAAGATGTTCAAATGTTCATAAATGACCAGCATGGTCAAATAATAATTATCACAGGCAGAACAGTTGAAACTGGAGAAGCAGCACGGCCAGGTGGACTGGGGACAGCAAGGAGTCATCATGTCAGGTAGTCCTGAGGCATGGTCCTAGGGATCAGGTCCTCCGGGAGAGAGAGAAAGAAAGAGAGAAAGAGAGAATTAGAGAGAGCATACTTAAATTCACACAGGACACCGTATAGAACAGGAGAAGTACTCCAGATATAACAAACTGACCCTAGCCCCCCGATACATAAACTACTGCAGCATAAATACTGGACACTGAGACAGGAGGGGTCAGGAGACACTGTGGCCCCATCCAATGACACCCCCGGACAGGGCCAAACAGGAAGGATATAACCCCAGCCACTTTGCCAAAGCACAGCCCCCACACCACTAGAGGGATATCTTCAACCACCAACTTACCATCCTGAGACAAGGCCGAGTATAGCCCACAAAGATCTCCGCCACGGCACAACCCGGACAGGAAGATCACTTCAGTGACTAAACCCACTCAAGTGACCCCTCCTAGGGATGGCATGAGATATCAGCAGTAAGTCAGTGACTCAGCCCCTGTAATAGGGTTAGAGGCAGAGAATCCCAATAGAGAGAGGTGAACCGGCCAGGCAGAGACAGCAATGGCGGTCCGTTGCTCCAGTGCTTTTCCATTCACCTTCACACTCCTGGGCCAGACTACACTCAATCATAGGACCTACTGAAGAGATAAGTCTTCAATAAAGACTTAACAGGAAGCCATTGTAGAGAGGCTAGCACTGGAGTAATATGATACATTTTTGGGGTTCTATTCAAGATTCTAGCAGCTGTGTTTAGCACTAAAAGTTTATTTAGTGCTTTATTCGGGTAGCCGGAAAGTAGAGCATTGAAGTAATCTAACCTAGAAGTAACAAAAGCATGGATTAATATTTCTGCATCATTTTTGGACAGAAGGTTTCTGATTTGTGCAATGTTACATAGATGGGAAAAAAGATGTCCTTGAAACAGTCTTGATATGTTTGTCAAAAGAGAGATCGGGGTCCAGAGTAATGCCGAGGTTCTTCAGTTTTATTTTAGGCGACTGTACAACCATCAAGATTAATTGTCAGATTCAACAGAAGATCTCTTTGTTTCTTGGGACCTAGAACAAGCATCTCTGTTTTGTCCGAGTTTAAAAGTAGAAAGTTTGCAGCCATCCACTTCCTTATGTCTGAAACACATGCTTCTAGCGAGGGCACTTTTGGGGCTTCACCATGTTTCATTGAAATGTACAGCTGTGTGTCATCCTAATCATCCTAATCATCCTTCCTAATGAGACTTCTATGGTGTTGTGGGAGTGAATGATAGCAGAATCAGTCAGGTGTCTGGCAGTCAGCCATTTTCTGATCATGCTTATTCCTCATGGTAGTCACTTGCGTTCCATTCCTCACGAAGACAAGAAGGAGTACTCCATCTACGTAACATTGCAAAAATCAGAAACTTTCTGTCCAAAAATGATGCAGAAAAATTAATCCATGCTTTTGTTACTTCTAGGTTAGACTACTGCAATGCTCTACTTTCCGGCTACCTGGATAAAGCACAAAATCTAATTCAGTTAGTGCTATATACGGCTGCTAGAATCCTGACTAGAACCAAAAAATATTGATCATATTACTCCAGTGCTAGCCTCCCTACACTGGCTTCCTGTCAAGGCAAGGGCTGATTTAAAGGTTTTACTGCGAACCTACAAAGCATTACATGGGCTTGCTCCGACCTATCTCTCTGATTTGGTCCTGCCGTACATACCTACATGTACGCTACGTTCACAAGACGCTGGACTCCTAATTGTCCCTAGAATTTCTAAGCAAACAGCTGGAGGCAGGGCTTTCTCCTATAGAGCTCCATTTTTATGGATTGGTCTGACTACCCATGTAAGAGACGCAAACTCGGTCTCAACCTTTAAGTCTTTACTGAAGTCTCATCTCTTCAGTGGGTCATATGATTGAGTGTAGTCTGGCCCTGTCTGGGTTGGCCTTGGGTTGTGCCGTGGCGGAGATCTTTGTGGGCTATACTCGGCCTTGTTTCAGGATGGTAAGTTGGTGGTTGAAAATATCCCTCTAGTGGTGTGGGGGCTGTGCTTTTGACAAAGTGGCTGGGGTTATGTCCTTCCTGTGTGGCCCTGTCCGGGGGTGTCCTCGGATGGGGCCACAGTGTCTCGTGACCCCTCCTGTCTCAGCCTCCAGTATTTATGCTGCAGTAGTTTATGTGTCAGGGGGCTAGGGTCAGTTTGTTATATCTGGAGTAGTTCTCCTGTCCTATTCGGTGTCCTGTGTGAATTTAAGTGTGCTCTCTCTAATTCTCTCTTTCTCTCTTTCTCTCTCTCGGAGGACCTGAGTCCTAGGACCATGCCCCAGGACTACCTGACATGATGACTCTTTGCTGTCCCCAGTCCATCTGACCGTGCTGCTGCTCCAGTTTCAACTGTTCTGCCTTATTATTATACGACCATGCTGGTATTTATGAACATTTGAACATCTTGGCCATGTTCTGTTATAATCTCCACCCGGCACAGCCAGAAGAGGACTGGCCACCCCACATAGCCTGGTTCCTCTCTAGGTTTTGGCCTTTCTAGGGAGTTTTTCCTAGCCACCGTGCTTCTACACCTGCATTGCTTGCTGCTGTGTTTCTGTACAGCACTTTGAGATATCAGCTGATGTACGAAGGGCTATATAAATACATTTGATTTGATTATAATTTCTATTGATGGTTGACATCTAGTGGAACCCCTAGGCAGTGCAACATCATTAATATCTCAAGGGGATTTCATTGGGGACTCTGGTGAATACATACAAAGCTCAGATTTGTGACTTCCTGTTTTGATTTCAACTCAGGATTTTGCCTGCCATATGAGTTCTGTTATACTCACAGACATCATTCAAACAGTTTTAGAAACTTTAGAGTGTTTTCTTTCCAATAATAATAATAATATGCATACATTCGGAACTGAGACTGAGGAGCAGGCCATTTACTTTAGGCACCTTATTCATCCAAGCTACTTACTGCCCCCCAGCCATAAGAAGTTAATGGAGAGATGACAGAGAAAGACATCTGTGCGTAAAATATGTAGCATTTCTATCCGAATGAAGGTTGTTAGGGTGATAAATATTAATATTTATGGTGTGCGTAGTTTCCAAATGTATGTACAATTAGTCCACTCCCTTTGTCTCTCCCGCTCTTTCTTTCCCCACCCCCTTTCCATTGTGTGTAACAAGCCGTCATATTTGGTTAGTCCACTAGGGACTGTTTTTATTATGTTAGCAATCAATGTGTTTTTGTATTTCTGTGTGATTATTTAATTAGTTAGTAAATACATTTTTAAGCCAATTTGTGTATCACAGATTCATCACAGATTCATCACTTAGGTTAGGGTTCGTACAGATGTATGAAGTTAACAACATTCAGAATGGGACTGATATGTGGAAATTATTAATTACTGACTGGTATGATATCCATAATTCTCGAGTTAATTTGGGAAACGGTAACTCATTAAACAAACTTTTCCCGTTGTTCCCCAAATGACTAATTAATTAATTGTTACATGATTAATTTAATCGAATAATAATTAAACCTAGTGGGTAATTATTTGATAAGTAGCAGTCATCACATTAATGATAGTCACATCACGACAATGGTGATCGAGCAGGTTTCCTGTTATATTCATCAGAGGTGTAGGGAGGGTGCTGTCTGTGAATAAAAAAAATGTAATTATACAGATGATTAACAAAACTATGCACACGACATTAGTCATAACTTGTTTTTTGTGGTAAATGTGAATGAAAATAACTGTTTTGATAATGGTTTTCATACAGGCCTATGGGATTTTCATTGAAGAGGTAAGGAAGGAGGGACGTACATCTGAATAACATACCAATACCAATTGACATACCTCTGTAGGCTTCCTCATCTGTTTACCTGCAGACACAGACACAAAAGTGAGCAGTTCAATCATCTGCACCCAACACAGCTAACCTTCAACATGTTCTCATGGCTTACATATTCTTACATCTTTGTTGGTTGATATCCATCGAATTGTGTCCATTTTCTGTTTTAGAAAGATAGATGGTATCATCATATAACAACATAAATGTAGATCAAACAAGGGACAAACCTTACCTTAAACTGAGGATCTTTTTTTATGTTTCAGTTAAGTGCCTGCACCTGATGTCCTTTCAAATTCAAATCGAAGTGTTTCAGTAGGGCAGTTTGGTTCCTGCAAGAACCCCACCAACTAAGGAGCTTCTGCGATGAATTCCACTTCCTATGGGGTTTTTGAAATAACTTTTTACAGGTAATTTTCAGTGCCAAGAGCCCTGAGAATCTTCAAAGAACTTTGAGGATCTTAGAAGAACCCTTGTTGAACCCCTACTTTTTAGAGTGTACAAAGTAAAACAAAAGAGAGGCTTTTGACAAGGCCATCAGCCATTGCCGGTGAGTGAGCTTCTAAACATTGGGTGATTCCGTGTAACTGGCAGGCTTTTTTATGACTACAATTTTCCCATAATATTACACAAATTTGTATCTCCACACACCTAGGCCTAGGATATTGATGGACTCAAGACAAGGTCGTATTTATTTATCTCAGATTCTCAGTGTCAAAGTAGGCTGTCATTTCAATCACTAAGTGATGTATTTAAAAACATTCTGCTAAAGACTTCAGTCAGCTAAAATGATGTAGAATTGTATGAAATGCGTTTATAAACGGCAAACATTTTTCTGGACCATAGGCTACAAACTTGGGTATGAGAACCTCAAAGGGTTATTCGGCTGTCCCCATAGGAGAACCCTTTGAAGAATCTTTTCTACAGCGGGTTCTACATGGAACCCAAAAGGGTTCTACCTGGGACCAACAAGGGTTCTTAGAATCCTTAGAATATACCATAGTGCCATTCTAGTTCTGATTAGACAGCTGAAGTTGTATTCTACACACAACTTATTTTCATTTGCTTGGTAAAGTGTAGGCATACTGTCTTAATAAGCACATCAATATGATATTTACAGCAGAAATGTTTTTGTCATTGTAACACGAACACACCCATACACTTTTGGTTTAATGTCTCTACACTCAAGCTGGGCATTGTTTGTGCAATGTCCACATGTAGCCTACACTTGCAGTGATATTAGTAGTTCTGGGATTTGTCCCAGACTAAGATCTAACAGCGGACATAAGGAGAGACGAGACAAAACTAGCTAGCCGGTTATAGAATATTGTGCAGTAGGACAGCTGAGCTGAGTGACGACCAAGCATTCAACTCGCAGTTGATATTGTTTCCTCTGTAACATGTCTTTACATGACGTGATGAAACAAGTTGCAAGCTACTTTTGTAGCAAGGTGTTGAGTGTGTCATGAAACACATTTCAGACCAGGGTTCTTGCTATTTTGGTATAACTGTGATTTGACAGAGAAATATCAGCTAGCAAGATATGCCAGCTGCAGCTATCCCAAAACTATGCAAGCTAGCTTCTGTCAGGTTGGCTAAACACAAGATCAGCACAGGCTTTAGCCTACACATATAACTGAATTATTTTTTTACTTTATTTAACTAGGCAAGTCAGTTAAGAACAAATTCTTATTTTCCATGACAGCCTAGGAACAGTGGGTTAACTGCCTGTTCAGGGGCAGAACGACAGATTTGTACCTTATCAGCTCGGGGATTTGAACTTGCAACCTTTCGGTTATTAGTCCAACACTAGGCTACGCTACACTCAACATCAAAACGTCTCTCCATAGCAAAGCTGGTCCTAGGGCTAGGCCCTTTTTTTCTCCACTTCCTGTCTGAATGACATGCTCAAAGTAAACTGCCTGTGGCTCAGGCCCTGAAGCCAGGATATGCATATACTCGGTATTATTGGAAAGACAACACTTTGAAGTTTGTAGAAATGTTATAATAATGTAGGAGAATATAACACACTAGATTTGGTAGGGTAAAATCCAAAGAAAAACCAACCAGAATGTATTTTTTTGAGAGAGATCATCCTCTTAGAAAGGTAAGAGAAAGGTCCTATTGCCAATTAGCTCCTTGGATGCAATTCCTATGACTTCCACAGGGTGTCAGCAGTCTATGTTCAAGGTTTCAGGCATGTAACTTCAAAAACGAATAAGAAATATCAGTTTTAGCAGAAGGACACAGTCTTTGGAATTAGTGTTTGCGCATACATGAAGACATTACGCACATGCAAAACGTTTCTAATTGAACATACTTCTTTCCGTAAGAAATATTATAGTTTGATTATATTTTAGGTTATCTGAGGAGTACATAGAAACTAATTTTGACTTGTTGAAGCAAAGTTAAGAGGTAGATTTTCAGATTCCTTTCTCTGCATGTTGAACGACTGGATTACTCAAATCGATGGCGCCAACTAAATGGACTTTTTGGGATATAAGGAAGGATTTGATCTAACAAAACGACACTACATTTTATAGCTGGGACCCTTTGGATGACAGATGAGAGGAAGATTTTCAAAAATTAAGTGAATATTTAATCATTATTTGTGAATGTATGAAACCTGTGCCGGTGGGAAAATATTTTGATGTGGGGCGCCATCCTCAAACAATCACATGGCATGTTTTCGCTGTAATAGCTACTGTAAATCGGACAGTGCAGTTAGATTAACTTGTTATGGCTGCAATCCCCCTATCGGGATAAGTGTCATCAACAACCGCTGAACAGCATAGCGCTACATACAATAAATATTACAATAAATATTTATATTCATGAAATCACATGTGCAATATAGGAAAACACAGCTTAGCCTTTTGTTAATCCACCAGTCGTGTCAGATTTAGAAATTAGGCTTTACAGCGAAAGCAATCCAAGCGTTTGTGTAAATGTATCGATTGCACGATAAAACATTAAGTACACTTAGCATCAGGTAGCTCGGTCACGAAAATCAGAAAAGAAATCAAATGAATCGTTTTCCTTTGATGATCTTCGGATGTTTTCACTCACGAGACTCCCAGTTACACAACA
Organism: Oncorhynchus kisutch; assembly: GCF_002021735.2. Taxonomy (NCBI): domain Eukaryota; kingdom Metazoa; phylum Chordata; class Actinopteri; order Salmoniformes; family Salmonidae; genus Oncorhynchus; species Oncorhynchus kisutch. Next base: position 6,396,189 of record NC_034194.2, read on the forward strand.
AATGTTCTGTTTGTTCCATAAAGATGATTTTTGTTGCGTTATGTTCAGAAATCCACAGGAAAGAGCACAAGGAACACAGACAAGAATTCCAAATAGTTTCCATAATGTCCACAGAAACATGTCAAACGTTTTTTATAATCAATCCTCAGCGTGTTTTAAAAATATATAATTGATAATATATCAACCGCAAATGTCTTTCACAGTAGGAGAGGGGAAAACAATGGCTGTCCAAATTCTGTTGTGCAAGCAAAAGTCATGTGACCACTTGACGCGATGTAATCGTTCTGGCTCATTTGTCAAAATAAAAGCCTGTAACTATGTCTGAAGACTGTTGACACCTTAAGGAAGCGATAGGAAAAGGAATCTGGTTCATAGCCCTTTATTCCAGCAAAGGGAGGCTATGGAACATGGAGTTTTCAAAATAGAAGCCACTTCCTGTTTTGATTTTCCTCAGGGTTTCGCCTGCAATAACAGTTCTGTTATACTCACAGACAATATGTTGACAGTTTTGGAAACTTTAGAATGTTTTCTATCCAATACTAATAATAATATGCATATATTCGCAACTGAGACTGAAGAGCTGGCCATTTACAATTGGGCACCTTTTCATCCGAGCTACTCAACACTGCCCCTGCAGCCATATGAAGTTAACAAGAATTTAAGCTTTCAGCCGATATAAGACACTTATATGTACATAAATGTTTCAAATCCATAATAATTATGATTATTTATTGAAATGCGTGCCCTCCAATTGCACTAGCGGGACTCCTATCCCTAAGAAGGTCTACCAGCTTACCTTGCTGTCACCACTCACTACTGACCTTGTTCGTTGTGATTGAATAGCAAATACACACCCAAGAAACACCCACATCATATCACACTCCCAAGACAAGTCTCATTTAGCTTTGTTCATCACAGCTAGAATTTCTTAACAAGAAATTTGTGGAGTGGTTTTAAAACAAGTTTTAATGACTCCAACCTAAGTGTACGTACAGTGCCTTGCGAAAGTATTTGGCCCCCTTGAACTTTGCGACCTTTTGCCACATTTCAGGCTTCAAACATAAAGATATAAAACTGTATTTTTTTGTGAAGAATCAACAACAAGTGGGACACAATCATGAAGTGGAACGACATTTATTGGATATTTCAAACTTTTTTAACAAATCAAAAACTGAAAAATTGGGCGTGCAAAATTATTCAGCCCCTTTACTTTCAGTGCAGCAAACTCTCTCCAGAAGTTCAGTGAGGATCTCTGAATGATCCAATGTTGACCTAAATGACTAATGATGATAAATACAATCCACCTGTGTGTAATCAAGTCTCCGTATAAATGCACCTGCACTGTGATAGTCTCAGAGGTCCGTTAAAAGCGCAGAGAGCATCATGAAGAACAAGGAACACACCAGGCAGGTCCGAGATACTGTTGTGAAGAAGTTTAAAGCCGGATTTGGATACAAAAAGATTTCCCAAGCTTTAAACATCCCAAGGAGCACTGTGCAAGCGATAATATTGAAATGGAAGGAGTATCAGACCACTGCAAATCTACCAAGACCTGGCCGTCCCTCTAAACTTTCAGCTCATACAAGGAGAAGACTGATCAGAGATGCAGCCAAGAGGCCCATGATCACTCTGGATGAACTGCAGAGATCTACAGCTGAGGTGGGACACTCTGTCCATAGGACAACAATCAGTCGTATATTGCACAAATCTGGCCTTTATGGAAGGGTGGCAAGAAGAAAGCCAGTTCTTAAAGATATCCATAAAAAGTGTCGTTTAAAGTTTGCCACAAGCCACCTGGGAGACACACCAAAGATGTGGAAGAAGGTGCTCTGGTCAAATGAAACCGAAATTGAACTTTTTGGCAACAATGCAAAACGTTATGTTTGGCGTAAAAGCAACACAGCTCATCACCCTGAACACACCATCCCCACTGTCAAACATGGTGGTGGCAGCATCATGATTTGAGCCTGCTTTTCTTCAGCAGGGACAGGGAAGATGGTTAAAATTGATGGGAAGATGGATGGAGCCAAATACAGGACCATTCTGGAAGAAAACCTGATGGAGTCTGCAAAAGACCTGAGACTGGGACGGAGATTTGTCTTCCAACAAGACAATGATCCAAAACATAAAGCAAAATCTACAATGGAATGGTTCAAAAATAAACATATCCAGGTGTTAGAATGGCCAAGTCAAAGTCCAGACCTGAATCCAATCGAGAATCTGTGGAAAGAACTGAAAACTGCTGTTCACAAATGCTCTCCATCCAACCTCACTGAGCTCGAGCTGTTTTGCAAGGAGGAATGAGAAAAAATGTCAGTCTCTCGATGTGCAAAACTGATAGAGACATACTCCAAGCGACTTACAGCTGTAATCGCAGCAAAAGGTGGCGCTACAAAGTATTAACTTAAGGGGGCTGAATAATTTTGCACGCCCAATTTTTCAGTTTTTGATTGTTAAAAAAGTTTGAAATATCCAATAAATGTCGTTCCACTTCATGATTGTGTGCCACTTGTTGTTGATTCTTCACAAAAAAATACAGTTTTATGTCTTTATGTTTGAAGCCTGAAATGTGGCAAAAGGTCGCAAAGTTCAAGGGGGCCGAATACTTTCGCAAGGCACTGTAAACTTATGACTTCAACTGTTTTTACGGTCACTGTGGGGAAGACGTCATCGATGCACTTATTTATGAAGCCAGTGACTGATGTGGTGTACTCCTCAATGCCAATGGAAGAATCCTGGAACATATTTCAGTCTGTGCTAGGAAAATAGTCCTGTATCTTTGCGTCTGCATTTGCTGACCACTTCCTTATTGAGTAAGTCACTGGTTTGAGAATAGTGAACCTGCTTTAGGTTTTGCTTGTAAGCAGGAATCAGAAAGATATAGTTATGGTCATATTTGACAAATGGTGGGTGACAGAGAGCTTTGTATGCGTCTCTGTGTGTGGAGTAAAGGTGGTCCAGAGTTGTTTTCCCCTCTGGTTGCACGCAGGCAAATCAGGAAGTACAGCTAACCTTTAAAAGCATAACTAATATAAACAAAAGCAAAACAATTTACTTGAGGTGTGACAATGTTTAATAGAGATGGAAAGACAAAATGGTTAAACAAATAAAAATGAACAGATGTTTGAACATACAGAAAATACATACAGTATTCATATCCTTTACTCAAAACATGTCTCAGCTTGATTAAGCATAAATATGACTGTTATTCAGTGGTATACAGGAGACTGTGAAATATGCTGTCTTTACTCTTTATAAAGGGAGAAAACAGGTAGGTTGTCTTTAATAAGAAATAATAAACTATATTACCTCAGGGTTCCTAAGCAAATATGATGCGATATTCCTGCATGTTTTTCTGCAGAAGAGAGATAAAGCTTTGTGAATCTGTATATTTGTATTATCTATATTTCTCTGGAATGACTGGCTGAGAACCACATCAGTAAGCCTCGTGCCCGGGTCTAAAATGCAGGCCTTTTGAAGATGGAATGTGGGCTCTACTTATTTCATAACATTTCCCCCACAGACGTTCAGCAGATATTGTCCTGTATGTGTGTGTGTCCTCTGTGTAGGACACATTTGCTGGATGTGGGGTACAGGTGTTGTTTTTTTTGTAAAAAAAAAAGGGGTCCTCCTAATGAGGTAATTATGGTCAGTCGTCAAAATGATTTTGCTCAATCTAAGCGATGCCAACGGTTCTGCTATAATGCAGTTGCAGGCTGAGCACAACCAGCAAGGGAGCTGTGCTCCAGCACACCTGCTGAATTGGATCTAGCCAAGCACCTGCATCCCCACATCTCTCTCTCCCAACTTTACCCACATCTCCCAAGCCCCATTTACCTAGATCCACCTCGTGCGTTGTCTCATTTATGTGTGGCTCACAGCTTGCGCTTCTCAGACGGCTCCTGATGACTTTCTTTTTCCCTCCGGTTCCTCTTTGCTGCTTTTGCTGATATTAAAAAGGAGGAAGCAGCTGAGTCTGTGGTTGATAATGAAGTCAAAGCCATTGTAGACAGTTTTGGGATGAGCCAAACCTGGGTAGAGCCAATGATGAGGAGGAAGAGAACAAAGCTGCTATTTTGGGCCCTGCAATTTGTGTATGTTAGTAACCTAGTTATTTTCACATATATAAGTAACTTTTAAAGTATTTAATAATGATTCAAAGGATCATTCATAAGATGTTTAATATAGGTCCTTATAAACCATTTACTTATTACTAGCTTTGTCTTTTTGTGTGGCCTCATCAAAAGTCAGGGCTATTTATAGTTAATAAATACTTTATACATTTTGAGTGACTAGTGTAATTTCTCACAAAAATATGGTTATGCCACTAGTAGACATTCCAGCAGTACTAAATGCTCATTAAGGTCTCAAAATGGACCCTAGAACATATCAATGGTTAAACAATAAGCACACAATACAGAGGATGTTTAGAGATAGATACACATTTACAGAATTGGTACCTGGAGGAAAATGGGGAAGGGTCATACTTTTTAATTTCAGTCAAGGGGAGGGTTTAGTATTTTTTTTATCTAGTCAAGGGGAGGGTCATGTCATTGTAATTGATGTCATTTCAAAATGTCTCAGTTTTTTTAATTAGTTGAATTTTTAGGCTATATTTCGATGTGTGCTCGATGCTGCCCGTCATCGCTGATTCTCCGCTGGGCGTGCAATATCAAGTGCGCCTGTATGCTATTTAGTGTGGTCTCAATCAAATTATCCATAGCCTATAGGCTGTGAAGTGTATGCTCGGAGAAGCACAGAGCAAGGTTATATTTCTAAGATAGCTGCTGGAATAAGGTAAATAAAACTTGGCTGCATTACCCACTGCAATGGATATTCCAACCTTGAGCCATAGCGAGCTCTGGTCTTGCTGATCAAAAACGTTTTTGTGTGCTGTTTAACCAATGGCTGTGCTGTGTAGGCCTACGGTGGCAGGAGAGTCAAATTTGATTTGATTAGGCCTAGTCCAAAAAATACCGTATTTTGGTACGAACTACCCTATAGCCTATGTTCTGTTCCGTTTGAGTAGGAGAGCAGAATGTTGAGAAGAAAGACCAGAGGTCAACCTTGATGGCTTACTATTATAATTGATTTTATTTCCAAAAATTGTTTCTTGCCCATTATGTATTTGTCAGAGTTATTGATCTCACAATGAGCCAGATTCCAGTAACTCACAATTGTTGTGTTGGAACTTGATTGTGCAGCAGCCGCAGCACAATCAATCGGAAATGGACAGCTCATGGTGCTGAAAGTATGAAAATTCGTATAAATACGGATCTGATTATAAAAAGTGATCTAGCTCTTTGGTCCGTGATGCTTTATGCTAGAAACAAGCTGTAAAATTAGGGAAACACTTGTGACCTTCTCTGGTTGGGTTAAGTCATGGAAGAAGAGTAGCCAGCAGTTAAAGCTTAACATGTTTTGTGATGGTAGGCCCAGACAGACTGGGATGGAAAGGTAGGGCGCCTACTCTGTCTGGGGTGGAAAGGTAGGCCTAGCTTTTGAAAGTACCATGCTCAGATTCCTAATGATGTCTCAGATTGAATTATTTGCAAACAGGGACCGTTTCGTTGCAAACAAGATACGCTGATTTGGCATTGGAGAAATATGATAAGATGAACACAAAGGCCTATCTCTCTGCAATTTCGGTAATTTGTGTGATATTATGTAGAATTGCAAATGCAACCTGCAAATATGATGATAGATTCATGCAATGCTTTTACTATAAAGGAGATCTTTCCACACTTACTCTTGTCGAAGGTGGTTTGCGAACCAATAACCTTCTGGCCCACAGCCCTGTGCAAAATTCCTACATTACCATGTAATGCTTATAGGATGAAGGCTATGGTCGGTCCAAGAAGTGAGGTTAACTTTTTTGGGACAGGGGGCAGCATTTTAACTTTTGGATGAATAGCATGCCCAAACTGAACTGCCTCCTACTCCTGTCCCAGATGCTAATATATATATATATATATATATTATTATTAGGATTGGATAGAAAACACTCAGAAGTTTCTAATTTTTTTTAGAATGTATGTATAATAGAACTCATATGGCCAACAAAAACCTGAGAAGTAATCCAAACAGGAAGATTTTCTCAAAGTAACCCTTATTATAAATAATGTTCACTCCCTTAAAACTTCTTACGGCTGAAATCCCGTTAACGGGATCGATTTGACAACAGCCAGTGAAAGTGCAGGGCGCCAAATTCAAACATCAGAAATCTCATAATTAAAATTCCTTAAACATACAAGTATTATACACCATCTTAAAGATAAACTTTTCGTTAATCCCAGCACAGTGTCCGATTTCAAAAAGGCTTTACGACGAAAGCATACCGTGCGATTATGTTAGGTCAGCGCCTAGTCACAGAAAAAGACAGCCATTTTTCCAGCCAAAGAGAGGAGTCATAAAAAGCAGAAATAGAGATAAAATTAATCACTAACCTTTGATGATCTTCATCAGATGGCACTCTTAGGACTTCATGTTACACAATACATTTATGTTTTGTTCGATAAAGTTCATATTTGTATCCAAAAATCTCAGTTTACTTTGGTGCTTTATGTTCAGTAAGGTTTGCTTCCAAAACCTCCGGTGATTTTGCAGAGAGCCACATCAATTTACATAAATATAATCATCATAAATGTTGACGAAAATACAAGTGTTATGCAGGGAAAGATATACTTCTCCTTAACCTCTTGAAGCTAGGGGGCACTATTTTTATGTTTGGAAAAATAACATTCCCAAAGTAAACGTCCTATTTCTCAGGACCAGATACTAGAATATGCATATAATTGACAGATTAGGATAGACAACACTCTAAAGTTTCCAAATCTGTGAAAATATTGTCTGTGAGTATAACATAACTGATGTTGCAGACGAAACCCTGAGAAAAATCAAACCAGGAAGTGGCTTCTATTTAGAAAACTCCATGTTCCATAGCCTCCCATTGCTCCATTTAAAGGGATATCAACCAGATTCATTTTCCTATCGCTTCCTCAAGGTGTCAACAGTCTTCAGACATAGTTTCAGGCTTTTATTTTAAAAAATGATCCAGAAAGATAACATCACGTCAGGTGGTCACATGAGTTTTGCTCGCGGAACTGAAATTGGACAGCTATTGTTTTTCCCTCTCCGACTGATAAAGACATTTGCGGTTGATATATTATCGATTACATATTTTAAAAACAACCTGAGGATTGATTATAAAAAACGTTTGACATGTTTCTGTGGACATTACGGATATTATTTGGAATTTGTCGGCATTGTCGTGACCGCTCTTTCCTGTGGATTTCTAAACCTAACGCGCCAAACATTTTGGATATAAAAATAATCTTCATGGAACAAAAGGAACATTTGTTGTGTAACTGGGAGTCTCGTGAGTGAAAACATCTGAAGATCATCAATGGTAAACGATTAACTTGATTGCTTTTCTGATGATTCCTCACCAAGCTACCTTGAACTGAACAAAAAAATAAACGCAACATACAAAATGGAAATTTAAATAAATAAATTAGGCCCTAATCCATGGATTTCACATGACTGGGAATACAGACATGCATCTGTTGGAGATAAGCATGGATATGCGTGGATAAGGCGTGGATAAGAAAACCAGTCAGTATCTGACAACCATTTGCCTCCTGCAGCGTGACACATTTCCTTCGCATAGAGTTGATCAGGCTGTTGATTGTGGCCTGTGGAATATTGTCCCAATCCTCTTGAATGGCTGTGCAAAGTTGCAGGATATTGGCGGGAACTGGAATACGGTGTTGTACACATAAATAAAAAGCATTCCAAACATGCTCAATTGGTTACATGTATGGTGAGTATGCAGGCTATGGAAGAACTGGGACATTTTCAGCTTCCAGTAATTGTGTACAGATCCTTGTGACATGGGGCCATGCATTATCATGTTCAAACATGAGGGGATGGCGGCGGATGAATGGCACAACAATGGGCACCAGGATCTCAGTGCAATCAAACCGCCATCGATAAAATGCAATTGTGTTCGTTGTCTGTAGCTTATGCCTGCCCATAACATAACCCCACCGCCAAAATGGGGCACTCTGTTCACAATGTTGACAGCAAACCGCACGCTCACACGACGCAATACACACTGTCTGCCATCTGACCGGTACATTTGAAACTGGGATTCAGCCGTGAATAGCACACTTCTCCAGCGTGCCAGTGGCCATCAAAGGTGAGCATTTGCACCCCTGAAGTCAATTACGATGCTGGCGAGCATGACGAGCACTCAGTTGCGCTTCCCTGAGACGGTTTCTGACACTTCGTACAGAAATTCCTTGGTTGTGCAAACCCACAGTTTCATCAGTTGTCCGGGAAGCACATTAATTGCAATTCATCTGATCACCCTACATAACATTCTGGAGTATATGCAAATTGCCATCATACAAACTGAGAAAGCAGACTTTGTGAAAATGTACATTTATGTCATTCTCAAAACTTTTGGCCACGACTGTATACGTACACATGGATTTAGTACTGTAGATATGTGGTAATGGTGGAGTAAGGGCCTGAGGGCACACAGAGTGTTGTGAAATCTGTGAATGTATTGTAATGTTTTAAAAATTTTATAAACTGCCTTAATTTTGCTGGACCACAGGAAGAGTAGCTGCTGCTTTGGCAGCAGGAGGAATGCTGCCTATGACCCCAAGAACACCATCCCCACCGTCAAACATGGTGGTGGAACCATTATGCTATGGGGGTGTTTTTCTGCTAAGGGGACAGGACAACTTCACCGCATCAAAGGGACGATTGATGGGGCCATGTACCGTCAAATCTTGGGTGAGAACGTCCTTCCCTCAGCCAGGGCATTGAAAATGGGTCATGGATGGGTATTCCAGCATGACAATGATCCAAAACACACGGCCAAGGCAACAAAGGAGTGGCTCAAGAAGAAGCACATTAAGGTCCTGGAGTGGCCTAGCCAGTCTCCAGACCTTAATCCCATAGAAAACCTGTGGAGAGAGCTGAAGGTTCGAGTTGCCAAACGTCAGCCTCGAAACCTTAATGACTTGGAGAAGATCTGCAAAGAGGAGTGGGACAAAATCCCTCCTGAGGTGTGTGCAAACCTGGTGTCCAACTAGAAGAGACGTCTGACCTCTGTGATTGCCAACATGGGTTTTGCCACTAAGTACTAAGTCATGTTTTGCAGAGGGGTCAAATATTTATTTCCCTTATTAAAATGCAAATCAATTTATAACATTTTTGACATGCGTTTTTCTGTATTTTTTTGTCGTTATTCTGTCTCTCACTGTTCAAATAAACCTACCATTAAAATTATAGACTGATCATTTCTTTATCCGTGGGCAAACGTACAAAATCAGCAGGGGATCAAATACTTTTTTCCCTCACTGTAAGGTCCCACAGTTCACAGTGCAATAATCAAGCTGTGAGGATGAAGTAATTGTCCTTAGAGCTCAGAGACTGGATTGTGTTGAGGCACAGATCTGGGGAAGGGTCCCAAAAGATTTCTGCAGCATTTAAGGTCCCAAGAACACAGTGGCCTCAGTCATTCTTAAATGGAAGAAGTTTAGAACCACCAAGACTCTTCATCGAGCTGGCTGCCAGATCAAACTGAGCAATCGAAGGGCCTTAGTCAGGGAGGTGACAGAACCTTCCAGAAGGATAACAATCTCTGTAGCACTACACCAATCAGGCCTTTATGGTAGAGTGGCCAGATGGAAGACACTCTTCAGTAAAAGGCACATGACAGCCCTCTTAGATTTTGCCAAAAGGCACCTAAAGGCCTCTCAGACCATGAGAAACAAGATTCCCTGGTCTGATGAAACCAAGATTGAACTCTTTCGCCTGAATGCCAAGCGTCACGTCTGGAGGAAACCAGGCACCGCTCATGACCTGGCAAATAACTTCCCTACGGTGAAGCATGGTTGTGGCAGCAACATGCTGTTGGGATGTTTTTCAGAGGCAGGAACTGGGAGACTAGTGAGGATGAGGGAAAGATGAACAGAGCAAAGAACAGAGAGATCCTTGATGAAAACCTGAGAGCATTCAGGACCTCAGACTGGGGCAAATGTTCACCTTCCAACAGGACAATGACCCGAAGCACACAGCCAAGACAACGCAGGAGTGGCTTTGGGACAAGTCTCTGTCTTTGAGGGGCCCAGCCAAAGCCCGGATTTGAACCCGATCTAACATTCTGAAAATAGCTGTGCAGTGACGTTCCCCACCCAACCTGACAGAGCTTGAGAGGATCTGCAGAGAAGAATGGGAGAAACTCCCCAAATACAGGTTTGCCAAGTTTGTAGTGCCATTTTCTCTAGGCTGTAATTGCTGCCAAAGGTGCTTCAACAAGGCAATGTGTAAAGGGTCTGAACACTAAATTTGCAAAGATATTCCAAAAACCTGTTTTTGCTTTTTCATTATTGGGTATTGTGTGACGTTTGATGAAGGAAAAAAACTATTGAATACATTTTAGATTAAGGCTGTAACGTAACAAAATGTGGACAAAGTCAAGGGGTCTGAAAACTTTCTGAATGCACTGTAAGCAATTCTCAGCAGTGACTTCTCAACCATAACCAAAGCGTGAATTTTCTTTCACTCCTTAGGTTAACCGAGAACTCTGGCACAGTTTGTTCAGCTGCGTGATTAAGTTCTGTGCTCATACTTTTTAGAAATTGGGCGTTCTGGCCCGAGGGTACTTTGACCTCCTGCTCTTGTTCCAGGAAGAGTGAAGGCTGATACTGTCCCCTTTCGAGTGCTCCATGGGGTCCCGTGGCATAACTGGGAAGATTGTTTCGGGCATACTCCACACAGACCAGTTGACGGCTCCAGGTAGTGGGGTTGGTTAAGACCAGGCACCTTAAGGTGGTTTCCAGGTCTTGGTTGGCCCGCTCCAACTGACCCAATCAGGGTGCAGAATGCCTCCCAGAACTGAGACGAGAACCCTGATCGGAGACCATGTCTACCGGGAGTCTATGGATCCGTAAGCTGGGCCGTCTCCTTGGCAGAAGGTAGTTTGGGGAGAGGGATGAAATGGGCGGCCTTGGAGAATGACAGTGTTGCCATCAGACGGAGGGAGCCCAGTGACAAAGTCCAGAGATATATGAGACTAGAGGGAATGAGGGACCTGTAGTGACTGAAGGAGGCCAGAAGGAGCTTGCCGTGGAGTTTTGTTCTGAGCACACACTGTGCATGCGGCAACGAAGACAGATGTATCAGGGACCATTGTGGGCCACCAGAAACATTGTCGGGGGAAGGCTATTGTACGACAGGGCGGAATGAGCCCATTCCAGGACTGGATTAGGGTCAAACAGCCAGTTAGCTGGGCCCCCTTCAGGTCCAGGATGGGAGCGTTGTGCCTCACGGACCAGGTTCTCAATAGCCCAATCCACAGTGGCAGCTAGGCATGAGTTAGGGAGAATGGTTTCAGAAGTCGAGGTTGTGGCAGAGGAAATGTATAGGCGGGAGAGGGCATCAGGCTTCAAATTCTCAGACCCTGGGCAGTAGAAAATGGTGAAGTTAAATCTGGTGAACAGGAGGGCCCACTGGGTCTGCCTGGAACTGAGGCGCTTGGCTGTATGGAGATAGTCCAGGTTTTTATGGTTGGCCAGACCAGTAATGGCTGTCCGGCTCATTTCAGCCAGTGCCTCCACTCCTCCAATACCATCTTCACCGTCAGGAGTTCTCGGTTGCCTACATCGTAGTTCCTCTCAGCAGGATTGAGACGATGGGACAGGAAGGCACAGGGATGAAGCTTCTGGTCCTGGGCAGATCGCTGGGACAGGATGTCCCCCACTCCAACATCCGAAGCATCCACTTCCACCACAAATTGACGTGAGGGGTCCGGATGGATGAGGATGGGTGCTGTTGTGAACCGATGCTTCACGTCCACAAAGGCTTTGTCGACAGCTGAATGGCGGTAGAAGTTTTCAAACCAAAGAAACTGTTGCAACTGCACCTTGGACATTGGTTGAGGCTAATCCACCACTGCTTTCACCTCTCCAGGATCCATCTGAACATTGCCCTCAGCAATGACATGTCCCAGAAAGGTGATTGTAGAGCGGTAGAACTCACTTCTCGGCTTTCACGAACAGTTGGTTCTCCAGGAGGTGCTGAAGGACCTGTCTGACATAAAGAACATGTTCTTGTGCAGATCGGAGAAAACCAGGATGTCATCAAGATACACGAACACAATCCGGTTTAGCATGTCCTCAAGCACATCATTGACCAAAGCCTGGAAAACAGCGGCAGCGTTGGTGAGTCCAAATGGCATGACCTGGTACTCATAATGTCCACTGGCTGTGTTGAAGACTGTGTTCCACTCACCCGTCTCGCGCACCCGAACCTGGTGGTAGGCATTTCGAAGGTCCAATTTGGAAAATATGGTGGCCCCCTGGAGAGGTTCAAACGCTGAGGAGAGGAGAGGTAGGGGGTAACGATTCTTGACAGTAATATCATTAAGTCCCCGGTAGTCAATGCATGGACGCAAGGTCCTGTCCTTCTTCTCCACAAAGAAAAACCCTGCACCGGCAGGATATTCAGACGGACAGACGGCCCCAGTGGCCAGAGACTCCTCTATGTACTCCTCCATAGCTTTGGTCTCTGGTCCAGACAGAGAATGCAATTGACCCCAAGTTGGTGTAGTGCCTGGGAGAAGATCAATGGCACAGTCATAAGGACGGTGCGGGGGAAGGGAAATAGCACGTGCCTTACTGAACACTTCCAGGAGGTCATGGTATTCTGTGGGGATAGCAGAGACATTGACAGTCTTGCTAACATCCAGAGGAAGACGACTTGAGGAAGGCTGTGCTGATTGAAGGCAGTGGGAATGTCAAAATGGGCTCCAACTCAGGATGGAGCATGTGCTCCAGTCAATCACAGGATTGTGCTTTTGAAGCCAGGAAAATCCCAAAACAACCGGGACATGGGGAGATGGAATGAGGAGGAACTGTATGGTCTCACTGTGGTTAACGGGCCCAGTACTATGGGTGACTTCCCCTATAGAGCGGCCGTGCAGTGCCCTAGCATCCATGGGCACAGAGAGAGGCTGAGTGGGAAGACCAAGCTCCGAAGTTATCGTAGCATCCATAAGATTTTCATCAGCCCCAGAGTCAATGAGCACTCGGAGAGACTTAGATTGGTCTCCCCACAGCACAAGAGCAAAAAGGGATGTGCGGGTGATGGGAATTTGGGAACTCCCAGTCTGACTCACCATAGTACTGGTACCCACTAGAAACAAGGGTTTCCTAATATGGCAGGTACCGAATAAAATGTCCTGCCGCACCACAGTACAGACAACAGTTATTATTTATCCTTCGTGAGCGTTCCCCAACTGATTACCTAGCTCTTCCCAACTGCATAGGCTCAGGAGTATCCAACTCACCTATCGTAGATTCCCGAGAGTGCTCGGGTGGCTTCGAATCCTCTCGGGTGAGCTACCTTCAGAAACTTCCAGATTCCCTTGGAGGTGAACATGCCATAGCGGGTCCACAAGTGTGCCAGAGACCAGACCTCCTCTCACTCTTGCGTTCCCTTAGGCGTCCATCAATTTTAATGGTAAGGGCGATAAGGGAGTCAAGATCCATTGGCAATTCCTGAGCAGCTAGCTCATCCTTTACCTCCTCAGATAATCCGTGCAAAAAAAAGTATTCGAAAAGAGATCCAGGCACTCTCGGTGGCCAACGTGCGAAAATCAACCGCCTAGTCTGCCATACTAAGGGCGTTTTGACGTAAATCAAGCAATTTACTAGCCGCCTTTCTCCTGGAAACCGGACATTCAAATACCTTTCTTACTTCTGCCATGAATTCCTCCAGATTACCACAAATGGCAGATTGTTGCTCCCAAGCTGCCATAGTTCAGGAGAGCGCCCTTCCCGACATTAGTGCAATAATAGACGCTGTCTTCGATCTGTCTGAAGGAAACGAAGCTGGCTGTAGCTCAAAAATAAGCGAGCACTGAAAAAGAAAACCCCGGCAGGTAGAATGATTCTCAGAAAATCGCTCCGGAGACGGTAAGCTGATTTGCTCCATAATAGCCTTTAACCCATGGTCGTGGCATTCCATCATGGAACTGAGCCCTTCCAAAAGGCCCTGTACCAACTCATGTCTCCTAATGCTGGCTCCCTGCAGGGAGACAGCGTGGCAGAGCTGGTCCAAGTCTGCTGGGTCTGTCATGGCCAGTTCGTACTATCAAGGCACAAGGCGAGACCCAGATGCAGACACAGGAGACAGATGGTTGGAGTTTTACAATGTTTAATAATCCAAAGGGGTAGGCAAGAGAATGGTTGTGGACAGGCAAAAAGATCAAAACCAGATCAGAGGCCAGGAGGTACAGAGTGGCAGACAGGCTCTTGGTCATGGCAGGCAGAATAGTCATACAAATTCCAGAAACAGGCAAGGGTCAAAGCCTGGAGGACTAGAAAAAGGATAATAGCAAAAGGAGTACGGGAAAAACACACTGGTTGACTTGACTAAACATACAAGACAAACTGGCACAGAGAGACAGGAAACACAGGGATAAATACACTGGGGAAAATAAGGGACACCTATAAGGGACACCTACCTATATTATATAAATGTCAGCCTCATTCACATTATTAATAATTTGAGACACTTAAGGAGCATCAGGAGCATCAGGTATACTGCTGGAATGTTTACAAATGGCATGTTCAAATTTTTTTGTGAGAAATTACACTGGCCACTGAAAACATTTATAAAATATAAATACCCCACACTGAGGCCACGCAATAAGACTTAACTAATGATTAGTAAATGGTTTATTAGGATCTATATTAAACATGTTAAGAATAGAGGAAATATAAATGAATAAATACTTACTAGTCCATTATAAATTCTTTATTATGTGGAATTATTATAAAGTGCTACCCTACCTTTTAAACTTTATACAGACAAAATAAAAATGGATGCGGCTCACAGGACGTCATTAGGACGTCATTTTAATCAGTTTTGTCCACTGGGAGGAAGCTTGTGTTATTATCTCATTCTGCCAGATGAGAGAGACAGTAGCAGGACTTCGGTTTATTCCAGATCATTGCTAATGATTGCTGCAATGACTGTGAAATATCTTTCAATTTCAAAACAGTTTGCTAATAGGTGACCTATTCAACAGCTGAAATTCAGTCAGTGTTCTTGTTAGCCATGGCAATTACTCCAACAAGGTCATGAAAAGTGTGAATTAGTGTGTTTCTCTTATTACACACAATTTAGAGCTTATACTGCTTATCAATAAAAGGGCTATTGGCCAAAACTGCACTTAACTGCTTATTTTCTCCTCCGTCCTTCAAGAGAGTGCTGTGTTCCCCATGAGATTGATTCCACCTGAATGGAAGACATAATTTATACAGTGTCTGTGAATTCTGTTGAATTCGTAGGGTAGAGCCTGTCAAATATATCTCAACCATGATAAATAGCCATTTATTGTATAGCTGCAGGAGAGGGCAGGTATGCTGTCAAAGACACTCCAAATGTCTTCTGCGAATGCTGTCTAAGAAATCCAGTCTAGTGAAATCCAGCCGCAGTCACACATGTCTTTGCTATAGACTTGGCAATTGCCATGGTTGACAGATGATCTCAGTCTAGGCAGCCACCTCTGTAAATCACAATCCCACCTTTATGACATCTGTGGCATGTTACTGTAGCTATATACTGTGGCAATTATACTGGCATCTAAATACTTCATGTAGAAATTGTGGAAGCATTGTCCCTTCGTACAACAATGTACGGGAAAGCACAGGCCTTGTTATTATTATTGATCAAATTGTGATTGTGAAGAACTCCAATAAATTCAACAGGCAGACAGAGACAGACAGACAGAACATGATACAGCATGTTTCTGTTCCATCCCATACCTCGTAAAAATGTTTGTTTGAATTGTTCAATTTGTGCACATTGATTGTTGGTTTAATTCTAAATGTAGAACAACTCATTAGGCACTCAAGAATTTCAGCTGGAAGGCAGGGTAGAAGATTGAAGGTTGCTGAGGCAAAATAACACTTACTTCAGACTGCATTGACTCACCAACCACACCTTCTGCGGGTCCTCTGAGACTGACTCAGTGCTGTTAAAGTTATGATTTTCCAGCTAAGGATAGGCAGAGTGACACAAAATATATGAAAAGGGAGATGAAAATATCTTCTGTTTTAGGATTTTCCCATCTGCCTGAATTATGTGGATTAGGAACCTTACAATAACCTTTATTAACACATGATGGGTTAAATGTAAATACAAGTGATACAAGTGATAAATGTGATACAAGAACGTTTCTGATGTATGATGTTCTTAATAATGGTTCTTCACTGTACGACAGACACTATCATCATAACTACATATGTTTAGAATTTTTGGAGCTAATTCCCATCTTTAGATATGGTCTCTGGTTTTGATTAGAGACTCAACTATCAGATGTGTTCATTGGGCCTTTTCACCCCTTCAGTGAAAGCTAAAATGTTTGTTCTTTTCTTTTCTTTGCATAATACAACACAATGATTCACATTTGATGCCTTTTCATATGTCAGCTGCTTCTTGCACAACTGAAGCATCTAGTGGGTAGGCAGAAATTACTGTTGAAAAGTTATTAGAAAACCATGCATTTTCATCCCCAAGCCTGCATCCATCGGGGATATCGAGAGATTCATGGACACTTCATAGGCCTGTTAGTCTCTCACTAAATGCCCTTTATAATGTCACAGGTGTTCATTTTAGCAATCAGGTTCACGCACAAAGCTCAAGGCGTGCTCCACACTGTCCTCATGTATTTATTTAGCAAGTGTGATAACACATCACTCCTGACAGACACAAGCAAAAACTCATACATGAATGTAACAGACTATAAACCTAAACATTAGCGATCTAACATGCTATATTCCATGGAAACAATACTATTTTTTAGTCTGATCAATTATAGCCCATTGTCAATGATTCGGGAGACTCAGGAATGCTTAATAGGGGTTTTATTAAGCCCAAATTATGGTGTGCCGTGTAAAGGCACAGGGGCGAAGACCAAATAAACACGTAACAAAACACAAGGTAGAAACCCAAAACAAAAGAGCGAGGAGTACATTGAGTAAATAACACACGCACACAATGATTAACCCACAGGACGAGACCCGTAATCATCTGCGCAATCCACAATGGCACGAAAGCCAAAACACACAGCACAGGTACTCACACACACCAATGGACGTTGTAACAATAATCCAATGGAAACCAAAGGGCACACTTATACAAGTACTAATCATTGGGAGTAGGGGACAGATATGCGTAATGAAAGTTCCTGAGGGATCAGTGACACCCATTTGTTTGTGAGAAAATGAAAATGGGATCAAATTTGCCTTGTATTCAAACTTGGGCTGCCTAGGCTATCTACATTTTTTCCATCCAAAGTTATTAACTGGAATTAATTAATAAACTAATAACTGACATTTTTAATTAGGCCTATGGTTGCATAGGGCAGGACTACATGATGAAAACCTACATAAATCAAGCTCAGCCCTGTGAGTTTTATTGTCCAATCTTGTTGCTTTCCCTGTGTCAGTGTATAGGAAACCCACCCTAGTCCTTCTTTAAAATATATTTAATATTAACAATATTTCATCCTCCCCAAGGCCAGAAGTTTTTTAAATCCATGTGACCTGATTATTTTTTTGCAAGGAAGAGGAGAGTAAACTTTCTAGCTCCGCCCACAGCTTCTGTACTTGTCTCCACGCTGCTGTGCTTTTTGTTGCTACTTGGCTACCTGCCACATTTTTTACTCTTAATAACCGTTTAATCAAAACTCATTTAACACGTCTACCAACCTCAGTTTTTCCGTGCTCAACTTTTTCACCCCAAACAATCTATCTGGAAATGGTTTTACAGGACCTCCACCAGCCGAAAAGTAGTCACATTTTTAACACTATGCAATATAATTGCAGTCGCTGTACTCATAATATATAGGAAAACGTATTGCCTTAAGGTGAGGATAGCCATGCTGCAAGCCCAGCTTCAGATGCAATTGTTAGTCAAGGGCAATTTCAGTGTAGGAAAGGAGGAAACAGCGTCTGTGCCACCAGTAAGTACAGATAGTACCAGAAATCCCCCTGCACAGTCCCCGCCGCCGGACAATTTCTCAAGGCTTCTGGGAAGAAATAGTGTCCACATGGTCAACATGTGTCGCTCATTCAGCCGAAAGAAATGCTCAACCGGTTCTCCCAATTAAAAAAAGAGTCAGAAGTCAAGCCATCTCAGGTCTCTCATCTACCTGTTACGGGGTCTGTGCCTCCCACCATAAGCTCTGACAAATTGAAAACCCTAGTCATTTGCGACTCGATTACCCACAATATTAGACTTAAAAATAATCATCTAGCGATCATACAATGTTTACCAGTGTAACGGTTGTCGTCTTCCTCTTCTGAGGAGGAGTAGGAAATATCGGACCAATATGCAGCGTGGTAAGTGTTCATCATATTTATTACACTGAACACAGGAAACAAACGAACAAGCGAATAAAGAAAAAACTAAACAGTCCCGAATGGTGAAAAACACTGAAACGGAAAATAACCACCCACCAACAAGAGTGGGAAAACAGGCAACCTGAGTATGGTTCTCAATCAGAGGCAACAATTGACAGCTGCCTCTGACCAGACCAAACACATAGAAATCTAAACACAAGAACAAAACATAGAATGCCCACCCCAACTCACGCCCTGACCAACCTAAAATAGAAGAATACAAAAGGAACTAGGGTCAGGACGTGACAACCAGGGAGCAGGGCTACCGAAATAAAGGTTCATCTGAAGTGGGTGCAGGCTAAGGCTAAAACTGGCGATTGTAGAGAGTATAGGGATATTGTTATCCACGTCGGCACCAACGATGTTAGGATGAAACAGTCAGAGGTCACCAAGCGCAACATAGCTACAGTGTGTAAATCAGCTAGAAAGATGTGTCGGCATCGAGTAATTGTCTCTGGCCCCTTTCCCAGTTAGGGGGAGTGATGAGCTCTACAGCAGTCTCACAACTCAATCAAACTGTTTTCTGCCCCTCCCAAAATATATAATTTGTAGACAATTGGCCCTCTTTCTGGGACTCACCTACAAAAAGGACAAAGCCTGACCTGCTGAGGTGCTCTCATCTTATCTGTCAATATAGACAGGGCTCTAATTCCTCTAGCTCCACAATGAGATAGGGTGCAGGTTTGTGATATCTCACATCACAAAATAGGTCTACTTAATGTTAGATCTCTCACTTCCAAGGCAGTCATTGTCAATTAACTAATCACTGATCATAATCTTGACATGATTGGTCTGACTAAAACATGGCTCAAGCCTGGTGAATTCACTGTGTTAAATGAGGCCCCTCCTCTTGGTTACACTAGTGACCATATCCCCCATGCATCCAGCAAAGGCGGAGGTGTTGCTAACATTTATCGACAGCAAATTGAAATCATTTCAATTTCTTGTCATGAAGTCTATGCAGCCTACTCAATCGCTTTTTATAGCTACTGTTTACAGGCTCCTGGGTCATACACAGCGTTCCTCACTGAGTTCCCTGAATTCATATTAGACCTTGTAGTTATGGCAGATAATATTGACATTTTTGGTGACTTCAATATTCACATGGAAAAGTCCACAGACCCACTCCAAAAGGCTTTCGGAGCCATCGTTGACTCACTGGGGTTTTGTCCAACATGTCTCCAGAACAGTCACAGTCATAGCCAGAATCTAGTTTTGTCCCATGGAGTAAATATTGATCTAAATGTTTTTCCTCATAATTTGGACTATCGAACCACCAATAATCTGCTCAGACCCCAACCAAGGATCATTAACAGCTGTGCTATAAATTCTCGGACAAACCAAAGATTCCTAGATGCCCTTCCAGAGTCGCTCCACCAACAGTACCCAAGGGCGTCAGAGTACAAAATCGGTTAACCTCCTATCTGAGGATCTAAATTTCACCTTGCTTATAGACTAGATTTGCTTATAGACCTACATTTGTCTCAAGAAATAAGCTCCCTGGTATATTTAATTTAATCTTTATTTAACTAGGGAAGTCAGTTAAGAACAAATTCTTATTTTCAATGACAGCCTAGGAACAGTGGGTTAACTGCCTGTTCAAATCAAATCAAATCAAATCAAATTTTATTTGTCACATACACATGGTTAGCAGATGTTAATGCGAGTGTAGCGAAATGCTTGTGCTTCTAGTTCTGACAATGCAGTAATAACGAACAAGTAATCTAACTAACAATTCCAAAAACTACTGTCTTATACACAGTGTAAGGGGATAAAGAATATGTACATAAGGATATATGAATGAGTGATGGTACAGAGCAGCATAGGCAAGATACAGTAGATGATATCGAGTACAGTATATACATATGAGATGAGTATGTAAACCAAGTGGCATAGTTAAAGTGGCTAGTGATACATGTATTACATAAGGATGCAGTCGATGATATAGAGTACAGTATCTACGTATGCATATGAGATGAATAATGTAGGGTAAGTAACATTATATAAGGTAGCATTGTTTAAAGTGGCTAGTGATATATTTACATCATTTCCCATCAATTCCCATGATTAAAGTGGCTGGAGTAGAGTCAGTGTCATTGACAGTGTGTTGGCAGTAGCCACTCAATGTTAGTGGTGGCTGTTTAACAGTCTGATGGCCTTGAGATAGAAGCTGTTTTTCAGTCTCTCGGTCCCAGCTTTGATGCACCTGTACTGACCTCGCCTTCTGGATGACAGCGGGGTGAACAGGCAGTGGCTCGGGTGGTTGATGTCCTTGATGATCTTTATGGCCTTCCTGTAGCATCGGGTGGTGTAGGTGTCCTGGAGGGCAGGTAGTTTGCCCCCGGTGATGCGTTGTGCAGACCTCACTACCCTCTGGAGAGCCTTACGGTTGAGGGCGGTGCAGTTGCCATACCAGGCGGTGATACAGCCCGCCAGGATGCTCTCGATTGTGCATCTGTAGAAGTTTGTGAGTGCTTTTGGTGACAAGCCGAATTTCTTCAGCCTCCTGAGGTTGAAGAGGCGCTGCTGCGCCTTCCTCAAGATGCTGTCTGTGTGAGTGGACCAATTCAGTTTGTCTGTGATGTGTATGCCGAGGAACTTAAAACTTGCTACCCTCTCCACTACTGTTCCATCGATGTGGATGGGGGGGTGTTCCCTCTGCTGTTTCCTGAAGTCCACAATCATCTCCTTAGTTTTGTTGACGTTGAGTGTGAGGTTATTTTCCTGACACCACACTCCGAGGGCCCTCTCGTAGGCCGTCTGTAGGCCGTCTCGTCGTTGTTGGTAATCAAGCCTACCACTGTTGTGTCGTCCGCAAACTTGATGATTGAGTTGGAGGCGTGCGTGGCCACGCAGTCGTGGGTGAACAGGGAGTACAGGAGAGGGCTCAGAACGCACCCTTGTGGGGCCCCAGTGTTGAGGATCAGCGGGGAGGAGATGTTGTTGCCTACCCTCACCACCTGGGGGCGGCCCGTCAGGAAGTCCAGTACCCAGTTGCACAGGGCGGGGTCGAGACCCAGGGTCTCGAGCTTGATGACGAGCTTGGAGGGTACTATGGTGTTGAATGCCGAGCTGTAGTCGATGAACAGCATTCTCACATAGGTATTCCTCTTGTCCAGATGGGTTAGGGCAGTGTGCAGTGTGGTTGAGATTGCATCTGTGGACCTATTTGGGCGGTAAGCAAATTGGAGTGGGTCTAGGGTGTCAGGTAGGGTGGAGGTGATATGGTCCTTGACTAGTCTCTCAAAGCACTTCATGATGACGGATGTGAGTGCTACGGGGCGGTAGTCGTTTAGCTCAGTTACCTTAGCTTTCTTGGGAACAGGAACAATGGTGGCCCTCTTGAAGCATGTGGGAACAGCAGACTGGTATAGGGATTGATTGAATATGTCCGTAAACACACCGGCCAGCTGGTCTGCGCATGCTCTGAGGGCGCGGCTGGGGATGCCGTCTGGGCCTGCAGCCTTGCGAGGGTTAACACGTTTAAATGTCTTACTCACTTCGGCTGCAGTGAAGGAGAGACCGCATGTTTTCGTTGCAGGCCGTGTCAGTGGCACTGTATTGTCCTCAAAGCGGGCAAAAAAGTTATTTAGTCTGCCTGGGAGCAAGACATCCTGGTCCGTGACTGGGCTGGGTTTCTTCCTGTAGTCCGTGATTGACTGTAGACCCTGCCACATGCCTCTTGTGTCTGAGCCGTTGAATTGAGATTCTACTTTGTCTCTGTACTGGCGCTTAGCTTGTTTGATAGCCTTGCGGAGGGAATAGCTGCACTGTTTGTATTCAGTCATGTTACCAGACACCTTGCCCTGATTAAAAGCAGTGGTTCGCGCCTTCAGTTTCACACGAATGCTGCCATCAATCCACGGTTTCTGGTTAGGGAATGTTTTAATCGTTGCTATGGGAACGACATCTTCAACGCACGTTCTAATGAACTCGCACACCGAATCAGCGTATTTGTCAATGTTGTTGTCTGACGCAATACGAAACATCTTCCAGTCCACGTGATGGAAGCAGTCTTGGAGTGTGGAGTCAGCTTGGTCAGACCAGCGTTGGACAGACCTCAGCGTGGGAGCTTCTTGTTTTAGTTTCTGTCTGTAGGCAGGGATCAACAAAATGGAGTGTTCTTTGGATTGTTCTTATTGTCCTCAATTAGGTTGGAAAAATAGGATGATCGAGCAGCAGTGAAGACTCTTTGGGAGCAGAACAACAGATTTGTACCTTGTCAGCTTGGGGGTTTGAACTTGCAACCTTCCGGGTACTAGTCCAACACTCTAAGCACTAGGCCACCCTGCCTAGTGGTTACAGGAAATACCTTGAGCCCTGAAGCAAGCATCCAGAAAGGTTTTACCTAATGGTGCTCCACTAAACTGGAAGTCTTCCGACTAGCTTGGAAAGACAGTACCGTGCAATTCCAAAGAGTCTTCACTGCTGCTCGATCATCCTATTTTTCCAACCTAATTGAGGACAATAAGAACAATCCAAAATGGATTTTTGATACTGTCGCAAATCTAACTAAGAAGCCACATTCCTCAAGAGAGGATGGCTTTCACTTCAGAAGCGATGAATTCATGAACTTCTTCGACAAAATAATCACAGACTCCTCTTTGAATCTGCGTATTTCTCCGAAGTTAAATCGTCTTGAGTCTGCACAGAACTGCACAGAATTAGGATCAAGTTTTTATAACCTGTATCTCTTAACACATGAAAATAGTCATGACCTCTGAAACTTTAAGCTGCATACTGGACTATCTACCAGCTGAACTACTGAAAGAGCTACTTCCTGTGCTTGGCCCTCCTATGTTGAACATAATAAATGGCTCCCTATGCTCCGGATGTGTACCAAACTCATTAAAAGTGTCACTAATAAAGCCTTGAAAAAGCCAAACCTTGAAAAAAAAGCCAAACTATTGGCCAATATCAAATCTCCCATTCCCCTCAAAAACTTTGGAAAAAGCTGTTGCGCACCAACTCACTGCCTTCCTGAAGACAAATCATGTACACAAATTGCTTAAGTCTGGTTTTAGACCCCACCATAGTACTGAGACTGCACTCGTGAACGTGCTAAATTACCTTTTAATGGTGTCAAACCAAGGCTCTGCATCTGTTCTAGTGCTCCTAGACTTTAGTGCAGCTTTTGACAACATCAATCACATCATTCTTTTGGAGAGATTGGAAACCTTAATTGGTCTACACGGACAAGTTCTTTCCTGATTTTGATTTTTTTTGTCGGAAAGATATCAGTTTGTCTCTGTGGATGGTTTGTCCTCTGACAAATCAATTTTATGTTCTTTTAAAGTGGCATTTTAGGACCACTATTGTTTTCACTATATATTCTACCTTTTGGTGATGTCTTTCGGAAACACAATGTCAACTTTCACTGCTAAGGGGAGAACATACAGCTGTACATTTCAATGAAACATGGTGAAGCCCCAAAATTGTTTCAGACATAAGGAAGTTGATGGCGGTAAACATTTTACTTTTAAACTCAGACAAAACAGAGATGCTAGTTCTAGGTCCCAAGAAACAAAGAGATCTGCTGTTTGATCTGACAATTAGTCCTGATTCTTTTATAGTTGTCTCAAATAAAACTGTGAAGGACCTTGCTCTCTCTTTGACGAACATATCAAGCACGGCTGCTAGAATCTTGACTGGACCCCAAAAATGTGATCATATTACTCCAGTGCTAGTCTCTCTACACTGGCTTCCTGTTAGGGCTGATTTCAAGGTGTTACTGCTAACCTACAAAGCATTACATGGGCTTGCTCCTATCTCTCTGATTTGGTCCTGCCAGACATACCTACAGGTACCCTACTGTCACAAGATGCAGGCCTCCTTATTGTCCCTAGAATTTCGTATTGAACAGTTGGAGGCAGGGCTTTCTCCTATAGAGCTTAATTTTTATGGAATGGTCTGCCTATCCACGAGTGAGATGTAAACTCGGTCACAACATTTAAATCTTTACTGAAACCTCATCTCTTCAGTAGGTCCTATGATTGAGTGTAGTCAGGCCCAGGGGTACAAAGGTAAACGGCAAGGCACTGGAGCAATGAACCAACTTTGCTGTCTCTGCCTTGCCGGTTCCCCTCTCTCCACTGGGACTCTCTGCCTCTGACCTTATTAAATGGGCCTGAGAGACTGACTTACTAGTGCTCTACCATGCTGTCCCTCAGAGGGGTGCGTCACTTGAGTGGGTTGAGTCCCTGACGTGATCTCCCTGTCCAGTTTTGCGCCCCCCCCTGGGCTCGTGCGGTGGAGAAGATCATCGTGGGCTATACTCAGCCTCGTCTCAAGGTAGTAAGTTGGTGGTCTGATGATATCCCTCTAGAGGTGTAGGGGCTGTGCTTTGGCAAAGTGGATTGGATTATATCCTGCATGGTTGGCCTTGTCCGGGGGTATCGTCGGACAGGACCACAGTGTCCCACGACCGCCTGGTCTCAGCCTCCAGTATCTATGCATCAATAGTCTATGTGTCGGGGGCTAGGGTCAGTCTTTTATATTTGGTGTAATTCTTCTGTCTTATCTGGTGTTTTGTTTTAATATAAGAATGCTCCCTCTAATTCTCTCTCTCTCGCTCCCTCCCCTCCTAGAGGATGTGAGCCCTACGACCATGCCTCAGGACTACCTGATGATTCTTGGCTGTCCCCAGTCCACCTGGTTTTGCGCTGGTCCAGTTTTAACTGCTCTGCCTGTGGCTATGGACCCCTAACCTGTTCACCGGATGTACTACCTTGTCCCAGACCTGCTGTTTTCGCCTCTCTCAAACGCTCTCTCTCCCTCACTCTCTCTCCCGCACCTGCTGTTGTGACCTCTGAATGCTTGGATATGAAAAGCCAACTGACATTTATTCCTGAGTTACTGACCTGTTTCACACTCTACATCCACTGCGATTATTATTGGACCCTGCTGGTCATCTATGAACGTCTTGAAGAACAATCCGGCCTTAATGGCCATGTACTCTTATAATCTCCACCCGGCATAGCCAGAAGAGGACTGGCCACCCCTCAGAGCCTGGTTCTTCTCTAGGTTTCTTCCTAAGTTCCTGCCTTTCTTGGCTGTTTATCCTAGCCATTGTGCTTCTACAGTACATCTGCATTGCTAGCTGTTTGGGGTTATAGGCTAGTTTTCTGTATAGCACGTTGTGACATCTGATGTAAGGGCTTTATAAATACATTTGATTTGATAAAAAAAAGTCTGATCCCATCATAGCCCAATTAATCTTTTTACCGTCTAAGGTCTGGAGTTTTATTTGGTTAAGTTACCAGATCAGGAAAAACAAATGGGCCCCGCAAAAAAAATCACCTGTCACGTTCGTCATAATGTCACATTCGTCATAATCCTTGAGACCAAGGAGCAGCTTGAGTAGAGTTCCACATAATTTTAATAAACTGAAAATCACTTAACAAAATAACAAACAACCAAACAAAACATGACGCTACTGATGTGCACTAAGGCAACTATACATAGACAAGATTCCACAACACAAATGAGGAAAATGGCTACCTAAATATGATCCCCAATCAGAGACAATGATAAACAGCTGTCTCTGATTGGGAACCATATCAGGCCAACATAGACATACAAAAACCCTAGACATATATAAACTAGTACCCACCCTAGTCACACCCTGACCTAACCAAAATGTATAGATAAACAGAGATATCTACGGTCAGGGCGTGACAGTATCCCCCCCCCCCCAAAAGGTGCGGACACCTGGTTGCAAACCTGAACCTATAGGGGAGGGTCCGGGTGGGCATCTACCCTCGGTGGCGGCTCTGGTTCTGGATGCAGCCCCCCCTTCTTACGCTGATCCATCCACTTTTGTGGAACCGGACTGTGGAACAGAGCCGGAGGCTCTGGACTGCAGCTCGTCGCCAGAGGCCCCGGACTGGGGACCGTCACCGGAGACCCCGGACTAGGGACCGTCGCCGGAGACCCCGGACTGGGGACCGTCGCTGGAGGCCCCGGACTGGGGATCGTCGTCGGAGACCCCGGACTGGGGAGCGTCGCCGGAGGCACCGGACTGGGGACCGTCACCGAAGGTTCCGGACGGTGGACAGTCGCTGGAGGTTCCGGACTGGGAACTGTCGCCGGAAGCTCTGGACTGGGGACTGTCGCCGGAAGCTCTGGACTGGGAACTGTCGCCGGAAGCTCTGGACTGGGAACTGTCGCCGGAAGCTCTGGACTGTGGAGGTGCACTGGAGGTCTGATGCGTGGGACCGGTACAGGTGGCACCGGGCTGTTGACACGCACCTCAGGGCGAGTGCGGAGAGGAGGCACAGGACGTACTGGACTGTGGAGGTGCACTGGAGACCTGATGCGTGGGACCGGTATAGGTGGCACCGGGCTTATGACACGCACCTCAGGGCGAGTGCGGAGAGGAGGCACAGGACATACTGGACTGTGGAGGCGCACTGGAGACCTGATGCGTGGGACCGGTATAGGTGGCACCGGGCTTATGACACGCACCTCAGGGCGAGTGCGGAGAGGAGGCACAGGACGTACTGGACTGTGGAGGTGCACTGGAGACCTGATGCGTGGGACCGGTATAGGTGTCACCGGGCTTATAACACGCACCTCAGGGCGAGTGCGGAGAGGAGGCACAGGACGTACTGGACTGTGGATGCGCAATGGGAGACCTGGAGCGTAGAGCTGGCACAACCCGTCCTGGCTGGATGCCCACTCTAGCTCGGCAAATGCATGGAGCTGGAAGAGAGCGCACCGGGCTATGAATGCGCACTGGAGACACCGTGCGCATCACTGCATATCACGGTGGCTGACCAGTCACATGCTCCCCACGGTAAGCACCGGGAGTTGGCTCAGGTCTAAACTCTACCTCCGCCGATCTCCCCGTGTGGCACTGGGCTTATGACCAGTACCTCAGGGCGAGTACGGAGAGGAGGCACAGGACGTACTGGACTGTGGAGGCGCACTGGAGACCTGGAGCGTAGAGCTGGGACAATGCATCCTGGCTGGATGCTCACTTTAGCTCGATAAGTGTGGGGCACTGGCACAGGACGCACTTGGCTGTGAAGGTGTACTGGCGATACAGTACGTAGAGCGTATATCCTGGTCCGAAGAGGTATACTGGAGACCAGGAGCGCTGTGCCGGCACAACCCGTCCTGGCTGGATGCCCACTCTAGCGCAGCAAATGTGGGGAGCTGGAATAGAGCGCACCGGGCTATGAATGCGCACTGGAGACACCGTGCGCATCACTGCATATCACGGTGGCTGACCAGTCACACACTCCCCACGGTAAGCACGGGGAGTTGGCTCAGGTCTAAACCCTGAATTTGCCAATCTCCCCGTGTGCCTCTCGTGTTTGCCTCGTTGGTATAACTCCTCGTAACGTCGCCGTTCAGCTTTCGCTGCCTCTATTTCCTCCTTCGGAAAGCGATACTCCCCAGCCTGCGTCCAGGGTCCTGTTCCATCCAGGATCACCTCCCAAGTCCACTCCTCCTGTACATGCTGCTTGGTCCTTTTGTTGTGGGATCTTCTGTCACATTTGTCATAATGATGAGAACAAGGCGCAATGTGAGTAGAGTTTCACATTATTTTAATAAACTGAAACTCACCTAACAAAACAACAAACAACCAAATGAAACGTGACGCTACTGATGTGCACTAAGGCAACTATACATAGACAAGATCCCACAACACAAATGAGGGAAATGGCTACCTAAATACGATCCCCAATCAGAGACAACAATAAACAGCTGTCTCTGATTGGGAACCATATCAGGCCAACATAGACATACTAAAAACCCTAGACATACAAAAGCCCTAGACATACAAAAACTAGAGTAACCACCCTGACTTAACCAAAATATATAGAAAAACAGAGATATCTAAGGTCAGGGCGTGACATCACCACACCACTCTGGGACCTCTGGCAGCTACTCGAATAATATATTGAACTAGTACAGTACATTGTGGTGAAACATGGATCTTTCTATAGCAGAATGTACAGTATTTATTTTCCTAGAATTCTGAAATTGTTAACATGGTGTTAAAATCTCATCACACAAAAAATTGTTGCATGTGTCTTTAAATTATGAAATACTGTAACTTCAGCCTTCACTACAGACATCCATCCTGGTCCAAGTTTGCTTTTGCCAGATGGTCGAAAATCCAATGTGTTAGTGACACTTTTGTGGATGGATATTAACAGCTATGTCCTGGTCAGCCTTAGCCACCTGTTACTGTGATGAGAGATGTTACTGTGATGGCTCAAGTAATTGTTGAAAGTATGTGACTACTCAGACTGTAAATGCTAGTGAATGTATGTGAGGCATTTTTCACGACTGCACATCCTCACCTGTTGTAAGAAACAGAGCAAGCATGGACAAATAGGCTGTCTGTTCCTACTCAGAGCACCAAGTCAGGGTTAGCTGTTAGTTTACGGATTGACATCTTGGTTAGTCATGGTCCCGCCTTAGACCATTAACTGCACCTGCCGTCCATTATATTTGGATTTTAACTTTGGCTATTTTCCTGTGTGGGTTGCACTCAACTTCTGTGAAGTTAATGTAACTCTTATCATCTATGTTTACATTTTTCATATACTGTACTTGGGGCAGGCATGCATAATGTAGTGTCAACGAGACTTTTAATCTGTTAAAATTGTGCTGAGCAGGAACCTTGAGTAAAGGAAACTAAGAACATTGATACTGAAAGAACAGGATAGTTTATGTATATTCACACTCATGCACACACACACAGATACTATTTGCAAAGATCCCTTCTCATTAGATTTGTCTCATCCGCCAACATCCTGTCTGAGCATGAAAAAATAAATCACACCAGACATGTTGTCCCGGATGTTTGAAAAAAAGTGTTTGATGATTGTATTATCCAGACAGCTGAGCAAGGCTGGCAAAGTAATACTAACATAATGCAACTTTTTAATCACAAGGGAAGTTCAATTCATGCCACTGTATCTGTATAATTTCTTCTGGAGGTATATGAACAAAAAATCACCAGCAGGGGAGAGTGGGTAAGTTGAGCCATTTTATTACATTCAGCATCACTCTGTCAAGGGGAAATAGTATTATTTCTAACAAAGATATCTACATTCATTTTAAGATGATGTGTATGCCTGGAAATAATCTGAATTCATGTAAACATTACCATTTTGAAAACATAGCTTTTCCAAATAACGTGTTCTCTTCGCACAATTTACCCCGTGTATTGGAGAATGGGACAGGATAAGTTAAGCCAGTTTCAAATTTCTGTACTGACTTAAATATTACCACTACATTTTTAAAACCATGTTTGTCTTTTTTTTCCAAACACAATTCAACACAATCACAAAAGTTGTTTTGTATTTTAATAGTTTCAAGCACGTTTTAACACGGGCTTAACACGGGCAAACACGGGCAAACACTTTGTACTTTGTTGGACACTTGTTGCCCTGTTTCATATTCAACAATTAACAAAAAAATTGAAGCTGAAATTGGGATTTTATTTTAGGAATAAGGGCCTGTTTTTCTTTTGAAGCCAGAAGGAGGCTCGTATCAACCTCATGTATGCCTTTGCTAGACTATGGGGATATTTTATATATGAATGCTTCCGCTCAGTGTTTGAGATCAATTGACACTCTTTACCATGGCACTTTGAGATTTATTTTAAACTGCAAAACCCTTACGCACCACTGCACTTTGTATACCAGGGTTGGCTGGCCTTCTCT
Organism: Oncorhynchus kisutch; assembly: GCF_002021735.2. NCBI lineage: Eukaryota > Metazoa > Chordata > Actinopteri > Salmoniformes > Salmonidae > Oncorhynchus > Oncorhynchus kisutch. The sequence goes on from NC_034194.2 coordinate 6,426,367, forward strand.
AGTCACTCACAGGCTCAGTCACTGGTATACTTTTATTTACAAAGCCATTTTGGTTTACTACCTTTTTATTTGGGCATTTTTATTGTTCAGAAATGTGGTGGGTACTCTCTTCGTTCGCTGGTATTGATCCTGCTAACTGTTCCAAATGTCCGAACTGATTTTGGTAAAAGGGCTTTTATGTACTCTGCGCCATCGTCTTGGAACACCTTACAAAATACTTTTAAACTGGAAGAACTTGTCCCGATTGGTGTTTTTAAATCACCGATGAAGGATTTTGAGACTGATTCCCTGACCTGTCAATGTTTTTAATTAGCTGTTTTTTAATTTTGGTATACTCTTGTGAATTAAATGGTTTTTACTAGATTACTTGTAGTTTTTCCATGTTGTCTGTCTGTCATTTTTTGTAATGACTTGGTGCTGCCGATCTTGGCCAGGGCGCTCTTGAAAAAGAGATTTGAATCTCAATGAGACCTTCCTGGTTAAATAAAGGTTAAATAAAATAAATAAATAAAAATGACAATGACCCCAACAGATGTATAGAACAATCTTCAAATTATGTACTTTGTTTTAGATACAAGCATCATGAAACCTCTAACACAATACATTAATTTGTTTTATGGACCTAACTTGCTTACTACTTTATCCATGTGGTTTCTTCCTTCACCGACTTGAAGAAAGATGACCTCTTCCTAAATATTTGAAATCAAATCAAATTTGATTTGTTCCATGCGCTGAAATTAACAAGTGTGGACTTTACTGCGAAATGCTTACTAACAAGCCCTTAACCAACAGTTATTTGGTCATATTATTATTTTGTTTATGGTTTTCTTGAAACACGGGTGGTTCAACTTACGCCTTCGGCTCAATTTACCCCTAACTGATGCACTAAAGTCAGCTGTGCCTTTGAAATGTCTCGTCTATAGAAATGTGAAACAAAAGCCATTGTCACTTTAAGGGTTCAAACGTCTGTGATGAAGCTGTCATTTGCATTTACAACATTGGTCAGCAAGATCATATAATGATCTATAAGTGCAAGGACTAATAATTAATGCATTATGATTGTGTAAAACTGTCACCCGATCCCAAGAGACATGCCTGAATTTAACCTGGTGTCAGGGAATTGCGATACATTAGGTTAAATGGAATAGCAGCCATACAATTTCATATGAATTAGAGGACATATAGAATCATACTTCTTTCCCGGTCGTACAGTAGCATGCAAATTGGATGAGGTGACTTATCATATATCTTGGAGGATATATATTGTGTATTTCTCTGAGGCCAGGTTGCTTGTTCCGTTGTAACAACAAAGGACAATTTCGGGGAGAATTTACGCCAACAAACGTTAGAATAATTTCCGTAGAAGGTTAGGCAAACTAAAACGAAAAATGTTAGGGTAATTAAGTTAAGGTTAGGGAAAGGCTTAGCTAAAATGCTACAATTGTCCCCGAATTGCACTCAAACACGCAAACTTTGGATTGCTAGACAGTCGCGGTATACACCCACCCACGCTCCCCGACCAACCTCCCTACTTTTGTTTCTGTCCAAAGTACATAACTAGATTATTAGTATGGCTTTGAGGCCAGGCTGCTGAATAAGGTCACTGATGGTGTCACAGTGATGCTAAATTGAAATGAGATACTAGTGCCAATACAACCTAATGTCAAAATGTGCATTGTTGTGATATGTATTTCATCGTTAAATATATTTGCTGCAGCAAATTATGTTAATTGACGTGTTAAAATAAAGTGACTGTTTCTCAGAAAACACTTAACCAGAGGAAAATGACTTCACATGCTCAACTTTACACCTGCCAGAAAAAAAACGTGTCTCTGTAAAAAGTTAAATTAAAGTTAAAGTCACTAATTTTGTTATTTTGTTAAAAAATACCTTCAATGAAGCTGAGAAAACTAGGTTGCTGTATTACTATTATTCTGGAAGAAAAGACACTTCTGTGAATATGTTGTCACAGGTTCATGGAATGAGTATTCACTGGAATCTGTGGCAGAAATACCACAGACTATAACTCAGTGTTTTAGATAGCTGTGACTATCGATTGGCTGGCACAAATTATACAATGATGCCTTGGGCTTGGGGGCACCACAGTGTGCCTTGATCATGTGACAGTGTGCCATGATCAATGGGAGTTGAACTGTGCTGTCATTTAGTCCCCTGACCCAGTAATACCTTGAGCTGTGTAAGGTATCCCTGACAGAGATGGCTGATTAGCTAATCTCCTAGAGTGATTCCCTGGGACACATTCCCTCCATAGCTATACTCTTAAAGCGGTAATCAGCAATTCAAACAATAACCAAACCCTCTCCCTGCCTCTGTTTTGGATAAAAAGCTGCAGGATGGGCCTGGGGAAATGTAACCACACTCAAATTCATAGACAAAGCTATCGATGCAAGGACTGACTATTCAATATATCACATTCATAGTGTAAGCATGTTTTTAGGCTGTACAGTTAGACACCCTTCAGCTCCCCTATACCCCTCCCATCTATCTCCGAACACCATCCAGTTTTGATTTATCTTTGCCATATATTTTTCAACTGTGCTGTGATGTTTCACAAAAGTTCTGAACCTTTCTATTCTCATAGTTTAAGCAGATTGTAAATTAAAGATAAACATTGTTGCTGAGAGTGCTATTATATTATTGATCGATTGACTATGACTTTTCAGATCACTCAGCAGTGCTATTTGCAGAGTTATTTCAAGTAAATGTTGCAATTCTTCAGCCATTCCTGAACCTGCGACCAAAAACAACCTACATATGGACGGTAACAAAACAAATGATCAAATGAGTCTCTCTTCACAGCCAAATCTGCAGAGCTGGAATGGTTGTATACACTGTATATATACCATTCTATTGGTTTGCTGTTCATTTGTATAATAATTTAAATTGGAAACTCAAAGTTTTGAATCCGGCGTTGTTTTGTGTATCAGTTCATAAACCATGTGCCACGGAATCGGTACATTGAAAACCTGTTCCCAACAAATTTTTTGGTATAATTTTTTATTTATCACAATTTTATTTAACCAATTTTGTTCTTTAATGCAGGGCCATCAGACATGTTTCTTACTTTCTCCCCCTTCCACTTGCCTCTTCCTTTTTTGCGGTAATGCTGCAATTAATTGGTTGTAATTTTGGATAGAGCGAGCATTTCCATATATTTTTGTTAGCTGCATGTGTGACATAACTCCACCAGTCCTGTTTATGATATAATTTACAAAGATTATAAAGTTGTTTCGACATCACCGGCCTTCTAGCCTTCATTGATCCATTTTTCATTTTCCATTGGTTTTGTCTTGTCTTCCCACACACCTGTTTTCAATCCCATTCATTACCTGTTGTGTATTTAACCCTCTGTTTCCCCTCATGTCTTTGTCAGAGATTGTTTTATGTCAAGTGTTGTTTTATAGGTGCGCAACGGGTCCTCGTACCCATGTTCGTTTATGTATGTACGTATTTAGTGTTTGGAGCATGTTAAGTGGACTTATATTAAAAGACTCCATTTACACTCCGTTTGACTCTCCTGCGCCTGACTTCCCTGCCACCTATACACACGACTCTGACACCGTGTAACTTTGTCTGGCTTGCCATTCCAAATATAATGTAAGATATTTTACTCATATAATTTTTTTTAAAGTTGTTAGGTGTAGGCAAATTGGGAAACTGGGATATGACTAAAGAGTTCATCTGGGTGACTTTTATAGAAATAGACAGGTATTTTCCTTTACATGGTAGTAAGATTTGATCTAGTTTTGTTAACTTTCTATTAATATTTATTGTAGTGAGATCATTTCTTTTTTTGGGACCTGAAGTGTTGATCATTTTTAGGAATCCAATATGTAATATAGTACACTTATCAGAATTTGGTTGTAATCAAGAGAGGTTAGAAGCATTATCTAGATCCTCTAGGAGGCTATGGGGGGATACAAATTGTGGATTTAAAAGAAAAAATGAATCATCAGCCCCATTGATATTATTGTGGGATCTGATTTTAATAGCTAACACTTCGATGGCCAAAACAAATAGATATGCCGATAGTGGACAACCTTGTTTTACTCCTCTTGACAGCTTAATACTTTCTAAGAAGTATCCAATATTCACTATTTTACAACTAGGGTTACTATACATAACTTTAACCCATTGTTTAAGAGATTCTACAAAGTTGAAATATTCCAAGTCAGCTATACATACCAGGCCTGGTTTCACAGATTTTTCATAGTGTTCTGTTTTCAGCACTTGCCTTATGTTATCTCCAATGTTTTGTGCATGTAAAAACCTGTCTGATTAGGATGAATAATATCCGTCACTACCTTTTTAATTCAATGCCCTATGCATTTTGCTATAGTTTTATGTCACAACATTGAAGTGTAAGGGCCCTCAAATTCTTTTAATGTGCTAGATCTTTATATTTACCACCTGGGTCCTGTTTTAGTAATAGTGAAATCAGACGTTCTGGTTGAGTATCTGATAATCTACTATTTTTATAGGAGTGGTTAGAATATGCTAATAACAGTCCCCTGAGTACATCCCCCAAAAATGTACATACCTCAACTAGCATGCTATCCAGCCCTGGAGCTTGATTAAAAAAATGTATATATCTTTCTTGAATACGTTCTTTCAGTTCTTTTTTACCATCCTCACCCATTTTTTTATTTTTATTGAATTTGAATTTAACCAGGTAGGCTAGTTGAGAACAAGTTCTCATTTGCAACTGCGACCTGGCCAATATAAAGCGTAGCAATTCAACACATACAACAACACAGAGTTACATATGGAATAAACAAAACATACAGTCAATAATACAGTAGAACAACAGAAAACAAAAAGTCTATATACAGTGAGTGCAAATGAGGTAAATTAAGGAAATAAATAGGCCATGGTGGCAAAGTAATTACAATATAGCAATTAAACACTGGAATGGTAGATCGGCAGAAGATGAATGTGCAGGTAGAGATACTGGGGTGCAAAGGAGCAAAATAAATAAGTACCAGTATGGGGATGAGGTAGGTAGATGGATGGGCTGTTTACAGATGGGCTACGTACAGGTGCAGTGATCTGTAAGCTGCTCCGACAGCTGGTGCTTAAAGCTAGTGAGGGAGATGTGAGTCTCCAGCTTCAGAGTTTTTGCAATTCGTTCCAGTCATGGGCAGCAGAGAACTGGAAGGAAAGATGACCAAAGGAGGAATTGGCTTTGGGGGTGACCAGTGAGATATACCTGCTGGAGCGCGTGCTATGAGTGGGTGCTGCTATGGTGACCAGTGAGCTGAGATAAGGTGGGGCTTTACCTAGCAGAGACTTGTAGATAACCTGTAGCCAGTGGGTTTGGCGACGAGTATGAAGCGAGGACCAACCAACGAGAGCATACAGGTCGCAATGGTGGGTAGTGTATGGGGCTTTGGTGACAAAACGGATGGCACAGTGATAGACTGCATCCAGTTTGTTGAGTAGAGTGTTGGAGGCTATTTTATAGATGACATCACCGAAGTCGAGGATCTGTAGGATGGTCAGTTTTACGAGGGTATGTTTGGCAGCATGAGTGAAGGATGCTTTGTTGCAATATAGGAAGCCAATTCTAGATTTAATTTTGGATTGGAGATGCTTAATGTGAGTCTGGAAGGAGAGTTTACAGTCTAACTAGACACCCAAGTATTTGTAGTTGTCCACGTATTCTAAGTCAGAGCCGCCCAGTGTAGTGATGCTGCACGGGCGAGCAGTGATCAATTGAATAGCATGCATTTAGTTTTACTTGCGTTTAAGAGCAGTTGGAGGCCACGGAAGGAGAGTTGTATGGCATTGAAGCTCGTCTGGTGGTTAGTTAAAACCTCTTGGTGTTAGGGGGCAGTATTTTAATTTTTGGAAAAAAACGTTTAAACAGGATATTTTGTCAGGAAAAGAGGCTACAATATGCATATAATTGACAGCTTTCGATAGAAAACACTCTAACGTTTCCAAAACTGTAAAGATATTGTCTGTGAGTATAACAGAACTGATGTTGCAGGCAAAAGCCTGAGAAAAATCCAATCCGGAAGTGCACCAGGTTTTGAAAGCGCTGCTTTCCAATGACTCCCTATTCAGCTGTGAATGTACCATCAACGAGCTTACGCTTTTTACGTATTCCCCAAGGTGTCTACAGCATTGTGACGTAGTTTTACGCATTTCTGTTGAAGAATAGCCGTAGGTGGTCACATTGCGTAAGTGGTCACATGGTGGCTCCGAGAGAGATTCTCGCGTAAAATACAGAGGTAGCCATTATTCCAATCGGTCCTAGTGAAAAACGAATTGTCCCGACGGATTTATTATCGAACAGATATTAGAAAAACACCTTGAGAATGGATTCTAAACAACGTTTGCCATGTCTCCTTCGATATTATCGGGCTAATTTGGAATATTTTCGGTGTTGTGGTGACCGCAATTTCCGGGCGATTTCTCAGCCAAACATGAAGAACAAACGGAGCTATTTCGCCTACAAAAAAAATATTTTTGGGGAAAAAATTTACTTTGGCTGTCTACCTGGGAGTATCGTGAGTGAAAACATCCAAAGTTCATCAAAGGTAAACGATTTAATTTGATTGCTTTTCTGATTTCCGTGACAAGGTTGCCTGCTGCTAGCAAGGCATAATGCTATGCTAGGCTATGATAAACGTACACAAATGCTTGTCTAGCGTTGGCTGTAAAGCATATTTTGAAAATCTGAGATGACAGGGTGATTAACAAAAAGCTAAGCTGTGTTCCAATATATTTCACTTGGGATTTTCATGAATAGGAAGATTTTCTAGGAAGATTTATGTCTGTTGCGTTATGCTAATTAGTGTCAGATGATGACAACGGTCCCGTTCACGGGATGGGGTGTCACTACAGGTTAACACAGTGTCCAAGGAGGGGCCAGAAGTATACAGAATGGTGCCGTCTGCGTAGAGGTGGATCAGAGAATCACCAGCAGCAAGAGCAACATCATTGATCTATACAGAAAAGAGAGTCGGTCCGAGAATTGAACCCTGTGGCACACCCTTAGAGACTGTCAGAGGTCCATCCACCCATGTGGAAATGATGAAATTATTTGATTGTTCGACTGCATTATGTTCCCTATCAACAATTGTTTTACTTCTGGTGCCAGCGAGAATGACACATGAAAGTAATCATGATGACTAGCTTGATTGAGCCATGTATATCTTACTAGGTCAAGATATTTAAGCCATACATCCACTAATTCCGTCTTTTCTATTATCTGCTTAAACATTACAATTATATGTGAAGGCAGGGTAGCCTAGTGGTTAGAGCATTGGACTAGTAACCAGAAGGTTGCAAGTTCAAATCCCCGAGCTGACAAGGTACAAATCTGTCCCTGAACAGGCAGAACAGCCACTGTTCCTAGGCCGTCATTGAAAATAAGAATTTGTTCTTAACTGACTTGCCATGTTAAATATAGGTTAAAGAAAAAGTAACTGGCCATATGAGTTTCACATTTTATTTATTTTAATATATTTAAAAAATATATATATATATTAAAAATTGCCACCATGATATTTGCACTGCTACTGAGTAAACATCCAATTGTTCTCAACTATTCTACCCGCTAAAACCTCCTTCCATTCCAAGTTGGGCTGTCGTCCAGTGACTGGCAAACCACTCCTGTCCACCTGGATTCTAGGGCCTTTGAGAGATTGGGACCCATCCTTTAAAAATAGCACACATTGCCACCTAGAAAACAGAAATAGATGAACAGCCAAAAAACATTTCCAATGCCCTCACCTCAATTGTATTGTATACTGTGTGTATATATATACAGTCAGTTGAAATCAGAAGTTTACATACACTTAGGTTGGAGTCATTAAAACTTGTTTTTCATCCACTCACAAATTTCTTGTTAACAAACTATAGTTTTGGCAAGTCGGTTAGGACATCTACTTTGTGCATGACACAAGTGATTTTTCCAAAAATTGTTTACAGACAGATTATTTCACTTATAATTCACTGTATCACAATTCCAGTGGGTCAGAAGTTTACATACACTAAGTTGATTGTGCCATTAAACAGCTTGGAATATTCCAGGAAATGATGTCATGGCTTTAGAAGCTTCTGATAGGCTAATTGACATAATTTGAGTCAATTGGAGGTGTAACTGTGGATGTATTTCAAGGCATACCTTCAAATTCAGTGCGACTTTGCTTGAAATCATGGGAAAATAAAAATAAATCAGCCAAGACCTCAGAAAAATAATCGTAGACCTCCACAAGTCTGGTTCATCCCTGGGAACAATTTCCAAAAGCCTGAAGGTATCACGTTCATCTGTACAAACAATAGTATGCAAGTATAAACACCATGGCACCACGCAGCCGTCATACCACTCAGGAAGAAGACGCATTCTGTCTCCTAGATATTAAAGTACTTAGGTGCAAAAAGTGCAAATCAATCACAGAACAACAGCAAAGGACCTTGTGAAGATGCTGGAGGAAACAGGTACAAAAGTATCTATATCCACAGTAAAACGAGTCCAATATCGACATAACCTGAAAAGCCGCTCAGCAAAGAAAAATTCACTGCTCCAAAACCACCATAAAAAAGCCAGACTACGGTTTGCAACTACACATGGGAACAAAGATCATACTTTTTGGAGAAATATCCTCTGGTCTAATGAAACAAAATTAGAACTGTTTGGCCATAATGACTATCGTTATGTTTGGAGGAAAAAGGGATTCGCTTGCAAGCTGAAGAACACCATCCCAACCATGAAGCACGGGGGTGGCAGCATCATGCTGTGGGGGTGCTTTGCTGCAGGAGGGACTGGTGCACTTCGCGATATAGATGGCATCATAAGAAAGGAAAATGACATGGATATATTGAAGCAACATCTCAAGACGTCAGTCAGGAAGTTAAAGCTTGGTCGCAAATGGGTCTTCCAAATGTACAATGACCCCAAGCATACTTCCAAAGTTGTGGCAAAAGGACAACAAAGTCAAGGTATTGGAGAGGCCATCACAAAGCCCTGACCTCAACCTGACTCAGTTACAAACCTGACTCAGTTACACCAGCTCTGTCAGGAGGAATGGGCCAAAATTCACCGAACTTATTGTGGGAAGCTTGTGGAACGATTCCCGAAATATTTGACCAAAGTTAAACAATTTAAAGGCAATGCTACCAAATACTAATTGAGTGTATGTAAACTTCTGACCCACTGGGAATGTAATGAAATCATTCTCTCTACTACAGTCTTAAAATAAAGTGGTGATCCTAACTGACCTTAGACAGGGAATTTTTACTAGGATTAAATGTCATGAATTGTGAAAAAAGTGTGTGTCCCTTTTTCCAAACCAGCGGGAGGAACAATGGCCGTTTTACTCAATTGCGCACCAACTCACCCTGAGAGCCCCCACCTGTCCACTTACGCAATGTGATCCTTCACGCTCATTTTTCAAATAAAAGCCTGAAACTATGTCTAATCTGGTTGATATCCCTTTAAATGGGCTATAGGGATGATTGAGAACAGAGAGATTTCAAAAACAGGGGCACTTCCTGATTGGATTTTCCTCAGGTTTTAGCCTGCAATATCAGTTCTGTTTAACAGTTTTGGAAACTTTAGAGTGTTTTCTATCCTAATCTGTTAATTATATGCATATTCTAGCATCTGGTCCTGAGAAATAGGCTGTTTACTTTGGGAACGTTATTTTTCCAAACATAAAAATAGTGCCCCCTAGCTCCAAGATTTTAACAAAGCAAATCTGAGAAAAACACTACCGAAGTTCTAAAAACACATTGCCTGTAATACTACCGCTTCAAAGCTCTAGACCATTGTTACTCTCCCTTCCGGGATGGCTACAAGGCGTTCCCCCGCACTCCCTTCAGCAAATAAGATCATGACTCCATCCTGCTCCTCCCTTCCTATAAGCAGAAACTCAAACAGGAAGTATCCGTGCTAAGGTCTGTTCAACGCTGGTCTGACTAATCAGAATCTTTGCTTCAAGATTGTTTTGATCATGCGGACTGGGATATGTTCCAGGTTGCCTCTGACAATAACATTTAAATATGCACTGACACAAGGAATGAGGTCATCAAGAAGTGTATAGGGGATGTTGCTCGCACTGTGACTATTAAACCATTCTAAACCAAAAACCGTGGATAGATGGCAGCATTCGTGCTAAACTGAAATCGTGGACAACCACATTTAACCACGGCAAGGTGACTGGGAATATGTTTGAATACAAACAGTGCAATCAAACAGGCAAAACATCAGTACAGAGACAAAGTGGAGTTGCAATTCAATGGCTTAGACAAGAGACGTATGTGGCAGAGACTCCAGACAGTCATGGATTACAAAATGAAAACCAGCCATGTCGCAGACACTGACATATTTCTCCCGGACAAGCTAAACATCTTCTTCGCCAGTTTTGAGGATAACACAGCGCCACCAGCGCGGGCTGTAGGCTGTAGGCTCTGTAGGCTCCTGTTGTCTATGGCCAGTGTGAGTAAGACGTTGAAGCATGTTTACCCTTGCAAGGCTGCCGGCCCTGACGGCATCCCAAGCCCCATACTCAGGACATGCGCAGACCAGCTTGGAGTTTTTTCTGACATATTTATTAACTTCTTGGTGACAGGGGGCAGTATTTTCACGTCCGGATGAAATGCATGCCCAAATTCAAATGCCTGCTACTCATCCCCAGAAGATAGGATATGCATATTATTAGTAGATTTGGATAGAAAACACTCTGAAGTTTCTAAAACAGTTTGAATCATGTCTGTGAGTATAACAGAACGTATTTAGGAAAAACCCAAAGGAAAAACCATTCAGATTATTTATTTTTTGAGGTCACTCTCTTTTCAATGGGTTTCATTGGGAATCCAGATTTCTAAGGGACCTTCCTGCAGTTCCTACCGCTTCCACTGGATGTCACCAGTCTTTAAAAATTGGTTGAGGTTTTTCCTTTGTGTAATGAAGAAGTAGCCCTGTTCAAAATGAGGGTCACTTCAAGTGCACTGTTTGTTAGAGGCGCGTGACCAGAAAGGTAGCGTCAGTTTGTTTTCATCCTGTATTGAACACAGATCGTCCCGTCTTCAATTTGATCGATTATTTACTTTAAAAAATACCTAAAGTTGTATTACGAAAGTAGTTTGAAATGTTTTGTCAAAGTTTACAGGTAACTTTTTACATATTTTGTAGTCACGTTGTGCAAGTTTGAACCAGTGTTTTTCTGGATCAAACGCGCCAAATAAATTGACATTTTGGATATATATCGACGGAATTAGTCAAACAAAAGGACCATTTGTGATGTTTATGGGACATATTTCAGGTTCAACAGAAGAAGCTCGTCAAAGGTAAGGCATGATTTATATTGTATTTCTGCGTTTTGTGTCGTGCCTGCAGGGTTGAATGCTTCTCTCTCTTCATTTACGGAGGTGCTATCCTCAGATAATAGCATTGTTTGCTTTCGCCAAAAAGCATTTTTGATATCTGACATGTTGGCTGGATTCATGTAGCTTTAATTTGGTATCTTACATGTGTGATTTCATGAAAGTAATTTATAATAGTAATATATTTGAATTTGGCGCTCTGCATTTTCTAGCATCCCACATATCCCAGAGAGGTTTATCTCTCCCTATTCCAATCTGCTGTCCCCACTTGCTTCATGATGTCCACCATTGCTCCTCTATCCAAAAAAGCAAAGGTAACTGAACAAATTACTAACATCTCGTATCACTCACTTCTGCCTTCATGAAGTGCTTTGAGAGGCTAGTTAAGGATGAAATCACTTCCAACTTACCTGACACCCTAGACCATCTTCAATTTGCATACCGCCCCAATAGATCAACAAACTATACAATAGCCATCGCACAGCACACTGCTCTATCCCATCTGGACAAGAGGAATACCTATATAAGAATGCTGTTAATTGACTACATCTCAACCCTCAACACCATAGTACCCTCCAAGCTCATTATTATACTCTCGGCCCTGGGTCTGAACCCCTCCTTGTGCAACTGGGTCCTGGATTTCCTGACGGTCCACCCCCAGGTGTTGAAGGTAGTAAACAAAACCTCCACTGCACTGATCCTCAACACAGGGGCCCCAAAGGGGTGCGTGCTCAGCCCCCTCCTGTACTCTCTGTCCACCCATAGCTGCAAGGCCAAGCACGCCTCCTACTTAATCATCAAGTTTGCAGACACAACAGTAGGAGACCTGATTACCAACAATAACGAGACAGTGTACAGGGAGGAGGTGAGGGCCCTGGCGGAGTGGTGCCAGGAAAATAACCTCTCCCTCAACGTCAACAAAATTAAGGAGCTGATAGTAGACTTCAGGATACAGCAAAGGGAGCACGCCCCCATCCACATCGATGGGGCCAGAGTGGAGAAAGTGAAAAGCTTCAAGTTCCTCTGCGTATACGTCACTGCCCTAAGTAAATAGACATTGAATCACTAGTCACTTCAATAATGGAACACTGTTCACTTTAATAATGTTTACACACTGTTTTACTCATTTCATATGTATACAGTACATTCGGAAAGTATTCAGACCCCTTCACTTTTTACACAATTTGTTATGTTATAGCCTTATTCTAACATGAATTATATAAAAACAATTCCTCATCAATCTACACACAATGCCCCATTATTTCAAAGCAAAAACTGGTTTTTAGACATTTTTGCAAAAAACTGAATTCCCTTATTTACATAAGTATTCAGATCATTTGCTATGAGAATCAACAATGAGCTTAGGTACATCCTGTTTTCATTGATCATCATTGAAATGGTTTTACAACTTCATTGGAGTCCACCTTTGGTAAATAAAATAAAAAAAGGCACACATCTGTCTATATAAGGTCCCACAGTTGGCAGTGCATGTCAGAGCAAAAACCAAGCCATGAGGTCAAAGGAATTGTCCATAGAGCTCCGAGACAATATTGTGTCGAGGCACAGATCTGGGGAAGGGTACTAAAATATTTCTGCAGCATTTAAGCTCAAGAAAACCGTGGCCTCCATCATTTTTAAATGAAATACGTGGGAGAAGGGCCTTGGTCAGGGAGGTTACCAAGAACCCAATGGTCACTCTGACACAGCACCAGAGTTCCTCTGTGGACCTTCCAGAAGGACAACCGTCTCTGCAGCACTCCACCAATTAGGCCTTTACGGTAGAGTGGCCAGATGGAAGCCACTCCTCAGTAAAAGGCACATGATAGCCCGCTTGGAGTTTGCAAAAAGGCACCTAAAGGACACTCAGACCATTTGAAACAATATGCTCTGGTCTGATGAAACCAAGATTGAACTCTTTGGCCTGCATGCCAAACATCACATATGGAGGAATCCTGGCACCATCCCTACAGTAAAGCATGGTGGTGGCGGCGGCATCATGTTGTGGGGATGTTTTTCAGAGGCAGGGACTAGGAGACTAGTCAGGAAAACCTGCCCCAGAGTGCTCAGGACCTCAGACTGCGGCGAAGGTTCACCTTCCAACAGGACAACAACCCTAAGCACAAAGCCAAGACAACTTACGAGTGGCTTTGGGACAAGTCTCTGAATGTCCTTGAGTGGCTCAGCCAGAGCCCGGACTTGAACCTCCAATGACTGGCCACAGTCCGGAACCTCCAACGATGGGCCACAGTCCGGAACCTCCATCGGCGGTCCCCAGCCCAGGGTCTCCAGCGACGGTCCCCAGCCTGGGGTCTCCAGCAACGGTCCCCAGTCCAGAACATCCGGCGATGATCCACGCAGCGAGGGTCCCCAGCCCAGAGCCTCCGGCGGTGATTATCCACGGGTCAGTGCTACAAGAGCGGACTCAGTGTAAAAAAAGGGGGGCGGCGTCCAGAACCAGAGCCGCCACCGAGCTTAGATGCCCACCCAGACCCTCCCATATAGGTTTAGGTTTGCGGCCAGGAGTCCGCACTTTGGGTGGGGGTACTGTCACGCCCTGACCTTAGTTAATTTTGTTTTCTTTATTATTTTGGTTATGTCAGTGTGTGATGAGGGTGGTTTGTTTAGTTTTTGTATTGTCTAGGGGGTTTTGTATATCTAGGTGTTTATATGTCTATGGTTGCCTGGACTGGTTCTCAATCAGAGGCGGCTGTTTATCGTTGTCTCTGATTGGGGACCATATTTAGGTTGCCATATTACTTGGGTATTTTGTGGGTTGTTATTCTATGTTTTTGTTGCCTGTTCTGCACTAGCCATATTAGCTTCATGGTTCGTTTTGTTGTTTTGTTCAGTGTTCGTTCTTTAATGAAAGAAGATGTACGCTTACCGCACTGCGCCTTGGTCTCCTCATTTATGACAACCGTGACACACATATATATCTATATACATGTACATACCATATCATCACAAAATTGAAAACTTTCTCTGACACAACTCCTGCTCGCAGACACATGTATTTAGAGAGTTGGGCCAATGCGGTTTCTGCCTTATAATGTATTTACATGACAATTCAACATTCTATGGCAGCCATGTAAATTCCCTATTAATATTGCATGGGGAATATTTGAATAAAACTGTATGCCTAGAATGAGTATTATGATGCATTTACACGATATGGCAGCCATGCTAACTCCACATTAACATTACATTGGGAATATTTAAACAATGCTATGAATCTGAAAGTCTACAATATTCAAAATTAAAAAGCTGGCCTAACTCTCTAAATATATAACTCTGGGAATGTTTGAAAATTATGTGATTCAATAATCTGAAAAGTTTAAAAGTCATCTCACTTTTAGTGCCCAATTTATCTGATCTCACATGCTCAGTATTGTACGGTTGACAACACAGATAGAACTATTTTTTTTTATTTTTTACTTTTGATCCACCTATTCCAGTGTGAAATTATCTGGGATTATGTCGGGATATCAAAGTAGGTTTTACTTTCCACTTGCACTGCACAGTTAGACCATCAGCGGTTGGTCAGATTTATACTTCAGCATGAGAAGACACTGTTTACAGTGATCTTTATTTATAGACGTGCCAAAGCGCTGAGAATAACTGTGATTGACAACAAAAAATGCACAATACATTTGGCAAAATGTGCCTAGGTATGTGGTAACATTTTATCAGAAACTTCATAGCTGAATTATCTGCATGGATAGTGGCATTTGGCCAGAGCCAACTCTGGAAGTTAGCCATGTTTTGGTTAACTAGTGGCAGCATTGATGACTGTCTAGCTGGCTATCGAGCTAGTTTATTTGTTGGGAAACAATATTTCTTCTAAATTTATTAACTAGCTCATTAGCATTCATTATATATACACATGTGTTGTGTCATCAAACAATTTCTTATCAAATGTATCTAACTAGCTGGCTAGCCCTATGTGTGTACATTTTGTAGACTCCTCTGGCAAGAATGCAGTATATTTTCTAGATTTGAACACTTTCCCAGAGTATAAGTATGCTGTAGCCTAATCATAGATGACACATCACATTTACCAATAACAACTGCATTGATTTGGTATCTACAAGTGATTATTTCATTAGCTACATTGGTTACCAAGGTGTTGTGTATTCAAGTTTCAAGTTTTACTCTCACGTGCGCAGGTAAAGTGAAATGATTTTCTTGCAAACTCTTTCCCAACAGTGCAGTAATCAATATCAGTAGTATTGATTTTAGAAGTGTGTAGATGTGACACTCAACCTTTCTGCATCCAATGCATATAATACATTCCTAGCAATGTTGTTTACATGTGTTTTTTCTGTAGGATTCTAGTTTAGAAGAGCCACAGTCCTCCTTCGTCGGAAACTATCCCATGATCTCCAGACATCCCAGACCGAGGACAGCCTCGCTGGTGCACTTGCCTGAATTTCCAATGAGATGGTTACTGACCTTGAGAGAAAGTACTATGGTCAGGGCCTGGACAGATGTGAGAGCAGGATGGCCAACGTGGAACTTTTTGCCTGGAGGGGATTTTGTGGCTTGTCCAGTCTACGAGAAATTAAATTTTGGCGTTTGCCGTTCTGCAGTACAGATATGCAGCATAAACACAAGGTTGTTCAGCAGTATGGAGCCCTGGGACAAGAACAGTGGTGATCTGTAGGCTGCAGAGCTCTGATGTTCTCGCTCCAGAAGACAGCACAGTAAATCAAATTCTGGTGCCATCATGAGAAAGCCTATAACAACATGAACAACAGTAGAGGCTGGTGGGAGGAGCAATAGGAAGACGGGCTCATTGTAATGGCTCTAATGAACAACTGTTTTACCATTTACAGTGCATCAGTACCACCAGAGACTGCTCCAAGTTAACAGACTGCAAAATACTTTAATCCAAAAACTCATGCATCTTATAACACACAACTGCTGGCAGTTCACCACTGCACTATCCTATTTACATATTACCACATATGTTTACAAAACAGTTGAACACTTTCCACAACAACACTGGATCCCTATTAAGATTTTTTTCTCTCCATTCGGTGATATCTTTGTAAGAAGTTTTTCTGTGATTTATTCCATGGCCTGGGTAATATCTATCACGACTTCCGCCGAAATCGGTCCCTCTCCTTGTTCGGGCGGCGTTTGGTGGTCGACGTCACCGGCCTTCTAGCCATCGCCAACTTTTCATTTTCCATTTGTTTTTTCTTTGTTTTACACACCTGGTTTTTATTCCCCAATTACATGTTCATTACATAACCCATTGTTTCCTCCATGGTTTTTGTGCGTGATTGTGTTATGTATGTTTGGTCCGTTATTGTGGGCTAGGTATTACGACATGTTATTGGAATATTTGAGTAAAGTTACTTGTGTTACTCATCTCTGCTGCCTGTGCCTGACTCCTCTGCACCAGTTACACCCAGACCACTACAATATCAGTACAGTACTTTCCCAGGACAGTACTTTATCGTGATGTTTTCCTAAAACTGCTTTTGTTATTTTGAGGTTACAAAAATTATTATTGTTTATCTCCCCAATAAACATTTATATGTCCTGATCTGTGTTATCGAACCGACTCATTTGTACTGCATTTACACTAGGGTATTCCATCTGTCTTCCTGGATATCTACCCTCCTGTAGGTCTGCTCATTTTAAGTGATAACCATCAGGAGCATACATATCCATGATCAGTTGAGCTCTTGTAAGTCGCTCTGGATAAGACGGTCTGCTACATTATTTAAATATGCATGTAGAAAATAATTCCAAAAGTAAAACATTCCAAAAGTACAATAATACCTACATCCCAGAACTTCAGAGAGCATTGTTTGAAAAGACTAGATTTTTCCTGTGCTTAGCTCCATTCCAGTTCCTTTTCACCCTGAAAAACTCCCCAGTCCTAAACGATTACAAGCATACCCATAACATGATGCAGCCATCACTACGTGGGTACTCAGTAATGTGTTGTGTTGGATTTGCCCCAAACATAACACTTTGTATTCAGGACAAAAAGTGAATTGCTTTGCCACATTTTTTACATTATTACTTTAGTGCCTTGTTGCAATGTTTTGGAATATTTTTCCTTCTTTTCACTCTGTCAATTAGGTTAGTATTGGGATGTAGCTATAATGTAGTTGATCCATTTTCAGTTCTCTCCTATCACAGCCATTAAACTGTGATATGCCTAAGTGGTTTACTTCCTCTCCGGCAAGTGAGTTAGGAAGGACGCCTGTATCTTCTTAGTGTCTGGGTGTATTGATAAACCATCCAAAGTGTAATTAATAACTTCACCATGCTCAAAGGAATATTCAATATGCTTTTTAAAATTTGACCCATGTACCAATAGGTACCCTTCTTTGCGAGAAGGTTGGTTGAAT
Organism: Oncorhynchus kisutch; assembly: GCF_002021735.2. NCBI lineage: Eukaryota > Metazoa > Chordata > Actinopteri > Salmoniformes > Salmonidae > Oncorhynchus > Oncorhynchus kisutch. The sequence goes on from NC_034194.2 coordinate 6,444,096, forward strand.
CTGTGTTTGAAATTCACTGCTTGACTGAGGGACCTTACAGTTAATTGTATGTGTGGGGTACAGAGATGAGGTAGTCATTCAAAAATCATGTTACAAACTATTATTGCACACAGAGTGAGTCTATGCAACTTACTATGTGACTTCTTAAGCAAATCTTGACTCCTGAAATTATTTAGACTTGCCATAAAGCGGGTGAATGCTAATTGACTCGTTTTTTAAAATTAATTTGTAAACATTTCAAAACAATTCCACTGACACAAAAAATCTAAATTTGATCCATTTCAAATTCATGCTGTATCACATCAACATTTGGAAAAAATCAAGGGGTGTAAATACTTTCTGATGGAACATGGTCAAAAATACCTTGCTAAAGTTTGTGGTTGCTTAACGATCTCAACAATGGTGGGGCTGGAAACACACACAGCTTAGTAGGTGTTGATGTCTATCAACCCCTGACATAAATGAAAAAGAGGCAATATATTTGTTCAAACATATTTTCTAGCTGGAGATTTGTCGTCAAATAATGATCATGGCAAAGTGAAGTAGCTGGCTAGCTAACTGGCTAGCTAATCACATAGATGGCTTTCAGATCACAGACATCAGAAGTATAACACAAGGTCAAGGATACATATAGTTATAGCAAGTTAACCAAATAGTGAAACAACATTTTATGTTCAAATTAAACAAACCAATGAATGGCACAGTCAGCTAGTTTACAAGCTAGCTACAGCAGCTAGCTGCTAAAACAATCAAAACAAGTAATCCATAGTAGCTGTAACACTCACATACCACTAGCGACTTTTACAAGCATTTTGCTACACCCGCAATAACATACCTTAAGGGAACATTTCGGCAGTTGCTGTATGGTTAGTGAGAAAGTCCATATTGCAAATGTACGGTCCCTTACTAGACGTCCGAAAACGTTTGTAAAATTTGCGGACGGCGTCGGGCCGAGCGGCAGGGCCGGACCTATCGGGAAGTCATCAAATGAACTTTGTCGGACATTCGGTTTCCGTTTTACAAAAATAATCACATTTTGGTCATTTTTCCGCTGTCCCGGAAAATCCCACAAGAGGGCATAAGCACTCATATTGCTATTGGACAAAACATCACGATTCACGACGGGGCCTTATCTCGAAAACGGAAAATATTTCGAAGCCGAAACTTGGTGAGCGTAGGTTTGGCATAATGGGCAGTTGGCCCCGAACAAGATGGCGTCTAGGCCTCAACGGTTTTTGAGTTATGGCTATTTATCTGGGATTAAAGGTCCAAAATGAAAATAGAGAAATTATTTTTCCACTTCACGTCAAAGTCAAGGAGCCTCCGGTGTCAATAAAAAAAGAACCAGCCATTTATCTATCGTCATTTAAGAGAAATTGTACAATGACAGATTGGTGATGTTCATGGATAGGTGTTTTTTTTTCAACGGTTACAGATCCAGTTGCAGGGTGTTCTTACGAATCTTTTTAAAGTGTGCTGCGGAGCTCTGAGAGATTTCTGTGATTTTTTATGATTTTCTGAAAGAACACACACTCACTAAACCCTCCGTAAATAACTCAGTTCTTAACGTAAAGACTTAAAACTCAGGATTCTGTAAAGCCATACCCCAATCAGGATATGAGTTTATTTATAGCTTCCTGTGCCAACCGGAAGTGCCTTAAATGGTGTCACAGTGGCAGTTTCCAAGGGTTAAAAAGGTCAGATCTTTTCAAAACTTCATGTGTGATTAGGCAACCCCCATAAACTGTAAGTCAGTCATTTCTCCCAACAGATGTCAAAGAATAGCTCTCTCTCACACTCACACACACACAGAAACACACACACAGCAAGGATGGAGTGACAAAGTGCGGTGCATAAAGACACACAAAGCCTACAATGGCATTTCCATATTCTCTAGGCCGTGCCGAGTACAACGAGATGCCCCGCTTGACCGTAGCTCGCTCGGTCTAAGCACAGCGACCATTAGAAAAGTAGGCCCAAAATGAAGCCTGCCCCACAACGTCATTTGCTTTTGGGTGACAGTGAGAGAACCGTTAGGGTGAGAAGCACAATTTGACCTCAGGTACGTTCCTAAGGTCCTCCCGATCTGTGCAAGCCTAACCTTGACCATGTAGCATTAACCCTTAACAGTAAAACAGGGTTTTTTGATCTCACAGAATACAATGACATCTCTCCCCATAGGAATACATTGCCTGCACCCCTAAATTCAACCTGAAGCCTATATGGGTTATGAATGCCGTATGAACCTGTCTTCGGTAACAGTCCATCAGGCCACTATGAGGTCTACCTGTATTGAGTCCAACCGGAAGTGGTTAAAATCGCCTTAAAAGTGTATATCCATACCCTGCCTGCAGTTTGATAGACATAGTGCATTCAACCCTGTGTAAATAAGTCAGTTCTTAACGTAAGGACTTAAAACTCAGGATTCTGTAAAGGCATACCCCAATGAGGATATGTGTTGCCTTATAGCTTACTGTGCCAACCGGAAGTGCCATAATTGGTGTCTCAGGGGCTGTTTCGAGGGGTTAAAAAAGTCAGATCTTTCCAAAACAAAATCTAGGAAAACTAAATCACACAGACACACAACTTGGAAGGAGGGACGTAGTGGGGTGTGTAGAGACAGACAGTGCCTCCAATAGTTAGCTTTGTTCGAGCTAAAAAAGAACCGACAGACCTAGAGTTCCGAAACTTTAGAAACCTGTTCTAGACCTCAGGTCGATAGTGCGTGGTGAGTTAGGTGGCTCTAGAAGGTTCTCGGACCGAGAAACAGCCTCGTACATTTGCAATGACTTCAATTATTTTTGACCATTACGAAAATGACGACATTTAGAGAAGTCTCAGAGACACAAGACTAGGTGCATTGAGACTGGCTCGGCCCATAGAGACGGACCCCAACGTTTCTGTCCGATAGCTCATTCAAGGACCCCATAGCAAGGCATGGAAAAAAGTGGATTTTCAGCACCAATTAGGGTTTTGCTCGGACACTAAATGACCGATCGAGCCGAAACTTGGGATTCGGGGTCACCTCAGCTAGGCCTACACATAACATAAGAAATGGACCCGCAGCTAGAACGTAACTATGTGTTTTATGTTTTTTTTATGGTTGGAACCGAAGGCGTTGTGAATTTTGTGCCATCTCTGAAGTATGTGATACTTGGCTACTAAACGAGTTGGAAAAAGTGGGTTTGGTGTCAGTTTGTATCAGTTTGGTGTCAGAATGATATCTAATTGACTGATGGACGGTGACTTGCTGGTGATTCTTGTCCATTTGCAATATGTTTAAGCGACATTCTGAAATCAACCCTAACGAGCGATTGAGATGAACCAGAATCACTGCCCAGCCATCCCGAGTTCATCGGGCCAGTCAATTTCACATTCCTGCAGGATTTTTATAGCATGACAAATTCGTGATGGTACCTGCCCATTGAACCATATTGCAAATGCACAGTGACTTTGCAAAAGTAAGAAAACATAAACAATTGGACATAATGAAATCACCATATTTTCATTTTTGGGTTACCAGTTGCACAACAATGCACGTGCATTTGCAATATGATTCTATAGTGAAAAAACATCACCAAATGGACATGATGAAGTCAACACAAAGAGCGATGGAAAGGAGCAACTATCACTGCCAGGCCATCCTGTGTTCATCAGGCCAGTCAATTTTGCATTTCTGCAGGATTTTTGAGCATGTCAAATTTCTTATGGCATTTGGCCCCAAAAAAAGTGACTTTTGACTTTGACTTTTGACTTCCTATGAAATCATATTGAAAATGGACAAAACATATTCCTTATGCGCATGTAAAAAAAAAAAAAAAGATAATAAAATTGGACAAAAGTATATTCATACAGTTCTTACACATGTGTAATTGACAAAAATATCGAAAGAATTTCGAAAAACGGTCCAGAAAGCACTTTTTTAAGGGGTGATAAGTTTTTGACAAAAAAATCATTTTTTCAAAATTTTGCTTTTGGACGTTGACTTGGGTTACATTTCCAATATGAAAAACAAAGGTGGAACGCATTCGCCACCTGTTGGATTTTTTAAGTGTTACAACTGGCAATTGCCATATGGCATTTGCAATACACTTTGGATGAATCAACGCTGAATTGGGTGGTATTGGACAATGTGTATATGGTTTGTCCGATGACAATGACTTCCCATTCATTTTTGTCCAATACAAAGGGGTATTCCCTTACATCCGCTAAACACGTGTATGTGACCAATAAAATTTGATAAGCAACTAAACAGCAAACACAACATATCACTTGATATGTACAGTTGAAGTTGGAAGTTTACATACACTTAGGTTGGAGTCATCAAAACTCGTTTTTCAACCACTCCACAAATTTTGTGTTAACAAACTTTTTGGCAAGTCAGTTAGGACATCTACTTTGTGCATGACACAAGTCATTTTTCCAACAATTATTTAGAGACAGATTATTTCACTTATAAATCACTGTATGACAATTCCAGTGGGTCAGAAATGTGCAATCACTAGTTGACTGTGCCTTTAAACAGCTTGGAAAATTCCATAAAATGATGTCATGGCTTTAGTAGCTTCTAGGCTAATTGACATAATTTTAGTCAATTGGAGGTGTACCTGTACCTTGGAGGTGTACCTGTGGATGTATTTCAAGGCCTACCTTCATACGCAGTGCCTCTGCTTGACATCATGGGAAAATCAAAAGAAATCAGCCAAGACCTCAGAAAAAAATGATGGACCTCCACAAGTCTGGTTCATCCTTGGTTACAATTTCCAAACGCCCTTAAGGTACCACGCTCATCTGTACAAACAATGGTATGCAAGTATAAACACCATGGGACCACGCAGCCGTTACGCAGGTCAGGAAGGAGACGCATTCTGTCTCCTGGGGATGAATGTACTTTGGTGCAGAAAGTGTAAATCAATCCCAGAACAGCAGAAAATAACCTTGTGAAGATGCTGGAAGAAACCGGTACAAAAGTATTTATATCAACAGGAAAACGAGTCCTATATCGACATAACCCGAATGGCCGCTCAGAAAGGAAGAAGCCACTGCTCCAAAACCGGAACTGCACAAGGGGACAAAGATCGTACTTTTGGAGAAATTTCCTCTGGTCTGATGAAACAAAAATAGAACTGTTTAGCCATAATGACCATCGGTATGTTTGGAGGAAAAAGGGGGAAGCTTGGAAGCCGAAGAACACCATCCCAAACGTGAAGCACGGGGGTGGCAGCATCATGTTGTGGGGGTGCTTTGCTGCAGGAGGGACTGGTGCACTTCGCAAAATAGATGGCTTCATGAGGGATGAAAGTTACGTGGATATGTTGAAGCAACATCTCAAGACGTCAGTCAGGAAGTTGAAGCTTGGTCGCAAATTGGTGTTCCAAATGACAATGACCCCAAGCATACTTCCAAAGTTGTGGCAAAATGGGTTAAGAACAACAAATTCAAGGTATTGGAGTAGCAATCACAAAGCCCGACCTCAATCCTACAGAAAATGTGTGGGCAGAATTGAAAAAGCGTGTGCGAGCAAGGAGGCCTACAAACCTGACTCAGTTACACCAGCTCTGTCAGGAGGAATGGGCCAAAATTCAGTCAACTTATTGTGGGAAACTTGTGGAAGGCAACCTGAAACATTTGACTAAAGTTAAACAATTTAAAGGCAATGCTACCAAATACTAATGGAGTGTATGTACACTTCTGACCCACTGGGAATGTGCTAAAATAAATCATACTCTCGACTATTATTCTGACATTTCACATTCTTAAAATAAAGTGGTGATCCTAACTGACCTAAGACAGATAATTGTTACTAGGATTAAATGTCAGGAATTGTGAAAAACTGAGTTTAAATGTATTTTGCTAAGGTATGTAAACTTCCGACTTCAACTGTAGGCTATGTGTTACCTTTTCAGCATGTCTGGAAAATCTGACCCGACAGGGAAATCGAATACAGAGGTTTCAAGGCAGCCTTTCGGCATAATATTGTTATTGTTGAATCACTTTGGATGACTACTAGCGACTTATCAGAGCTTTCGAACATAAAATAAAGGTCTCATTTCCTTCATTGGCACTGACAGCTGGAATGGCTGCATAGGTTGCCACTATTATTGCTTACACATATCCAGAACATTCAGATCTGTCAGGACAGTGGGGGCTAGAGCCATATATTTTGAGAGTTTAGGCTATGTCTCCTTCCACCCAAAGCGTTCACATGTTTACTTCCCTTAACTGATTTAATAGAAGACTGGTCAAATAAAAATGGTGGAAACTCCCTCTAGTCTAGTCCATGCCAGCAGTTATGGGAAGTAGTGAAGAACACTTCAGAAGGAAGGTGATATTAATGGGACACACCCACAATCATTACAGTTTCTGTCTGAATGTTCAATGGCCATTGCCAGGTGATCATTGATGCTTCTGTGTTGTGCTATTTATTTCTGATAACTTTCAAAACCTCTGAAAACATCCAGCGAAAGCTAATATGAAATGTGTAGACACCACAACACAGGGCGTGTTCCAGTACAAGGGTGTGTTTCAGTACAAACACTTACCCTTCGATTTGGCATCTGCGCCAAGTGCTTTCCAGAAGATCGTGGAAATTGTGCTGTCCGGCCTGAAGGGGTTGCCACAGTACCTTGACGATATCACTGTCCACAGAAATGATTAAAAAGAGGATTATGCAGCGACGACATAAGCCATAAGACAGTTGCTTCACCAGGACACAGAATGGAAATGGATTTCTGTGCAAGACCAAGTCTTTGCGGAACTGAAACATGCAGTAGCAAAACAACCTGTGATGCTTCAGCAGTGTGATTAAGTGCAGTCCTATCGCAGAACGTGGATGGGGAAGAATGACCAGTTGCTTATGTATCAAAGACCCTGTCAGCCACTGAACAGTCGGAGAAAGAAAAGCATTGGCTTGTGTATGGAGCATGGAGAAATGTCAGGTATACTTGTTCGGATGACCATTTAATCTCAAAACAGATCATCAGGCCCTGACCACTCTTCTGTTAATCTCAGGAACAGGAAACTGGCCCATGAGAATCTCCAGGTGGTCAGATTGATTTGCCCAGTACACGTAGAACACAAAGTTTCGCCCAGGAAAGAAACAACGTTGCTAAACCCTTTCAAGACTTGTGCCATAAGACATTGGCATGGAGGAGTCTTACTTCGACAAGGAAGATGAGATCTTCATTCAGCAGATCTTTGATGAGCTACAAGCAGCCATCAAAACTGATGAGCTTGCAAGAGAAACTTCCAGATCCAGTACTAAGTGAAGCACTACGCTAAATGAAAGAAGGATGGAAAGGTCCACCAAGGGACATACTACTCAGTCCATACATATGGTAAGAGACAAAACTTTTCAGTTGAAAACATAATGTGTTGCAAGGGGAGACTGTACTATTGTACTACTCATTTTCAGAGTCCTCACCCAATCACATGAAGGACACCCAGGAACAAGAAAGATACAGTCCTTTTGCAGAAAAGTATGGTAGTCACCAACTTTGTGAAAAACTGTGTGGCCAGATTGAAAAATCACTTGTTCCAGAGAAACCACCACTACAACCAACACCGTGGCCTAAAGAACCTTGGGAGAAGATCCAAGTGGACATATTTGGAGAACAACAGCTCCAGCTCACGAGAAGTACTTAATCATCGTGACAGACTTGTACAACAAATTGCCTGAAGTCATAGCCACAAGCAATGTGACCACAGCAACAAAGACAATAGTTTCAGCATTGTTTTCCATTTTTCAAACACATTAGTTCATTATTTTATTTCAGTTTAATAAATCGTTTTTTCATGATTGGTTTTCGTTTTCCTTTCAGTTTTAGTTTAAGTTTACTGTAATAACCTTGGTACACACACAGAGTATACAGTACGTTTTCTTTTTGACCTTCTGAATAAGGTCAAGCTCACGATTCAATGTGGTCTTTACATTAGATGACTGCTGCCAAAGTGTAATATCACATATAGACCCTGCCAGAGCGTATTTACAGTCACATGCCTGAGAAGCAGTGTGATATATCTGTCACAGCCTGTCATTTTCCCTCTGAAAAGCAAAACACTGATGTCATTTATCAGCATTCTGCAAAGTGCTGCATTTTTCTCCAATGCAAACCCACTTTGCATTCCAAATGGCATACTATTCCCTACATAGTGCAGTACTTTTGACCACACCCATATGGGTCCTGGTCAAAAGTAGCACACTTTATAGGGAATAGGGTGTCATTTTGGATGCAAACCCAGTCTTCACTTAAAAACTGTTACAGGGTCAACCACACAAAATTGCAGGATTTAGAAGATAGAATCAATGAATCAGGACTATGTCGCTGGGTAGAATTTAACCGCTGGTAACACTCTAGTTCAGATAAGGGCTAAATGAAAATCAATTAACCTACAGTTTCATACCATCATAATCATAATTGGGCAACTATCAAATTCAGCTGTACACTATGGGAGTTTATTTAGTAATCATCCAGATACTAGAAAGGACCCTGGTATCACAATGCCTTAGTTGTTGTAAGCATGTATGAGCCCTTATAATGTCTATGTTATATGTATACGCTACGATTCTTTAAAAACACTATCATTATGACAGGATCATTATGAATTGACAAAAGTGCATAAATATGTCAGAATTCACATATGACATCATTGTTTTAGAACTATCTAAGGAGTTTTAAAACTATAGTGTGCCATAAATCAGCACAATCTTCTTTTTATTTTATTTCTTATTGGTGACATATGGTAGCTAACATTGGGATCATGTATACTGTGCTAATGATGATACAGAAGCAGAGTAAGTGAAAGCAATGCACAATATGGGGAATTTAGCAAACGAGGCAATTGTCATAAGCTCATGGGGGCCACTATTTTTATGCACTTACGCTATTTTACAAAGACATTGGGCTCTATTCAATCCGTAGACCTGAATATCCGCTTTATAGCATGATTGACAATTAAAGGCAATGTTCCTGCAGTAAACACTGCATACTGTATGTCGGCTCAATCGGAAATTACCTCTATATTTTAATACAGATCTTCCACGACACTTCACCTATACAGATTGAATCCAGCCCATTGCAAGGGTATGGCAGATAAAAATACAAATTTGTGTCCAGTTGAACAACCTTTCTGTCTTGTGAATACTAGTTTAAATAATAGTCTGTATTGCAGCAGTAATGTTGGGAATGAGGCCATCTAATGATTGTTTTCAGAGAAACAGTGACAGCTGAAATACTCTCACTGCAGGGGGATCAGAGTTGTTACATTGACAGTAGCACTGTGACTACCCCTGTATCAGTCTATGTACAAGGTAAGCCTGCAGTTCATGCTTTGGTTATGCTGTCTTACTTTGTCCATAGACTGCTTACAGGGTAAGGAAACCACTATGTAATTTTGTCATTTGGGTGAACCATCCCTTTAAGCTTTGTTGCACTGGACTTGTTGTCCATTTTAATTGAGGTGTATGTCCTAGAGACAGAGACACTACAGCACATTATGGTTGACTTATTAATCCATTACATCACGAGGGAATGCTGCGTTAACATTAGTCATTTCACAAATATGAAAAAACTGCCCACAATGGAATGATAATTCCAGCGAAACACTAAAAAAGAAAAATAGCTCTGGTTGAGTTTTACCTTTAATAAACTGATAAATAAAAGTGCAGATTTTATTATGGAAGTTGCAAGTACACATCTCTCTGTTTTACCTTATTGGTCTGTTTCCTCATTAAGAACTTTCAATGAACTGAAAATAACCTCATGCTGCGTAGTGCTCTCTGAGCAATTGTTTCTTAACTATGTTGTGCTTTCAAGGAAATAGTATAATCAAAATTATAAATGTTCTAATTAGATACAATGACTTTTGCTATCCCTGTGTGGCCCTTTCGGAAACACTGCAATACACTTGACGATTTTTGCCTGCATTGAAAGCATGCCAACAATCGGAGTGCTTTGAGTTATATTGTGGGCAAAGAGTTTTAAGTATGTTTGCCACAGGCCACCACTGAGAGGATCCTTTGTGATGTGAACTGGACAAAAGCTCCCCTACAGTCAGTCAGAAGTGACACGAACAATCACAAATTAGGTTAGGCCAAGGGTTCATCATCAAATTGAACATGATAGGTTTGTGGATAATTTAAAGTACAAAAAGGCTGTTTATAATTGACATTTGAAGTGAATGCTGGTCACGTCGAGACACAACAAAAAATAAGGTTATGTTTAAAAGATTACATCCACAGAAGATCTACATATTCAAAAGATTTAAGAAGGTCTTCATCACTTTTTTCAAAACTTTGTAAAATACTATAAAAAGATGATAAGGTCCTCCAGGTTCTCGAGTTAGGCTACTGGTAAAGAGCTTTAACTTTATACTGTACTTTAATTGTACATCACGTCTGTGGAAATTAGGACAGTACACATATTTTCAATATGGTTTGTTAATAGTACATAAGGTATAAATAATTATGGTGAAAAAACAAATTAGCCTCATTTAACTTAAAGTCCCGGTGCGATTTTCCTTTTTCCTAATCAATTTGATGTTAATTTAATGGACCAAAAATGTGCTTTTATTCAAAAGTTTGGCGTCACTTAGAAATGTCGTTGGTTTTGAATAAAAGCACATTTTTGGTCCATTAAAATAACATCAAATTGATCAGTAATACAGTGTATGTCACGACGTCCGCCAAAGTTGGTCCCTCTCCTTGTTCGGGCGACGTTCAACGGTCGACATCACCAACCTTCCAGCCATCGCCGATCCACTTTTCATTTTCCATCTTCCATCACACCTGATTCCAATTCCATCAATTACATGTTGTGTATTCAACCCTCTGTTCCCCCCCATGTCCTTGTCCATAATTGTTTCTTGTAGTGCTTGTGCATGGTATGCTGGTGATTACCGGGTCTTGTTTGACCCATTTCATGTATTGTTCTGTTCACGGTGGTTTATTTACCATTGTAAATCAGTTTAAGCTCTCCTGCGCCTGACTTCTCTGCCGCCAGTACGCACCTCATTACAGTGTAGATGTTGTTAATGTTGTAAATGACTATTGTAGCTGGAAATGGCAGATTTTTAATGGAATATCTACATAGGCGTACAGAGGTCCATTATCAGCAACCATCACTCCTGTGTTCCATGCTATCCTGTTGTGGGGCAACTGGTCTAAATCTCTCCGGGCGCTCATGGGGAGCTTTATTGACACTACCCTGGTGTCGGAGCTGGGTATCTCCACACAACTCCTCTCCGTTCCCATGGAAGTCAGAACATTGGACGAACACTCTATTGGCAGGGTCACTCACAGTACAATTCCTATCAACCTACGTGTGTCAGTGAATCACAGTGAGTTCATGCAGTTTTTACTCATTGAATTTCCTCATGCACCTGTGGTTTTGGGGTTTCCATGGCTCCAGATGGACAACTTCCTGATCGACTGGGCTACGGGTTCAATCATGGGTTGGAGCCCGTTCTGCCACGCGCATTGCCTCAAGACGGCGCAGCCCACCCCTGCGGACTTGGGTAAAGCCTCGGATCTCTCCACCATTCCTCTGGAGTATCAGGAACTCTGGGAGGTTTTCAACAAGGCCCGCGCCACATCCCTTCCTCTGCATCGACCCTATGACTGCGCCATTGACCTCCACCCTGGCACTGCACCGCCTCAGGGGTGATTTTATTCCCTGTCTGGTCCGGAGACCAAGAAAGGTACATAGAGGACTCTCTGTGGGCAGGGATCATCCGTCCTTCTTTCTCCCCTGCCAGCGCAGGGTTTTTCTTTGTGGAGAAGAAAGACAAACCCTGCGCTCGTGTATCGACTACCGGGACCTTAATGGCATCTCGGTAAAGAAACATTACCTGCTACCACTTATCTCCTCAGCTTTCGAACCTCTCCAGGTGTCACCTGTATTCTAAAAATTGGACCTTCGGAACGCCTAACATCTGGTTCAGGAAGGAGACAAATGGAAGATAGCTTTAACACAGCTAGCGGGCACTTTGAGTATCTGGTTAAGCCTTTCGGACTGACCAACAGTGTTCCAGGCTCTGGTCAATGATGTGCTCTGTGACATGTTGAAGCAGATAGTGTTTATCTACCTTGATGACATCCTTGTCTTTTCCCGTTCGGTTCAGGAGCATGTTCTCCACATCCGACAAGTCCTTCAGCGCCTCCAGGAGAACCAGTTGTTTGTCAAGGCTGAGAAGTGTGAATTTCATCGCTCCACTATCTCCTTTCTGAGTTACGTCATTGCTGCCGGGAACAATCAGATGAATCTGGAAAAGGTGAGGGCGGTGTTGGAGTGGCCCTAACTAACATCCAGAGTACAGCTGAAACGTTTCCTGGGATATGCTAATTTCTACCGCCACTTTATCCGGGACTACGGCACCCTGGCTTCCCCCCTATCTGCGCTCACATCACCCAAGATTCCGTTCATGTGGTCCCCAGCTGCTGACAGGTCGTTTTCGTATCTCAAGCATCGGTGCATCGGTTCACCACAGCCCCCCATCTTAATCCATTCCAACCTGTTCCGTCAGTTCATGGTGGAGGTCGATGTTCGAACGTTCTGCCCAGGACCAAAAGCTGCATCCCTGCACTTTCCTTTCCAATCGTCTTTATTTTGCGGAGAGAAACTATGACTTTGGTAACCAGGAACTTCTTGCGGTCAAGATGATGCTGGAGGAATGGAGACATTTGCTAGAATGGCCAGAACATCCATTCCTAGTGTGGACCGACCACAAGCTCCTCAACTCAAGACAGGCTCGCTGGGCTCTGTTGTTCACTTGTTTCAATTTCACCATCTCCTACTGCCCTCGGTCCAAGAATGTGACGCCTGATGCCCTTTCTCGCTTAAATAGCACAGCAGCTGCACCGTCTGACCCAAAGACCATCCTCCCTACCTCCTGTCTAGACATTTGTCTGGGGTATCGATGGCCTGGTCGGCAAGCATTCCCAGCTGGACCCTTGGGGGGAGGCCTGGCTAACCTGGATTCTACCCAGTCCCCAGTCCTGGAATGGCCTCACTCTTCTAATCTAATCTGCCAACGATTTGGTGGCCCACTATGGTTTCTGGCATGGTGTGTGCTCAGAATAAGAAGCTCTGGTATGCCTCCTTCAACCACTCCCTGTTCCTCATCGCCCCTGGTCCCATATATCCCTGGACTTTGTCACTGGTCTCCCCCATCTGATGGTAACACCACCATCCTTATGGTGGTGGATAGGTTTACAAAAGCCATCCATTTCATCCCCCTTCCCAAGTTACCCTCAGCCAAGGAGATGGCCCAACTCATGGTACAGCACATCTTCCAAATCTATGGACCTCTGGTCAACATAGGACCATGATCAGAGACGTAGTTCTTGCCCCGATTCTGGAAGGCGTTCTGCACCCTAATTCAGTCGTCGGCCAGCCTGTCCCCCGGGTTTCATCCTCAATCTTAACTGTTAGTCGAAATGTGCAAATCAGGACCTGGAGACTACTCTTCAGTGCCTCGTCTCGGTCAACCCCACCAACTGGAGCCAGCAATTTGTGTGGGTGGAGTACACCTGAAACACCCTTCCCTGCTCGGCCACACCCTTCGAGTGCTCCGTGGGTTATCAGCCCCCGCTCTTTCCTGAGCAAGAGTAAGAGGTCAAACATACCCTCGGCCCAGATGTTTGTCCGCCTCTGTCAGCATACCTGAAAGAGAGCCTGGTCCATTCTTCTTTTGGCCACTTCCAGGTGTCGTTGAAAAGCGGAATGCCACCAAGCCCCGGCTCCCTGCTATCATCTCGGGTAGAGGGTATGGCTATCTACTCGGGATCTGACCCTCCGGGTGGAGTCCGTCAACATTTTGCCCCATTTGTTCGGCCCTTTCCCTATCTCTTAAATCCTTGGCCTCTCTGCTGTTCATCTTCTGTTGCACCGCACCCTCCGTATCATCCTACGTTTCATGTGTCCAAGATAAAACCTGTGTCTCACTGTCCTTTATCTTCTGTTTCCTGTATTCCTGTTCTATGTAGTCCCTGTTTTCTAGTTCTTACGGTTTTGATCTTTCTTCCTGGCCTGACCCTGCCTGCTGTTCTGTACCTTTCTGACACTGCCCTGGATTACGGACCTCCGCCTGCCCTGACCCTGAGCCTGCCTGCCATTTTGTACCGTACTGACTCTGCCCTGGATGACTGACCTATGCCTGCCCTGACCTGCCATTGGCCTACCCCTGAGTACTAAATACATCTCTGAGACTTGAACCATCTGCCTCACATGTCTGCATCTGGGTCTCACCCTGAGTCATGATATTTCAGCAGGACAATAACTTAAAACACAAGTCCAAATCTACAGTGGGGTTGTTTACCAAGAAGACAGTGAATGTTCTCGAGTGTCCGAGTTACAGTTTTGACCTAAATCTACTTGAAAATCTATGGCAAGACTAACAAATTTGACAGAGCTTGAAGAATTTTGGAAAGAATAATGAGCAAATGTTGCACAATCCAGGTGTGGAAAGCTCGTAGAGACTGTAATAATTTCCAAAGGTGCTTCTACAAACTATTGACTTGGAGGTATGAATAATTATGTAAATAAGATATTTCTGTATTTAATTTTCAATACATTTGCGAACATTTCTAAAAACATGTTTTCACTTTGTCATTATGGGGTATTGTGTGTAGATGGATGAGAAAAAAACATGAAAAAACAATAATCCATTTTGAATTCAAGAAGTAACCAAACAAAATGTGTAATAAGTCCAGGGGTATGAGTACTTTCTGAAGACACAGTGAGCTCCAATGGTTTTGGGACAGTGACAATATTTTGGGTTGTTTTGGCTCTGTACTCCAGCACTTTGGATTTAAGATGATAAAATGACTGAGGTTAAGGTGCAGACTGTCAACTTTAATTTGAGGGATTTTTTCAATCATATTGGGTGAACAGTTTAGAAATTACAGCACTTTTTTTTACATAGTCTCCCCATATTAGGGGACCCAAAGTATTGGGAAAAGTTCACTTATGTGTATTAAAGTACTAAAGAGTTAAGTATTTGGTCCGATTTTCATAGTACGCAATGACTACATCAAGCGTGTGACTATAAATTGTTGGCTGCATTTGCTGTTTGTTTTAGTTGTGTTTCAGATTATTTTGTGCCCAACAGAAATGGGATGTGGTTCTACTTAGTTATATGGATATGTTTTAAGGTCATACGAAAGATCATATAAATCAATCTATGATGAAACATTATTTGGCCTTACTGCTATTAGCCCATTCAAACGAATTGAATAACAGATTCACTACATAGAACAACAGAATAGCCCCCCCAAAAAAATCTAAAGGATGTATTTAACACCTTATTTTTAGTACTAAACATTCTCCATATATACTTCCATACACACGTTTTGAGTCCTGTTGGAGTCCTAGAGCAAAACAACATGTACGTGTTCATGAGACTCTCATCTTTCCATAGAGTTGTCATAATAGTTTGGATGCTACAGACGATTTTGTGAGAAGACTGATTTTCGGGATGTGGTCTGACAAATGGTCTGACAAACATCGCTCTAGCTCTGTCATCTTTCACTGCAGATGCAGCAGTCCGACATAGGCGGATGCGGTGGATTGAGATATCTCTAGCTTAAATTGACAGATTTTTATGGGGTTTCCTTTATCTTATTATATTTTTCAAATGTAACCTTTATTTAACTAGGCAAGTCAGTTAAGAACAAATTCTTATTTACAATGACAGCCTACCCCGGCCAAACCTGGACTACACTGGGCCAACTGTGCGCCGCCCTATGGGACTCCCAATCACAGTCGGATGTGATACAGCCTGGATTCGACTGTAGTGACTGCACTGAGATGCAGTGCCTTAGACCGCTGTGCAACTCGGGAGCCCCTATTATGCTCATTTGATTTCCGCGGGGTCATGGATATCGACCTTCGAGGGTTTAAATCACATTTTATGAAGGTAAATTGTAGAAATAAATGGGTCTTATGAATTTGGCTCTGCTAACTAGTGACGATCGTGTGACTGTGCTGCTACCAGCTTCCATTCCTCCACTGTCCCTCTCCCGCTCAAACCAGTGGTCCTCTGATCGCAAGCACATGTGACCGCCCACCTGACAAACAGACCAGGGGTGCATTCAGCAGCATGCAAAGTTTTGGAATGTTCAGATAGAAGTACGCTATATAGAACAAACACCCCTCTCTGACATGTAGAATAAGGAATCACATTGACTATTCATGATATACTATCTATCTGCAATGTTTGACAAACGAACGTGTTCCTGCTGTCTAAAAAAGTTGTCTTTATTACAAGGAATGGTATTGTTCTCTTGAACATCTCCATCATCATCATCGTGACAGATCATCTGATTACAAGATAGATAGATAATGAATTGATTGATGGACATGTTATTATTCTTATATTCTAGAATCATAGTCATATTTTAAATTACACTGATTCAACTCCCAATGACAACTTTCTCTCTCCCCCCATACATTTTTGGGGCATGGCCTATCAGGCTATTAGTTCTCTCTTTCTCTGACCATGCTTAGAATAATGCCTTGTAATGCTTGTTAACCAAATACAATTGTATTTGTAACATTTGGCGAACACAACCGGTGTAGATCTTACAGTGAAATGCTTACTTACAAGCCCTTAACTTCTCTAGGGTAGGGGGCAGCATTCGGAATTTTGGATGAAAAGCATGCCCAAATTAAAAGGACTGCTAACTCGGGCCCAGAAGATATGATATACATGTAACTGGTAGATTTGGATAGACACTCTAAAGTTTCCAAAACTGTTAAAATAGTGTATGTGAGTATAACATAACTGATTTAGTAGGTGAAAACCTGAGATAAATCTATTCAGGAAGTAGTTTTTTGTTTTGTTTTGTATTTTTCTATTCAATGCCATTACAGTATCCATTGACTTAGGACTCCAGTTGCAGTTCCTATGCCTTCCACTAGATGTCAACAGTCTTTAGAAATTGTTTCAGGCTTATATTCTTCTAAATGAGGGAGTAAGATCAGTCTGAACGAGTGGACCCTACCGTGTCGCAGAGCTTTTTCATGTGCATGTGCATTTCTTTTTTACCTTTAATATTGACAATGTTATTGTCCGGTTGAAATATTATAGATAATTTAGGCTAAAAACAACCTGAGGATTGAATATAAACATCGTTTGACAATTTTGATTTTTTTGTCTGATTGTTTTGACTGTGTTTGAGCCTGTGGATTACTGAAGAAAACACGCTAACAAAACTGAGGTTTTTGGATATACAGAGACTTCATCGAACAAAAGGAACATTTATTGAGTAAATGAATGTCTTCTGATTGCCACCATATGAAGATCATCAAAGGTAAGAGATTCATTTTATCTCTATTTCTAAGTTTTGAAAAGCTTCTGCTTGGCTGGTTACTGTTTGTAATAATTTGTCAACTGGGCTATGTTATGGGCTAGGTATGTTCTGGCCTAGGTATGCTTTAGCCAAAAAGCATGTTATAAATATGACACTGTGGTTGGTTTAACAAGAAGTTCATCTTTAAACCTATGTAAAATATGTTTTGTTTTCAGAATTTTTATAATGAGGATTTCTGTAATTGAATTTGGCGCTCTGCAATCTCACTGGATGTTGGCCAGATGGGACGCTAGCATCCCACGTACCCTAGAGAGGTTAAGGAAGTCTCAACGTTTTGCTCGCCTGAGGTAGAGTATCTCATGATAAGCTGTAGACCACACTAACTCCCTAGACAGTTTTCATCTATATTCTTCGTAGCTGTCTATTTACCACCACTAATCAATGCTGGCACTAAGACCGCACTCAATGAGCTGTATACGGCCATAAGCAAACAGGAAAATGATCATCCAGAGGCGTCGCTCCTAGTGGCCAGGGAAACTTAAATCTGTTTTGCCTAATTTCTATCAGTATGTTAAATGTGCAACTAGAGGTGAAAAAAACTCTAGACCACCTCTACTCCACACACAGAGATACATACAAAGCTCTCCCTCGACATCCCTTTGGCAAATTTGACCATAATTCTATCCTCCTGATTCCTGTTTACAAGCAAAACCTAAAGCAGGAAGCATCAGTGACTCTGTCAATAAAAAAGTGGTCAGATGACGCAGATGCTAAACTACATAACTGTTTTGCTAGCACAGACTCAAAATGTTTTGCTAGCACAGACTTGGATTCTTCCGATGGCATTGAGGAGTAAACCACATATGTCACTGGCTTCATCAATATGTGCATCGTATGTGTGAATATGTGAATCTTTACACTCTCTTTGGATAATTCATTCCAATCATTTAAAAGTTAACAGCAGGTATTTTGCATGTAAGTTTCAGTATTTTGTGACTGTACATACATCCCTCAACCAAAAGCCATGGATTACAGGCAACATCCACACTGACCTAAAGGGTAGAGCTGCCGTTTTCAAGGAGTGGGACTTACCCGGAAGCTTATAAGAAATCCCGCTATGCCCACCGACGAACCATCAAACAGGCGGCAAAGGGTCAATACGGGACTAAGACTGAATCGTACTACAATGGCTCCGACGCCCGTCAGGTGTTACAGGGATTATAAACTATTACAGACTACAAAGGGAAGCACAGCCAAGAGCTGCATAGTGACACGAGCCTAACAGACGAGCTAAATTATTTCTATGTTCTCCAACTCTTCTCCAAAACCCAGATCTTCTCCAAGTCATTAAGGTTTTGAGGCTGACGTTTGACAACTCAAACCTTCAGCTCCCTCCACAGATTTCCTGTGGGATTAAGGTCTGGAGACTGGCTAGGCCACTAGACCTTAATGTGCTTCTTCTTGAACCACTCTTTTGTTGCCTTGGCCGTGTGTTTTGGGTCATTGTCATGCTGGAATACCCATCCACGACCCATTTTCAATGCCCTGGCTGAGGGAAGGAGATTCTCACCCAAGATTTGACGGTACATGGCATCCATCGTCCCTTTGATGCGATGAAGTTGTCCTGTCCCCTTATCAGAAAAACACCCCCAAAGCATAATGTTTCCACCTCCATGTTTGATGGTGGGGATGATGTTCTTGGGGTCATAGGCAGCATTCCTCCTCCTCCAAACATGGCGAGTTGAGTTGATGCCAAAGAGCTCCATTTTGGTCTCATCTGACCACAACACTTTCACCCAGTTGTTCACTGAATCATTCAGATGTTCATTGGCAAACTTCAGACGGACATGTATATGTGCTTTCTTGAGCAGGGGGACCTTGCGGGCACTGCAGGATTTCAGTTTTTCACCAATTGTTTCCTTGGTGACTATGGTCCCAGCTGCCTTGAGATCATTGACAAGATCCTCCCGTGTAGGTCTGGGCTGATTCCTCACCGTTCTCATGATCATTGCAACTCCACGAGGTGAGATCTTGCATGGAGCCCCAGGCCAAGGGAGATTGACACTTCTTTTGTGTTTCTTCCATTTGTGAATAATCGCACCAACTGTTGTCACCTTCTCGCCAAGCTGCTTGGCAATGGTCTTGTAGACCATTCCAGCCTTGTGTAGGTCTACAATCTTGTCCCTGACATTGGAGAGCTCTTTGGTCTTGGTCTTGGCCATGGTGGAGAGTTTGGAATCTGATTGAATGCTTCTGTGGACAGGTGTCTTTTAAACAGGTAAGAAACTGAGATGATTTTTGACATGCGTTTTTCTGGATTTTCTTGTTATTCTGTCTCTCACTGTTCGAATAAACCTACCAATAAAATTATAGACTGATAATTTCTTTGTCAGTGGGTAAACGTACAAAATCAGCAGGGAATCAAATACTTTTTTCCCTCACTCTACATGTACATATTACCTCAATTACCTCAAAAACGGTGCCCCAGCACATTGACTCTGTACCGGCACCTCTTGTATATAGCCCCGTTATTATTATTCTCTTTAATTACTTGTTAAGGTATTTTCTTAAAACCGCATTGTTGGTGAAGGGCTTTAAGAACCAGTGTATCTTTAATTATATGTAGAACATGTATCTTTAGTCAAAGTTTATGATGAGTATTTCTGTTATCTGGCGAAGCTTTCTATAATTCCTCCAGATATTTTGGAGATTTATGGATATAAAATGCATATTATCGAACAAAACATAAATGTACTGTGTAACATGTCATATGACTATCATCTAAGAGGTTAGTGCTAGATTTTTTTTTTTATCCTGCTTTTGTGATTTTTATCTTTTGCTGGAAAAAATGGCTACGTTTTTTCTTTGGTTCGGTGGTGGTCTAACATAAACATATGTTGTGTTTTCACTGTAAAACATTTTACAAATCTGACACACTCGGTAGATGAACAAGGTGTTTATCTTTCATTTGAGGTATTGGACTTGTTAATGTGTGGAGGTTAAATATTTCTAAAGAATAGTTTTTCAGTTGAACGTGGGGGTGGAGTTCCTGTAGGGGAACCCATCGCCTTAACTGTTATGGCTGCATCCCTTTGTTCTCAATTTCCGCCTGTAGCTCAGCCCCAGAGGCAAGGATATGCATATTCTTGGTATCATTTGAATGGAAACATTCTGAAGATTGTGGAAATGTTAATTGAATGTAGGAGAATATAACACAGTAGATCTGGTGGAAGAAAAGAGAAAGAAAGAGCATACGTTTTCTGTTTTGAATTGTTGTAGTATCATCTTTCACATGTACTAGAATAGCCACACAGTCAGATAGGATGCTGGAGATAATTTTGATGGATAACACAAGAGGGCAACTGTAGGTGTGCAAAGTTTCAGACTGATAATTTCAGGAATGGGTGAGCTACATGACATTTAGCATGAAGTCACCCAGGTGTCCCACACAAGTTGCCCAAATGTCCCCAAGTGGCCGAATTGGTGAAATGACCTATAACTATATACAGCAGTGCAAATAACTATATACAACACATCAAAAAGCAATTCTAACACACACACACAAAAACAATGTTTAAAAAAATATTAGAAAATAAATATAGAAAAAAAACTGTACACCCCTTGGAAATCCTCGTCACAGTATTTTGCTGCCTGTGCCCTGTCCCATAGCAGTCTCTTTCTGATGTAAAGCAGAGGCAAACTGAACAAGTGGTGCATTTCATGCGACACAGAACACAACGACGCTTCCATGCTGTGCCCTTTTGGCCTTGAGGCACAGTCATGCCTGCAGTAATGAACTGTGGCATATGAACACCACAGGTAGAGCGGGCAGCTTGGCACCGGGGCCTCCCAGTCGGAGTTGCTATCACTGTGAAAGAAAACATATTTTTATTTTATTTGTATTGTATGAGCCTTTTATCATCACATAAAATAAACAGATACAGTGCCTTGTGAAAGTATTCGGCCCCCTTGAACTTTGCAACCTTTTGCCACATTTCAGGCTTCAAACATAAAGATATAAAACTGTATTTTTTTGTGAAGAATCAACAACAAGTGGGACACAATCATGAAGTGGAACGACATTTATTGGATATTTCAAACTTTTTTAACAAATCAAAACAGCCCCCTTAAGTTAATACTTTGTAGCGCCACCTTTTGCTGCGATTACAGCTGTAAGTCGCTTGGGGTATGTCTCTATCAGTTTTGCACATCGAGAGACTGAAATTTTTTCCCATTCCTCCTTGCAAAACAGCTCGAGCTCAGTGAGGTTGGATGGAGAGCATTTGTGAACAGCAGTTTTCAGTTCTTTCCACAGATTCTCGATTGGATTCAGGTCTGGACTTTGACTTGGCCATTCTAACACCTGGATATGTTTATTTTTGAACCATTCCATTGTAGATTTTGCTTTATGTTTTGGATCATTGTCTTGTTGGAAGACAAATCTCCGTCCCAGTCTCAGGTCTTTTGCAGACTCCATCAGGTTTTCTTCCAGAATGGTCCTGTATTTGGCTCCATCCATCTTCCCATCAATTTTAACCATCTACCCTGTCCCTGCTGCTGCCACCACCATGTTTGACAGTGGGGACTGTGTGTTCAGGGTGATGAGCTGTGTTGCTTTTACGCCAAACATAACGTTTTGCTTTGTTGCCAAAAAGTTCAATTTTGGTTTCATCTGACCAGAGCACCTTCTTCCACATGTTTGGTGTGTCTCCCAGGTGGCTTGTGGCAAACTTTAAACAACACTTTTTATGGATATCTTTAAGAAATGGCTTTCTTCTTGCCACTCTTCCATAAAGGCCAGATTTGTGCAATATACGACTGATTGTTGTCCTATGGACAGAGTCTCTTACCTCAGCTGTAGATCTCTGCAGTTCATCCAGAGTGATCATGGGCCTCTTGGCTGCATCTCTGATCCGTCTTCTCCTTGTATGAGCTGAAAGTTTAGAGGGACGGCCAGGTCTTGGTAGATTTGCAGTGGTCTGATACTCCTTCCATTTCAATATTATCGCTTGCACAGTGCTCCTTGGGATGTTTAAAGCTTGGGAAATCTTTTTGTATCCAAATCCGGCTTTAATCTTCTTCACAACAGTATCTCGGACCTGCCTGGTGTGTTCCTTGTTCTTCATGATGCTCTCTGCGCTTTTAACGGACCTCTGAGACTATCACAGTGCAGGTGCATTAATACGGAGACTTGATTACACACAGGTGGATTGTATTTATCATCATTAGTCATTTAGGTCAACATTGGATCATTCAGAGATCCTCACTGAACTTCTGGAGAGAGTTTGCTGCACTGAAAGTAAAGGGGCTGAATAATTTTGCACGCCCAATTTTTCAGTTTTTGAATTGTTAAAAAAGTTTGAAATATCCAATAAATGTCATTCCACTTCATGATTGTGTCCCACTTGTTGTTGATTCTTCACAAAGAAATACAGTTTTATATCTTTATGTTTGAAGCCTGAAATGTGGCAAAAGGTCGCAAAGTTCAAGGGGGCCGAATACTTTCGCAAGGCACTGTATGTATTGATTGTATAGAGCATAGGGCACAGTCACTAAGGTGTTCCATTCACCTCCGGCCTTTGTTATATATATATATATATATATATATATATATATATATATACACACACACACACACACACACACACACACACACACACACACACACACACACACACACACACACACACACACAAAAACAAACTACACATTTCATTGCAAAAAATATATATATATTCATAACACTCCAAGATTCCTCAAACAAAAAATCTGTCTCACTTTCACTTTAGAGTTTGACTTCGCTTTACATGATGTAATTCGCCAGGATATCTTCAATGAAATTGTTGAAACTACAACTTTCCGAAATACAGCTGTGCGTAAAAAGCCTTGCAGCAACTGCTCTGATCGTCAAGGCGAAAATGGAGTTCCCTGCGAGTGCGATTACAACCAAGGAATTGTGGTCCAACCCCAAACCATTACATACTGGCGTTTACCTCAGCTCATTGGCTATCTACCCAGCTAGATTTCAAGAAGATCAGTGGTCATTGGGCAGAAATAGTCAATCAATGAATCTTCGCTAAAATTATTGGTGCGTCAGGTAGTCATTTATCGTTGTCTTCAAATCAGTCAATTCTCCCCGCAAAAAACACCAATGATGTTTGACTGTGTTGCGAACATCCAGAGGAATGCACTGAAACCCACCATGACTATATAAACTATTGTTTACATGGGCGAATCACGCCAAATGCTCCGTAAAAAAATGATAGAGTTGGAATTCACGGCACAAATAGTTTACAAAATGTTTAGATTTAGGCTATAAAAATTGATTTTATCAAAGAAAACGGCACTTCATTTGATCAATGGGATACTCAGGAAGAGAAATAAGAGCAAGATATCAGAATGTAAGTCATAATTTTACCTTCAGATGTGAAAGTCTAAAAACTGTCATGGCGGAAAATGTTTCTGTTCTTGATTGCTCTTCTCAAACAAAAGCATGGGATTTGTTCTGTAATAGCTATTTTAAATTGGAAAACGTAGTTTGATTACCAAGATTCTAATCTTTTGAAGGGTGTAAGACACTTGCATTTTCAAGAATGTTTAATGTTACGAAATTGTATTTTTAGTTGTCACTCTGAAATTTCCCCTGATGTTGGTCCCTGTACGGGGATCGCAGCCATAACAGGTTTTAACAAGAAGTTAAGATATTTTTTCTGATGTATGACTATTTCTGTCATTTGAATTTCACGCTCTGCAATTTCCCCGGGTGTTGTTGAGGTGTGTCGCTAGCGGAACGCCTGTGCCAGAAAGGTTAAATAGCTTAGAAAATTCCGGAAAATTATGTTATGGCTTGAGAAGCTTCTGATTGGCTAATTGACATCATTTGAGTCAAATGGAGGTGTACCTGAAGCCTAGCTTCAACTGAGTGCCTCTTCGCTTGACATCATAGGAAAATCAATCAAAATCAGCCGAGACCTCAGAAAAAAAATGGAGACCTCCGCAAGTCTGGTTCATCCTTGGGAGTAATTTTCAAATGCTTGAAGGCATCGGTACAGACAATAGTAAGCAAGTATAAACACCATGGGACCACGCAGCCGTCATACCTCTCAGGAAGGAGATGCGTTCTGTCTCCTAGAGATGAACGTACTTTGGTGCGAAAAGTGCAAATCAATCCCAGAACAACAGCAAAGGACCTTGTGAAGATGCTGGAGGAAACAGGTTCAAAGTATCTATATTCACAGTAAAAACGAGTCCTATGTCGACATAACCTGAAAGGCCACTCAGCAAGGAAGAAACCACTGCTCCAAAACCTCCATAAAAAAACCAGACTACGGTTTGCAACTGCACATGGGGACAAAGATTTAACTTTTTGGATTTCCTCTGGTCTGATGAAACAAAAATAGAACTGTTTGGCCATAATGACCATCGTTATGTTTGGAGGAAAAAGGGGGACGCTTGCAAGCTGAAGAACACCATCCCAACCGTGAAGCACGGGGGTGGCAACATCATGGTGTGGGGGTGCTTTGCTGCATGAGTGTGCGCAAGTCAAATAAATAATCGTAAAGATTATGGATATTAAACATTTAGGTATATACAAGTGTCTTATATTAAGCTTAAATTCTTGTTACTCTAACTGTATTGTCCGATTTATAATTTGCTTTACAGTGAAAGCATACCATGCAAGTGTTTGAGGACTGCGCCTCACATCAAAATATTTTTCAGCCAGCACAGGTTTCATAAATTCACAAATAGCGAATTAAATATTCCCTTTATTTTTGAAAATCTTCCTTTGATTTACAATCCAAAGGGTCCCAGCTACAACATGTTACTATATCGTTTTGTTAGATAAAATCTTTCTTGATATCCCAAAAAGTTAATTTAGTTGGCACTATCGATTTGAGTAATCCACTCATTCAACATGCAGAGAAAGAAATCAGAAAAACTACAACCAAACCTTGTTTCAACAAGTCAAAATCTATTTCTATTTATTTTCTCAGGTATCCTAAAATTCAATTGTATGTTCAAATGGAAAGCAAAATTAGCAGGTACCCATCCTCTTCGTCGCACGCTCAAACACGGATTTCCAATCTGGTATCGTCGTACTAATACTCTTTTCTTCTTCATTATTCATGTACAAACCTGAAATATTGAACAAAGACTGTTGACATCTAGTGGAAGCCATAAGAATTCTAATCTGGGAGCTGGAATTGCAAGAGCATTGGCTCTGAACAACAAAAAATATCCCGTTGGTTTTGCTTTGGATCTTCTGCTACCATATCAATTGTGTTATAGTCTCATACATTATTTTAACATTTCTACAAACTGCAAAGTGTTTTCTATCCAATTATATGTATATCCTGGCTTCTGGGCCTGAGTTTACTTTGGGCACGTCAGTCAGCCGGAAATTAAGAAAAAAGGACCTTAGCCTGAAAAAGTTAACCTGTTTGAGCACATGAACCACTTGTGGGACACCTACGACAACATCCGGTGAAATTGCAAAGCGCGAAGTTCAAAATACAAGTAATGTAATTTTAAACATTCATCAAAATACAAGGGTCATACATCATTTAAACGTTTAACTTCTTGTTAATCCAACCACGTTGTCAGATTCCAAAAAGGCTTTACGGCGAAAGCATACAATGCGATTATCTTAGGACAGCGCCCTACACCAAAATACTTTTTCAACCAGCACCGGCGTCACAAAATCCCAAATAGTGATTAAATAAATCACTTACCTTTGAAGATTTCCCCTGTTTGCAATCCCAAGGAAACCAGCTACACAATGAATGGTTGTTTTGTTCGATTAGGTCCTTCTTTATAGCCAAAGAAGTCAGTTTAGTTGGAGTCAATGATCTCAGTAATCCACTCTTTCAACATGCATACAAACTAATCCAAAGAGTTACCAGTAAAGTTCGTCCAAACAAGTGAAATTATTTTTTTGTTTCTAATTAATCCTCAGGTACTCTAATATCTAAATAAATTATAATCTTTAAGACGGAGAAAAGCATGTTCCATAGGAAAGATAAATAACGAAGAGCATGCACCTCATTCACGTGCCAACAAGACTACATTTCTAATGAGAGACATTGTAGTTTTTTCAACTACTTGCTTATTTTTAAAAAATCAAGCAAGTGTTGACATCTAGTGGAAGCCATATGAACTGTAATCTGGGTCCTATCTAATTGTATATCCCATAGGCAAGCATTAAAATGGACTGTGACCCCCCCAAAATTCTGGATTTATTTTCCTCTGGTTTTCGCCTGCCATATCCGTTCTGTTATACTCAGACATTATTTTAACAGTTTTAGAAACTTCAGAGTGGTTTCTATCCAATGCTACCACGTATATGCATATCCTAGCTTCTGGGCCCGTTATTTTGGGCACGTCAGTCATCCGATTTTCCAAACAAAAGGTTTTAATCCTTGCAAGGTTTTAATCCTTGCAAGGCTGCCGGGCCAAGACAGCATACCTAGCCACGTCCTCAGAGCATGCGCAGACCAGCGGGCTGGTGTGTTCATGGACATATTAAAGCTCTTCCTATCCAAGTCTGCTGTCCCCACATGCTTCAAGATGGCCACCATTGTTCCTGTTTCCAACAAGGCAAAGGTACCTGAACTAAATGACTATCGCCCCTGGCTGGATGCTCACTTTAGCCCGGCAAGTGCAGGGCGCTGGCAGAGGACGCACTGGGCTGTGAAGGCGCACTGGAGACACGGTGCGTAGAAGCACATAACATGGCGTCTGAACGGTGACACCGTAGGGAGAGTGTGCGGAGGAGACACAGGACGCACCGGACTGTGGAGGCGCACCGAAGGCCAGATGCATGAAACCGGTGCACATGACACCGGACTGGTGTCACGCTCCTCAGCACGCAAGCTCTGCAGCGAACTCAACACCAGCACCTCTCTCCGGAATCTTGCTCCTCACTCGACTCCCTGACTGGCTCTGGGTTACCCCTCGGCTCTGCCGCCCACTCTGTGTGCCCCCGCCAAAATGTTTTTGGGGCTGCCTCTCGTGCTTGCGTCGTTGACTTAACTCCTTGTATCGTCGCCATTCCTCTCTCGATGCCTCCATCTGCTCCCTTGGACGGCGATACTCTCCGGCCTGCATCCAGGGTCCTTCTCCATCCACGATGTCCTCTGATGTCCACTCCTCCTGGCCACGCTGCTTGGTCCATTTTTGGTGGGATCTTCTGTTACGTCCGTCGTCGGAAGCGTGGAAAGTGTACATCTTCTTTATTTAAAATGAACTCCAAAAAACAACAAAAGGTAAACAAACATAACGTTCTGCAGGGCTATACAGCTACTGTGCAAAAACAAGATCCCACAAACTCAGGTGGAAAACAGGCTTCCTAAGTATGATTCCCAAACAGAGACAACGATAGACAGCTGCCTCTGATTGGGAACCATACCTGGCTAACACAGAAGTAGAAAACTAAAATGCCCACCCAAATCACACCCTGACCTAACCAAATAGAGAAATAAACAGGCTCTCTAAGGTCAGTGCGTGACACATTGGTTGAATTTAATTCTTCTGACAGCCACATTTCTAACTCCACCCATAACTTTTAAACATTCCCAGACGGCATTAATGATTATAACCAACTGCAGGCCTAAAACCGAAGGTTTTAACCTTTTGAATGAATGATTATATTGAAGATTAAAGCCGCCTCTTAATGAGTTTGAGAGGGACGATCTGTTATCCAATGATTATTATTATTAACCCTACATTATAATGATATAAAAGCCCTTTAGAGATTAGATAACATGTTTTCAAACACTTGTTTTTCACAAGGGTTATTAGCAGGACAATAGACACGATGTTGTCCCAAATACCCCTCTCTGACTTAGGGTCCAGCATATCTCTTGATGATGTCAATGAATGTCTCGCCAGCTTTGATCCATGCCTGGGCCTGCAGTACGCAAAGTTGTTTGTTGTCAGACTAATCCTTGGGTCAAAACTACAGAACAGAACAAAACAAGAGAATACACATGGTTAAAGTCCACTCAAGTTTCTTCAACTGATGGGCTATCAGCAGGACAATAGACTCTTACTGAGTCCACCAAAATGCATTCTTTTCTAACCACATCTGGATGGATCCATAACGAATTACTATCTGAATAAATATCACTGAATGACAGAAATATTGGAATAAAGTAGGCTAATGAAGGCAACAAATTGTTGCTTACTGGAACACCCAAAGTCATCCAATTGTTAACTATTTCAGCACCTTTTTGAGCTGCTCTGAGACAAGCATAGGGACTGGTCTTGATAAATCAATTACATTTGTATTTTCACTGAATTTCCATTTGGGTTTTGGTTAGCCTACAATTATGGCGTGGAAATGTAAGGATTATTTTGCTTCTCACTCTTCATACTTGCTCTTCACTCAGTGTCACTACTCCCAACCTGTCACGTTGTATAGCATCATATTTTCGTGACGGAATCCTTGAGGGTTTCGTTTTTTGTTTTCTTTGGAATAGAATCAACATAATATTAATCAAATTAATTGAGCAAAATTTCTTAAAATCAGTCCCATATGTGACTCGATTCAGGAAACTAGGCATATGTCGCAAGTCATGACTTAACAGGAGAGCCGTTTGAACGTTCAAAGTGTATTTGGCAGAAAAGCCTCTTGAACATGTGAACTTTCATGTGCCTTAACAACAAACTCGTATGCCATTTGTAAATACAAAAAAAAAGTTAAAAACAAGCCTTGTTTGTTAAGCCACAGAAAAACACAGCAACCTTCCCACTAGCCATGATTGAGATAAGAGATAATGAGTGGGCTGGACATGCCGAGACAGGTGTTCGGATATGTCTACCATAGAAGCTTGTCAGTCTGTGTTGGTAATCCTGTCGAACACGGCTTTAAAAAAAAAAATTGTGTAGTGGAGCTTCATAAGTGTGGCTCTCCACTTTCTGGAGGATCAAGTTTTGAAATCAGTGGAATTATTATTATTTGTAAAAATTGTATTTCACCTTTATTTAACCAGGTAGGCTAGTTGAGAACAAGTTCTCATTTGCAACTGCGACCTGGCCACGATAAAGCGTAGCAATTCGACACATACAACAACACAGAGTTTCACATGGAATAAACAAAACATACAGTCAATAATACAGTAGAACAAAAGAAAACAAAAGTCTATATACAGTGAGTGCAAATGAGGTAAGTTAATGAAATAAATAGACCATGGTGGCGAAGTAATTACAATATAGCAATTAAACACTGGAATGGTAGATCGGCAGAAGATGAATGTGCAGGTAGAGATACTGGGGTGCAAAGGAGCAAAGTAAATAAATAAATAAATACCAGTATGGGGATGAGGTAGGTAGATAGATGGGCTGTTTACAGATAGGCTATGTACAGGTGCAGTGATCTGTAAACTGCTCTGACAGCTGGTGCTTAAAGCTAGTGAGGGAGATGTGAGTCTCCAGTTTCAGAGATTTTTGCAATTCGTTCCAGTCATGGGCAGCAGAGAACTGGAAGGAAAGACGACCAAAGGAGGAATTGGCTTTGGGGGTGACCAGTGAGATATACCTGCTGGAGCGCGTGCTACGAGTGGGTGCTGCTATGGTGACCAGTGAGCTGAGATAAGGCAGGGCTTTACCTAGCAGAGACTTGTAGATAACCTGTAGCCAGTGGGTTTGGCGACGAGTATGAAGCGTGGGCCAACCAACGAGAGCGTACAGGTCGCAATGGTGTGTAGTGTATGGGGCTTTGGTGACAAAACGGATGGGACTGTGATAGACTGCATCCAGTTTGTTGAGTAGAGTATTGGAGGCTATTTTATAGATGACATCACCGAAGTCGAGGATCGGTAGGATGGTCAGTTTTACGAGGGTATGTTTGGCGCATGAGTGAAGGATGCTTTGTTGCGATATAGGAAGCCGATTCTATATTTAATTTTGGATTGGAGATGCTTAATGTGAGTCTGGAAGGAGAGTTTACAGTCTAACCAGACACCCAGGTATTTGTAGTTGTCCACGTATTCTAAGTCAGAGCCAGAAGTAGGGCCAGAAGTATAGGGCCAGAAGTATACAGAATGGTGTCGTCTGCATAGAGAGGGATCAGAGAATCACCAGCAGCAAGAGCAACATCATTGGTGTATACAGAAAAGAGAGTCGTCCCGAGAATTGAATCCTGTGGCACACCCATAGAGACTGTCAGAGGTCCAGACAACAGGCCCCCCGATTTGACACACTGAACTCTATCAGAAAAGTAGTTGGTAAACCAGGCGAGGCAATCATTTGAGAAACCAAGGCTGTCGAGTCTGCCGATGAGGATGTGGTGATTGACAGAGTCGAAAGCCTTGGCCAGGTCGATGAATACGGCTGCACAGTAATGTCTCTTATCGATGGCGGTTATGATGTCATTTAGAACCTTGAGCATGGCTGAGGTGCACCCATGACCAGCTCTGAAACCAGATTACATAGCGGAGAAGGTATGGTGGGATTCGAAATGGTCAGTACTCTGTTTGTTAACTTGGCTTTCGAAGACCTTAGAAAGACAGGGTAGGATAGATAGGTCTGTAGCAGTTTGGGTCTAGAGTGTCACCCCCTTAGAAGAGGGGCTTTCCCATCTTTGGGAATCTCAGACAATACAAAAGAGAGGTTGGACAGGCTAGTAATAGGGTTTCCAACAATTTCGGTAGATCATTTTGGAAAGAGAGGGTCCAGATTATCTAGCCCGGCTGATTCGTAGGGGTCCAGATTTTGCAGCTCTTTCAGAACATTAGTTATCTGGATTTGGGTAAAGGAGAAGTGGTTGGGGCTTTGGCAGGTTGCTGTGGAGGGTGCTTGACCGGGCACTTGACTGGGTAGGGGTAGCCATGTGGAAAGCATGGCCAGCCGTAGAGAAATGCTTATTGAAATTCTCAATTATAGTGGATTTATCGGTGGTGACAGTGTTTCCTAGCCTCAGAGCAGTGGGCAGCTGGGAGGAGGTGCTCTTATTCTGCATGGACTTTACAGTGTCCCAGAACTTTTTGAGTTAGTACTACAGGATGTACATTTCTGTTTGAAAAAGCTTGCCTTAGCTTTTCTAACTGCCTGTGTATATTTGTTCCTAACTTCCCTGAACAGTTGCATATCACGGGGGCTATTCGATGCTAATGCAGAATGCCACAGGATGTTTTTGTGCTGGTCAAGAGCAGACAGGTCTGGCGTGAACCAAGGACTATATCTATTCCTAGTTGGGGATGGTGGGGAAGGCACTTTTAAAGAATAGCCAGGCATCATCTACTGATGGGATGAGGTCAATGTCATTCCAGGATACCCTGGCCAGGTCGATTAGAAAGGCCTGCTCGCAGAAGTGTTTCAGGGAGCATTTGACAGTAATGAGGGGTGGTCGTTTGGTCGCAGACCCATTACGGATGCAGGCAATGAGGCAGTGATCGCTGAGATCTTGATTGAAAACAGCAGAGGTGTATTTGGAGGGCGAATTAGTTATAATGACATCTATGAGGGTGCCCGTGTTTACTGATTTGGGGTTGTACCTGGTAGGTTCATTCATAATTTGTGTGAGATTGAGGGCATCAGGCTTAGTTTGTAGGATGGCCGGGGTGTTAAAGGCAAGTTTGTCTGTAAACAATTTTTGGAAGAAGTACTTGTGTCATGCACAAAGTAGATGTTCTAACCGACTTGCCAAAACTATAGTTTGTTAACAAGAAATGTATGTAAACTTCTGACTTCAACTGTATGTTTCTGCTTATAATTCCCCACATTTTGGTAAAAAAATGTAATTCTGCAAGGCAGTTAACCCACTGTTCCTAGGCCATCATTGAAAATAAGAATTTGTTCTCAACTGACTTGCCTAGTTAAAAAAGGTAAAATAAAATCCAACAATTTAATAATGTAATAGATTGATAGAATTAAGGCTTCAATCTAGTCAACATTGGCAATGTTCTCTGTCATCTTCATTCACATATCAAAGGCATTTAGGGATTGGGAAGAAAATGTAATAACACAAGAAAAACACTTGTCCAACATTTCCACATGACATCTGTTTGACCGGTTGTGAGGAAATAGAAAGCTGTGAAAATGACCAAAAGTTTTTGATAAGATTTCAGGTCGGCTTGGAGGCATATTTTATATGGATGAATTAATTGCTTTTATAATGCTGATAAAGTCAGCACCTCTACAGATGGTATCTAACTGAGTTTTCGCATTCTCTCAAGATGTTGAAGGAAAGAAAATAATATTTGTCCACTTCTGTTTTCAAGTCCAGATTTTGCCTACATTTGGTGTATAATGTTACTGCAAGAAATGCTTAATTCTGCAGGAGTTAATATTACGGTTATGTGAGAGGTTATAGACCTAAAGTCAGTGTCCAGATTACAGTTTCTGTTTAACAGTTCCCTTGACATTCCATAGGCCTATTTGAAGTCTCGTCTTGTGACTATAGAATTTGTAAAGTGCCTCACAATCATCGCACATAACATAGCGGCACTGCTATCATAGTCTTTTACCACTTCACTAAATCTTTCTCAAAGATTAATTTTCTGTCCCTCCCTTCTCTTAATATTCTACTCCCCTTCCGCAGCTTTTTTCTTATTGAATTAAACTTTAATAAATGTCCCTTTTGTCTCCGTGGATTGACCTTAACCTTTTCTGCCCGTTTCCGAAAGCATTTGGTGTGTAGGCGCGCCAAGCGCATACAGTTAGGCCCTAAAGCTTAGGCTTGTGAACTAATGCCAATAGATATAAATTGCACAATAATTATACATTTATGGATTTTTTTAAATATATTGTTTTCTCTTTATTCAACCTGCCCGCCATCCACCCGTCCTTCATTCACATAATATTTAATGACCCTACACCCATCTACTTCAAGGATATAACCACGACTGCGGGTTATGAGTCAACCCACGCATCACTATTGCACACAGAGTGAGTGCATGCAAGTTATTATGTGACTTGTTAAGCACATTTTTACTCCTGGACTTATTTAGGCTTGCCATAACAAAGGGGTTGAATACGTATTGACTCAAGACATTTCAGCTTTACATTTTTGAAATAATTTGTAAACATTTCGAAGAACAGAACTCCACTTTGACATTATGGGGTATCTTCAATATTCAGAAACTATTTGAAATCCCACACGAAGTAGGCAATTTGTATTGACAACAATTCTTCTATAACATAAAAATGCTAAGAACTTTTCAAAGACTATTTCAAAATGTAGATAACTCCCTCAATAAGATTTAGTACAGACCAGGCCTGCCACAAAATGTAGAAATAGCAGACTAATTTGACAACAATTCAGTGAATGCAACACATTTTAGATAGAGAAACTCAAAATATATTTTTAAAAAGTACAACATTTTCTCTATAAGATTTCTAGGACAAATTCATATTTCACACTGTCACTTTAGTGTTTGCATTTAGTCTACAACATGTCATGGAATTTCTGGAAGCACGGCCCCATCTGTGTCACAGAACACATAGAGCACCCAAAGGAGGATTCTACACATCTCCCACTTTTTGCCGTGTCCACTCTGGATGCACACCACACACCCTCTTTTGCTCCCTTCAAAGTTCACCAGGGAGTGTGGCCTGCTTTCAAATCATGAGTAACAACACCCCCTGGTATCAAATTCTTATCTCCCCGTTTCCTGCCTCTGTAGTCATCACAAAGTGAATGTACGAGCTGCATTTTGAATGCCTTCAGGGCCCAGCGCATGCGGTTTCTGGGAATCAAATCTTCGCAGGGTCCACCACACAATGTACGCATTTGTGAACCATCACATTGATTCGGTCTTATGTAGCAACATTTGAAAATGTGGTTTTTACATTGGATAAAAGTAGAGACTCAGAGCTAGAAAAGTGTATATCATACACTGCAGTTGAGGAACAATGGGAAAGTCATTCTTCTTTGAAGGTTGATAAACGTGTAACCCCACTTTTGAGGAAATGTCTTGAATGTTTTGGTACACCTACTGGAGAGCTCTTCTTTCTCTACACCCATTCAGCATCGTTCACACCCTTAAGCCTTAGCCCCACCCATATTTTTAAGGATTCACACGTGAGGCCATATGCTAAACAGAGTGAGTAAGATAGTGTAGTAAACTACCAACGATTTCAAAGTGGTAGAATCAACAAGCACTATTAAAAATACACTTTATTTAGTCTTTGGCCAATATCATAATCTGACTTTGGTGCAGGTAATTTTGTTCTTCACATTACCGTCTCTGGTAAACAATTACTATATCAAATAAAAGCAATGTTTATTTGTCACGTGCACAGGATACAGAAGGTGTAAATAGTACTGTGAAAAGGTTACTTGCATGGTAGAGTGTTTTGTTAAGACATGTAGCTAGCTAGCCAAACAAAGAACCATAATCCCAATCCATACTACTAGCAATTCAAACTGATTGTCAAAGCTAGCAACCGTGCATGAATCTGCAGATAGCTTAAGCTAACCAAATAAGTTCAATGTTAGCTAGCTAACATTAGGCTATAACTAGCAATCCAAATGGCTTTCCGAGAGACGGATAATATTGCTACAAAGATCATGCACGTAAAGTTAGCTAACAAGTACGCTTTAACTTGCAATGAAAATTACTTTCTGACTAAATGAAAAATGTATAATACCTGAAAATGTAGCTAAACTCTTATTCGTATATGGATAATCTGTTTCAGGCAAGTGCCCTGTTTATTATAGTCTGGCAATGAAGCACACAATTTAGGTGTTCCATTTAGAATCAGAGGATTATGAATTTACATTCCTCTAGCTCCTCAACTTTCTACGTACCATGTTCACCATAATCATAAATGAAAGGCCAAATATGGCTTTAAAAACACAATGTGATTGTATAGTTTTACATTTCATAATAATTTCAAATAATAAATATTAAGAGAATGCATTTTTCTATTTTACGGTAACATGAACCAAGACTCAAGACAGGAGTACAACAACCAGCTAGCTTCAAAGATAGCATTCTAAAAATACATTTTCAACACAGTAAATCAATCACAACATACAGTACCTGGCAATAAAGCACACACGTAAACATTCAGAACGTTTGTTTAGCACCAAGTAGTTAGCTAGCATTACAAAACAAAATGCAGCTAAATACTGAGTCTGATCTTCACACAGTTTGATCCATACTGTACATTCATAAGGCACTTTATACAGTTAGACTAGACCTGTATGAGGATTATGACATGTTATATCAAAAAAAGAAGCAGACCTCAAATTATGGACCATCTTCCCCATAATCATAAATGAAAGAGAACTCAAATATGGTGGCAATAGTGAACACCAGACCGATACTAGCGTATACAAGGAGAGGGCATAAGAACAATGCATAAGAGCCTTTAATAGAGACATAACATCTTGGAACTTACTCCCTTTAGAATGAGGATATAATATTTTGACGAACTCCATACAAATACATGCAGGTGAAAACTGCTCCTGCTACATATACATGGTTGAACGCTTCTCCTTCTCTGTTATGGATGCCATGTTTGCCCTTATTTCGAAGATGTAATACAACAGCCTTCTGTGTTCTGTTTACGACTCCCTCTCCATGTGCAACCATACTCTGCTTCCCCCTGGCATTCCACTGATTTCAAAACTCGATCAACTTCTTCTGTGACAACTACACTGTTGATGGTCATCAGAAGACTCTACAATGTCTGGTTCAATGAAAATGTCTTTATCTAAATCAGGGAGTTCCCCATCGTCTGATTAATTTTCATAAAATAGTCCATCACAACTTTTTTCTCACTGATCTTTACTGATAGTGCCTGCTAAATTCAGGGAAGCAAAGTTGAGAGCAGTAGAAACACTTTTGCAGCTGTCCATGATATCTTTCAAAAATGCTACAGTAGCAAGGATTATCTACACATACTGACCATCTCATGTTATAGACAGAAGCATGCTACATGGCAGACCAATCAGAACTCATCTCTCGGCATGTCCAGCCCATCCATTATCTCAGCCAATCATAGCTAAACCATCTAGGCTCATAATTTAACCATTTTACTCGTATTTACAGATGTCATGCAAGTTTGTTATTAAGGCACATGAAAGTTCACGTTACAGAAGGCATTTTTTCAACAACAAAAAAATCTTACTAAACCCCTCTGTTTAGCACATGGCCTAACATGTGAATCCTTAAAGAGATGGGTAGGGCTATAGCTTAAGAGGGTGTGAATGATGCTGAATGGGTGTAGAGAAAGAAGAGCTCTCCAGCAGGTATTCCAAAACATCCAAAGGGCCGTTTTCTCAAAAGTGGGGTAACAAGTTTATCAACCTTCAAAGCAGAATGACTTTTCCATTGTTCCTCAACTGTAGTGTATGATATACAATTTTCTAGCTCTGAGTCTCTACTTTTATCCAATGTAAAATAAACACAATTTCAAATTTTGCGACATAAGACCGAATCGAGGTGTTGGTCACATATAGGGCCAACAGCTAAACACTGTTCCACCACTGATCTGCTTGCTTGTATCAACCCGGTGATCATGACATTACTTGCTAATCTGAGAGCTATTCTCCAGGTTTCACAGCATCAAACACCAACAACATCAAACATATGTTTGCTGTTTACTTATTTCACTCAGGACTTGTCCAAAATCGTACCACCAAGCAACTTAGTACATACAGCATCTTGCACAGTGAAAAGTTGTGGTCGCTTCAGCGCCGTCATTTTGAGCAATGAAGTAAAAAAAGAATAACAAGTAATATGATGGCATACCCTGTTTCTGGTTGATGACAACAGCAACGATAATAAGACGCCAGGTTATTAGCAAGCTAAATTTGCAATATGGACAACAACATTATTGTTAGATAAACATGTCCATTCACAGCCACTATAGTAATTTAAATAACAACCGTCAACGGGTTTTAAGAACATCATTTAAATATTATAACAAAGTGGTTTCTCTCCCAACATTGGGATATGTTTAATCCTCATAAAAGATATACAGGTGTCAGTGTTCAAACTTGACATGTGATGACAATAAAACAGAACATGACCAGGGTGGCGAAAAAATAATTTATTTTCTATTCTATTTGAAAGCCATGGCCCTACTAAACCATGCCTCCAGTCTTCTGATCTGACCATGTGGGTCATAGCTCAATAACCCAGCATCAATAGCCCAACATCCTAATTAAGTGACCCAACTGGCTGGATCAAAATAACCCAATGTGTGTTCTGTCTAATATTTACCCAAATTGGGTTGTTTTGAACCCAGCATTTTTTGGGAGTGTACCTCTATAGTTAGATTCCACAAAGGAGGAAAGCCTAACTTTCCTTCAGCTTGAGTACATTGAAATACACACTAATTACAGAACTCTAAGAAATTGCTCTCATTTGTTAATATTACATTTTCAAACTCAAAAGACGTCTCTGGACATTGTCTTAAGGCCTCTCCGAATATAATGTGGTATTTCAAGCTAGACAGGCATGAGGATTTAATGATTCCGTATCATTTTTACTTATGCCTTGTAATAACTTTGAAAGAGCACTGCAATTTGTCTTCATTCTGTCTTGTAAGCGAATTGGCCAATTAATGCTCTTTCGTAATGCTCTTTTGTGAATCATATTCAGATATGACCCCGTTCTGGAGACTCATTTTGGAATTCTCAGAACAATATAACAGACTGCCTCTAGAATTCTGGATACTGCATATCACACAATAGAACACTGTACTCTCTTTGCCCTGCTTCATATGATGCATCAGACAGCTAGAATACATACAGTGCATTCAGAAAATATTCAGACCACTTTACTTTTTCCACAATTTGTTACGTTAGTCTTATTCTAAAATTGATTAAATCGTTTCCCTCATCAATCTACACAAAAATGACAAAGCAAAAACATGTTTTTAGAAATGTTTGCAAAGTTATAAAAAAGAAAAGCTGAAACACATTTACATAAGTATTCAGACCCTTTACTCAGAACTTTGTTGAAGCACTTTTGGCAGCAATTAAAACCTTGAGTCTTCTTGGGTATGACGCTACAAGCTTGGCACATCTGTATTTGGGGAGTTTCTACAATTCTTCTCTGCAGATCCTCTGAAGTTCTGTCAGGTTGGATGGGGAGTGTCGCTGCACAGCTATTTTCAGATCTCTCCAGAGATGTTCGATTGGGTTCAAGTACAGGCTCTGGCTAGGCCACTCAATGACATTGTCTTAGCTGTGTGCTTAAGGTTTTTGTCATGTTGGAAGGTGAACCTTCACTCCAGTCTAAGGTCCTGAGCAGGTTTTCATCAAGGATCTCTTTGTACTTTGCTCCGTTC
Source organism: Oncorhynchus kisutch (assembly GCF_002021735.2). NCBI lineage: Eukaryota > Metazoa > Chordata > Actinopteri > Salmoniformes > Salmonidae > Oncorhynchus > Oncorhynchus kisutch. The sequence continues at coordinate 6,482,656 of NC_034194.2, forward strand.
ATCTTTGCCTCAAGACTGACTCGTCTCCTAGTCCCTGCCGCTGAAAAACATAGCCACAGCATGATGCTGCCACAACCATGTTTCACCGTAGGGATGGTGACAGGTTTCCTCCAGACGTGACGCTTGGCATTCAGGCCAAAGAGTTCAATCTTGGTTTCATCAGACCAGAAAATCTTGTTTCTCATGTTCCGAGTCTTTAGGTGCCTTTTTTCAAACTCCAAGCAGGCTATCATGTGCCTTTTACTGAGGAGTAGCTTCCGTCTGGCCACTCTACTCTTGGTGGTTCCAAACTTCTTCCATTTAAGAATGATGGAGGCCAAATTGTTCATGGGGACCTTCAATGCTGCAAACATTTTTTGGTGTTCTTCCCCAGATCTGTGCTGCGACACAATCCTGCCAATTGAATTTACCACAGGCGCTCTCCAATCAAGATGTTGAAACATCAAGGATGACCAATGGAAACAGGATGTACCGGAGTTCAATTTCTAGTTTAATTGATAAGGGTCTGAATACTTATGTAAATAAGGTATTTCTGTGTATAATAAAATAATCTACAAATCTTCTAAAAACCTGTTAATGCTTTGTCATTATTGGGCATTGTGTGTAGATTGAGAAGGATAAATATGTATTTAATCTATTTTAGAATAAGGTTGTAACGTAACAAAATGTGTTAAAAGTAAAGGGATCTGAACACTTTCCAAATGCACTGTAGGTCTATGAAAGCCTAAACTGTATATACTCTGTTCGGCCAAGATGACAACTTTCCTGTACTCTACAGTCCTATTATTCCCATGATGACAATCATATCACATTCATAAGCTAAATGGGAAAAGTAGACCACTAGATTTCTATATATCTCAATTACTGTTAACAAGCACCAAGGGGATTTAAATTACGGATGACAACACTTGAGTGTGTGTGTAAATATCACTGTCGCTGACAAGTGCTCTGACTCTCTGTCCATAATCATGTTTTACTTCTCATTAACTGAAAGGTCTTCATTAGCTGGAGTATTGTTGGGGACCCAGACACAATGTTTCATTATCACTTTCAGCATTTCTAATTGTAATTTGTTTGCCCTGTCAGTTTATATTGTTTCTGGTCGGACTAGATGTTCTCTCTTGACGACAGGGACTGCGATGCCTCGATATGGAGAGAGGGTTATAAAGGATGGAATAAACTGAAGGCCCCAGCCAAGCCTCACCCCATATGCACATCTGAATGAAAATGAGACAAGCATGTGGAAAAGATTGCAGAGCGTGTCATCCTCCTATTAAACTCTGTGTCCTGAGAGAAGCAATTTTAACAAGGGCATGAATGGAAAGGTTTTTTTGTGGGGCCAGAAAAATGCACTGTACTGCTTTAATGGAAGAGAGATGTCATCTGCAACCAATTGCAACCATTTCAGTATTAGACCGCCGACAATGGATCTGCATTGTATCAGTGAGTGTGTGTGTCTCAGAGTGTGCGTACCAGTGTGTGTGCATACATGTGGGTGTGGTGTGCATACATGTGAATGTGTCTGACACAAATACGTCTTTCATGGCTTCACACAGCCGCCTTCCAAGCACCCAGCTGCTTTAGATCATCACTCAATCATGGTTCACCTCATCGTGGCTTAATTCTATCTGATACACACCAGTATACCCTGACCACCTTCACTGTGTCCCCCCCATTCAGAGTTCTGTCTGTCTGGTGCGATTGGTTCCACTGCGCCCCACCTTTATTGGACGCGCCCCACCTTTATTGGACATGCCCAGAAATGTGTTGAGTTGGCCATGGAAAGCCGGGAACAGCCTGAGACGTAATGAGGCAATGCCCAAATCGAATGTCTCCTGATTGAGTGTATTAATCAAGAAGTGCGTGACCATAATAATCCCTTGACAAAAAATGTTGCGTTATTCATGTACATTTCAGGAGCACTAACAGGAAAAATCTGAACGAACCTGAATGAATTACTTGAAATGAGCAGAACCAAAAGAGCTCTTTCTCAGAGTGGAGCAGTTCTCTCTCTTCGACTGCCATACAATGTGCAAAGGGCATTGGACATTGGAACAACAAAAGAAAATCACTCGAAAGTATGTTTCTTCAAAAGGATTAAAACCAAAACAAAAGGGCACTCTTTATTTCCAAAGCTTGTTTCAGTGTGCATTGGAACTCGCTGTCGCAATATGGAGGGAAAAAACTAACTTTACTCTTTCCCTTAATAAGCAGCAGTGTGCACATGCAAGAGAGAAACATATTTGGCTAGGCAGTGTTATTTTCCCTTCACCCAGACGCAACAATCCCCCTGTGTGGGTATGTGAGAAATGGAGACCCAGAAGCAGATTTATTCACTACTGAGCCTTCCTTCTACCCATTTGATCAAGAAATATCTCTGTGCACCATTTCCCATTGTTGGAACAAATGAGATTTTTTTACATGAAGCCCACTGCCTCTACTTGAAAAATTCCAACCCTTCCAAGAGATGCATTTTGCTCCTCATTTTTGAAGCTTTGTGGTGCATGCAAGGATCACAGCCCACATATCTCCAACCCCCCCCCCAAGTAACAGCCCTATAAAAGCCAAGGCATTACCTTAAATGCAAATGAATTTATTTCAATTTGTTTCCAGTGAATAAGCCAGAGCAATTTGATCTGCATTTGTGTGAAAGTAGTCTCTTGTGTGCACTGTATCCAGTAATTTGAATGTTCATTATTGGTTCATTAGCAGATCACTGTCTTTGTACCATTCACCCTCAGCCGCATCAATCCATCTCTGATAGTCGGCTGAAACATACATAGGAATCATTGAGTGGTTGTGCTTGACTGAATGTCTAATGATTTAAGACAAAAAACTTACGTCATCCTAGACTCCTTGCAAATGAGACAGTGGTTCTTTTGAGACAATGTTTTTCAGCTCCACATATTCATATTTATGTAGATTTGAACATTGATAACTCCCACCACCCATTTTAAATGCAAGAAGAACACCACCGTGTTTGCTAAATCGCTAAACATAACCATATCTCACGGCCTGGTCATGCATGATCCAACCCCAGGTTATTGTACTCACACACTGCATCAATTTCCCTATAGCTCTAAGGTCAATTATATTAGGCCAAAATGTATTCAGGCCTCTAAAAATGGACTTTGAGTGGGGTCCTTTGTGTTGAAATCTAAAAACCACGTCGGTGCCCTTTTTCCTTTTGATAATTACACATTTGCAGTTAATTATCTCTGGGGGTTGATAGCACAAATGAAAAGGGAAGTAATATCCAACCTGGGTGTGCAGCAATGTTCCCTCTAAGCTGTGAATTTGCTTACAGGGGTGGGCAATTCCAGTCCTCGAGGGCCTGATTGGTGCAACAGTTTTGCCTCAGCTAACACACATGACTCCAATAATCACCTAATCATGATCTTCAGTTTTGAATGCAATTTGATTAATCAACTGTGTTTTCTAGGGATGGAGAAAAAGTGTGACACCAATCAGGCCCTCGAGGACTGGAGTTGCCCACCCCTGTCTAGTGCGTGCAGTAGCCCCAGACTGCGGTGCAGCTCCCTAAGACAAATATCAGCCCACAGAGAGAAGTACGAGATCGAACTTCACTCAACTTTCTAGAGCACTGGTCACCAACTGGTTGATCGCGATCGACTGGTCGATCTCCAAGGCATTCCTAGTCGATCGTGAAACATTTCTTTAAAAACACAACGATAAAGCCTTGTGTTCATATTTTTTTTCCGCCTTGGTTTGTTGGCGGTAGGTGCACCCATTCAGCTTTCCTGCTCGCCGGGTGGACAAATTGTTGCCATTTTGAAACATTTCCCGTGTCTGATGGTGCAAACTCATTCTTCCTGGTGGTCCCAGAGAGCAAAACAAGTGCACTATAGGCCTACCACTGTTCAATCAATGGCTCAGATGACCGTGTCTGCAGTAATATAGCAGACATAAAAGAAAGCTACAGCAAAGTTGATACCGTGAGATTTCAAAACGTTTAAAACCATGACTAGAGAGACACTGTCAACGAAAACAGCAGCAAGATGCTATTTTTATGAGTGAGTTCCTGTTGAAGTTCTTACTCCGCAATGTCAATGCTTTGTATTCAGCACTTCCACAAGCCATAAAATGCGTGTTCTTCTTATTTCCACTCAGTGCTACAACAAGCACTGTAGCAGTAATGAATGAGTAGGAAAGGCTTGCATTGTTGTTATTATTAGCGGCTTAGGTCTTTTTTAATATTGAGGAATATTTCAATTTCTCTGTTCATAGGAGTTAAAACATGAATTTGTGCACAAAATAATGCGGAACGACTCTAGTTTCGCCATGACCTGGAAGACTGTGTCCCTTTTTGGTCAGTGTAAGTGGAGGAAAGGGAGAACGGAGGGATGTTGATCTCTCCCTCCACTGACTGATCATCAGATACAAGCACCTTCAGCCCAGTAAAATAAAAATAAAAAGCAAATTATTTAAATGTATGCTCACTCAGCTGTGCTTCACAAGTAATACAACAACATATCTATTACCACATCTATTATAGCCTACCTCCAAAAAAAATATTTGAATAAAAAAAAATGGCCTGGGAAATTGGCAGGTCAAATCAAGCAATGCCAATATTATAATAATGTATTGGGCCTAAAGCTTACTGCACAAACCTCATTGCGACAGTACTGTTTTTAATTGGTTAACGCCCCAGCGTGAGTTGTTTTATGAATGCGAAGTTAGAATGCACTCACTGTTCCAAATGTGATTGTTACGCAACAGGATAGTTAACTCGTGCTACCTGCTATTTCAACACTTAAATTTCAAATTATTTTCTAACAGTGTTGCAGACAATTTATGTTTGAGGCTTTACTGAGCCAGACAAACGTCTCTCTTCAAGAAGAGCCCAAGCACTTCCCTAGTGTTTCCGCAGATCAAGTATGCAACATTTGCACAGTTTTGCATGAACTGGCACATTTTCTGTCTTGAGATCACATTGCCTTCATTCTTGTTATCCTTATAAGTAATAACTTTGGATATGTGTGTGCAATGTGATCTCAAGACAGAAAATGTGCCAGACGCAAACTCGGTCTCAACCTTTAAGTCTTTACTGAAGACTCATCTCTTCAGTGGGTCATATGATTGAGTGTAGTCTGGCCCAGGAGTGGGAAGGTGAACGGAAAGGCTCTGGAGCAACGAACCGCCCTTGCTGTCTCTGCCTGGCCGGTTCCCCTCTTTCCACTGGGATTCTCTGCCTCTAACCCTATTACAGGGGCTGAGTCACTGGCTTACTGGGGCTCTCTCATGCCGTCCCTGGAAGGGGTGCGTCACCTGAGTGGGTTGATTCACTGATGTGGTCATCCTGTCTGGGTTGGCGTCCCCCCCTTGGGTTGTGCCATGGCAGAGATCTTTGTGGGTTATACTCAGCCTTGTCTCAGGATGGTAAGTTGGTGGTTGAAGATATCCCTCTAGTGGTGTGGGGGCTGTGCTTTGGCAAAGTGGGTGGGGTTATATCCTTCCTGTTTGGCCCTGTCCCACAGTGTCTCCTGACCCCTCCTGTCTCAGCCTCCAGTATTTATGCTGCAGTAGTTTATGTGTCGGGGGGCTAGGGTCAGTTTGTTATATCTGGAGTACTTCTCCTGTCCTATTCGGTGTCCTGTGTGAATCTAAGTGTGCGTTCTCTAATTCTCTCCTTCTCTCTTTCTTTCTCTCTCTTGGAGGACCTGAGCCCTAGGACCATGCCCCAGGACTACCTGACATGATGACTCCTTGCTGTCCCCAGTCCACCTGGCCATGCTGCTGCTCCAGTTTCAACTGTTCTGCCTTATTATTATTCGACCATGCTGGTCATTTATGAACATTTGAACATCTTGGCCATGTTCTGTTAAAATCTCCACCCGGCACAGCCAGAAGAGGACTGGCCACCCCACATATGCTCTCTCTAATTCTCTCTTTCTTTCACTCTCTCGGAGGACCTGAGCCCTAGGATCATGCCCCAGGACTACCTGACATGATGACTCCTTGCTGTCCCCAGTCCATCTGACCGTGCTGCTGCTCCAGTTTCAACTGTTCTGCCTTATTATTATTCGACCATGCTGGTCATTTATGAACATTTGAACATCTTGGCCATGTTCTGTTATAATCTCCACCCGGCACAGCCAGAAGAGGACTGGCCACCCCACATAGCCTGGTTCCTCTCTAGGTTTCTTCCTAGGTTTTGGCCTTTCTAGGGAGTTTTTCCTAGCCACCGTGCTTCTACACCTGCATTGCTTGCTGTTTGGGGTTTTAGGCTGGGTTTCTGTACAGCACTTTGAGATATCAGCTGATGTACGAAGGGCTATATAAATAAATTTGATTTGATTTTGATTTGATTCCTATAAAAGTAAGTGCCTTATTTTCTGTATTTCGTGTTGTCGATTCTACTGTAGTATACAGTATGTAGAGTACCAGTCAAAGTTTGAACACACCTACTCATTCAAGGGTTTTTATTTATTTGTACTATTTTCTACATTGTAGAATAATAGTGAAGAGATTAAATAACACAATCATGTAGAAACCAAAAAAGTGTTAAACAAATCAAAATCTATTTTATATTTGAGATTCTACAAAGTAGCCACCCGTCGCCTTAAACAGCATTCTCTCAATCAGCTTCACATGGAATGCTTTTCCAACAGTCTTGAAGGAGTTCCCACATATGCTGAGCACTTGTTGGCTGCTTTTCGTTCACTCTCCGGTCCAACTCATCCTAAAACATCGCAATTGGGTTGAGGTCGGGCAATTGTGGAGACCAGGTCATCTGATGTAGCACTCCATCACTCTCCGTCTTGGTCAAATAGCCCTTACACAGCATGGAGGTGTGTTTTGGGTCATTGTCCTGTTGAAAAAATGATAGTCCAACTAAGCGCAAACCAGAGGGGATGCCGTATCACTGCAGAATGTGGTAGCCATGCTGGTTTAGTGTTCCTTGAATTCTAAATAAATCAGACGGTGTCACAAGCAAAGCACCCCCAAACCATCACACCTCCTCCTCCATGCTTCACAGTGGGAACCACACATGCGGAAATTATCCATTCACCTACTCTGCGTTTCACAAAGACACAGTGGTTGTAACCATAAAATCTCAAATTTGGTCTCATCAGACCAAAGGACAGATTTCCACTGGTCTCATGTCCATTGCTTGTGTTTCTTGGTCCAAAAAATTGTTTTATTCTTATTGGTGTCCTTTAGTAATGGTTTCTTTTCAGCAAGTTGACCATGAAGGCATGATTTATGCAGTCTCCTCTGAAACAGTTGATGTTGAGATGTGTCTGTTACTTGAACACTGTGAAGCATTTATTTGGGCTGCATTTTCTGAGGCTGGTAACTCTAATGAACTTATCCTCTGCAGCAGAGGTAACTTTGGGTCTTCCTTTCCTGTGGCGGTCCCCATGAGATCCAGTTTCATCATTGCACTTGATGGTTTTTGCAACTGCACTTGCTGAAACTTTCAAAGTTCTTGAAATGTTCAGTATTGACTGACCTTCATATCTTAAAGTAATGATGGACTGGCATTTCTCTTTGCTTATTTGAGCTGTTCTTGCCATAATATAGGCTTGATCTTTAAAAAAAATAGGGCTATCATCTGTATACCACCCCTACCATGTCACAACACAAGTGATTGGCTCAAACACATTAAGAAGGAAAGAAATTCCACAAATTAACTTTTAACAAGGCACATCTGTTAATTGAAATCCATTCCAGGTGACTACCTCATGAAGCTGGTTGAGAGAATGCCAAGACTGTGTAAAGCTGTCATCAACGCAAAAGGGGCTACATTGAAGAATCTAACATCTAAAATGAAATTGTATTTGTTTAACCTGTTGCGACGAGCAATCCCGTATCCAGGATCTTAAGTATAGCCTCAAGCTCATTAGCATAACGCAACGTTAACTATTCATGAAAATCACAAATGAAATTAAATAAATATATTGGCTCTCAAGCTTAGCCTTTTGTTAACAACACTGTCATCTCAGATTTTCAAAATATGCTTTTCAACAATAGCAAAACAAGCATTTGTGTAAGAGTATTGATAGCTAGCATAGCATTTAGCCTAGCATTCAGCAGGCAACATTTTCACAAAAACAAGAAAAGCATTCAAATAAAATCATTTACCTTTGCAGAACTTCGGACAATTTCAATGAGGAGACTCTCAGTTAGATAGCAAATGTTCAGTTTTTCCAAAAAGATTATTTGTGTAGGAGAAATCGCTCCGTTTTGTTCATCACGTTTGGCTAAGAAAAAAACCCGTATCCGGGAGTGTAATTATAGCCTCAAGCTCATTACCATAACGCAACGTTAACTATTCATGAAAATCGCAAATGAAATTAAATAAATATATTGGCTCTCAAGCTTAGCCTTTTGTTAACAACACTGTCATCTCAGATTTTCAAAATATACTTTTCAACCATAGCAAAACAAGCATTTGTGTAAGAGTATTGATAGCTAGCATAGCATTAAGCCTAGCATTCAGCAGGCAACATTTTCACAAAAACAAGAAAAGCATTCAAATAAAATAATTTATCTTTGAAGAACTTCGGATGTTTTCAATGAGGAGACTCTCAGTTAGATAGCAAATGTTCAGTTTTTCCAAAAAGATTATTTGTATGGGAGAAATCGCCCCGTTTTGTTCATCACGTTTTGGCTGAGAAAAACAAACAAAAATTCAGTCATCAAAACGCCGAACTTTTTTTCCAAATTAACTCCATAGTATCGACAGAAACATGGCAAACGTTGTTTAGAATCAATCCTCAAGGTGTTTTTCACATATCTATTCGATGATAAGTCATTCGTGGCAGTTTGGTTTCTCCTCTGAATCACATGGGAAAATACATGCAGCTGGAGATTACGCACCAATTTCGACGGAGGACACCAGGCGGACACCTGGTAAATGTAGTCTCTTATGGTCAATCTTCCAATGATATGCCTACAAATACGTCACAATGCTGCAGACACCTTGGGGAAACGACAGAAAGTGTAGGCTCGTTCCTGGCGCATTCACAGCCATATAAGGAGACATTGGAACACAGAGCCTCAAAAATCTGGTTCACTTCCTTTTGAAGTTTCATCTTGGTTTCGCCTGTAGCATTAGTTCTATGGCACTCACAGACAATATCTTTGCAGTTTTGGAAACGTCAGAGTGTTTTCTTTCCAAAGCTGTCAATTATATGCATAGTCGAGCATCTTTTCGTGACAAAATATATTGTTTAAAATGGGAACGTTTTTTTAATCCATAAATTAAAAGAGCGCCCCCTATATCCAAGAAGTTAACACTTTTCTGGTTACTACATGATTCCATATGTGTTATTTCATAGTTTTGATGTCTTCTCTATTACTCTACAATGTAGAAAATAGTAAAAATAAAGAAAAACCCTTGAATTTGTAGGTGTGTCCAAACTTTGGACTGGTACTGTATGTAGGCTTGATGAGGGGAAAAAACTATGCAATTCATTTTAGAATAAAGCTGTAATGTAACAAAATGTGAAAAAAGTCCAGGGGTCTGAATACTTTCCGAATGCACTGCATGTGTGTCACCTTGTTTTTTGACATTATGCAATGCATTCTGGGTGTCATGTAAACGTCTGTCAGACTAAAGATGTTATAATGAGGTGAAGGAATGGTTGACTTACCTTTCGAGTAAACTTTCGGAAGTGACTGAAGAGAAGTGAATAATCATAGACGACACACCCCATTCAACATGCAGACCAAACTCATCTTGTCTCCTCTTATTATCTTTTGTTGACATGAAAAAACAAGCATGGCGGCACTCACAAACTACCCATCATCCCATTATTTTCGATTTCTAGAAAGTGCTTTCCTCAACTATTTTGATCAATGGTGAGCTCACCCGTGATGTGAGGAATTATAAATAGTAATTGCTAATTCATATTGTGGTTTCTGTCAGCCGGGAGTTATGTATGTAAATATGACCAATTGTGTTATGTCAATCTTTCCTCAGTTAGCAATAGGACTAATGTAGCCTACATTTTCCGGTTTGGATGATTGTGTATGCTGTCACTACTTCTGTGAATGTCTGAACAGTGCATCCAAAAATAAACTGGCCACATTCAGTACATAACTTTGTAAGGACTGTGTTTGTGCAAATTGTTTCTGTGAAAAAAAGTGTGGCCAGCTCAGATGCTAACTGTTGCAAGTTGAAATTGGACATTCGAAATAAGCGTTCTAATCACACCGGTTTGAGCATACGCTGCAAGTGCCCCTGTAAAAGTATCACACACATTTTTTGGTATGTGTGAAAAGGTTATGGCATGTTAAAAAAAATCTGAGCGGTAGATCTCGGCTTGCATTTTGACTCAAACTGATCGTGACTCAGAAAAGGTTGGTGACCATTGCTCTAGAGTTTTCCCTATTAACACTATTGATGGGTTCTGAATCCTAAACTTGAAAATGTGATATATCCTTATTCATGTCACTGAGGGAGAGGGGCATGTAGAAAGTTTACATTCTGTTAGAATATGTGACTCCCACCTGGATTTGGTCTTATGCAGCAAATTTTGAAATTGGGTTTTTTACATTTGTAAAAAGTAGAGACTCAGAGCTACAAAATGGTGTATCTGCATTTTTGAGGAACAGTGGGAAAGTAATTCTGCTTTGAAAGTTGATACACTTGTAAATTCACTTTTGAGAAAAGGGCCTTTGAATGTTTTGGTACCTACTGGAGAGCTCTCCTTTGTCTACACCCATTCAGCATTGTTCACACCCTCTCAAACCAGTCCCACCCATCTCTTTAAGCATTCACATATGAGGTAATGTGCTAAACAGTGAGTAGTGTAGTAAAGATTAAGACTAAATGTGGTAGTAGCCTACAATAAGGAAACATTTCAGGTAAACAGAATGTCCAGATGTAAAGATACCTTAATCGAAGATGACTGAAGTAAAAGTCACTCAGTAAAATACTACTTGGTGTTTGGTTTTAAAATACTTAAGTATCAAAAGTAAAAAGTACAAATAATTTCAAATTCCTTAAACCAGACGGACCAATTCTTTAAAGATTTTTTTTTTATTGATGTATTCCCAGGGGTACACTCCAAATCTCAGGCATAATGTACAAACAAAGAATGTATGTTTAGTGAGTCTGTGTTGTATGTCAAAATATCATGTCACGACCACACATATCAATATTAATTTTATATATCAATATTTTGATAAGTCTTGCCTAGTGGATGGGTCTCTACAGAAGGTGTAAACAGTACAGCCAAATGGTTCCTTGCATTGTAGCAGTAACTTCAATAGATAGGGTCAATATAAATAAAATAATATACAGTATGTACACAAACAATATCAATAACGATGGTGACAGATGAGGTAGTCGTTTGCATATAATCAGGGGTAAAGTGGCTGAGCAGCAGGATAATTTTTTTTAGCAGCAACGTATGTTTGTTAGGAGAGAGTCATTTGAATAGACGCACTGCAGCTAGTGCTGATGACTGGTGTCTATCCAACAACGCATGAAAAAGGGAATCTATATTCGGAGAGCCTGTTTCTGTCCTGCCCTTGACTTTGGTGCAGGGCATGTGATGGCCATAGTCTCTTTGTCACAAAACTCCTTGATCTTCTCAAAAATATACCTTTGTCTAGCTGTGTCCAGTCCAGGTGGTGCTTGTACAGGCAGACCATCTATGGGAGGAAGGATGTCAGCGTTGCGCAGCAGCTTAAATCTGGTCCCTACTGATTCTGAACACTCCTTGGTGACAACACCAGGCTCCAGAGCATTGAAACTGTACAACAGGAAATAACACTTCATACAAGTTAATGTTAGCTAGCAAGCCAGCCATCTAACGTCCGCTAACGTTAGCTAGCTAATAGCAGCTTTAAAACTTGTTAAGCCTATGGGTTCCCCTACAGGAACTACTACACCCCCCCCGTTCAGCTGAAACGGTGGCGCAGGGAATGCAAAAATATTCTTAGAAATATTTAACCTCCACACATTAACAAGTCCAATACCTCAAATGAAAGATAAACACCTTGTTGATTTTTTTAATGTTTTACGGCGAAAACACAGCACATATTTATGTTAGACCACCACCAAAACAAAGCGAATATGTAGCCATTTTGTACCGCAAAAGATAAAATGACAAAAGCACGATAAAAAACAATAATAATTCACTAACCTCTTGAAAATCTTCATCAGATGACAGTCATATGACATGTTACACAGTACATTTATGTTTTGTTCGATAATATGCATTTTATATCCATAAATCTCGGTTTACATTGACGCCATGTTCAGAAAATTCTCCAAAATGTCCGGAGGAATTATAGAAAGCTACGCCAGAGAACAGAAATACTCATCATAAACTTTGACTAAAGATACATGTTCTATATATAATTAAAAAGATACACTGGTTCTTAATGCAACCGCTGTGTCACATTTTTTTTTTACGTTACGGAAAAAGCCTAACATTGCAATAATCTGAGACAGCGCTCAGACATAACAATATTCTCCGCTATGTTGCAGTCAGCAGAAATACAAAATTACAACATAAATATTCCCTTACCTTTGATGGTCTTCGATCACAATGTAGTGCAAGGAGTCCTACTTCAACAATAAATTGTTTTGTTTCATAATGTTCAATTCTAGTGTCCATGTAGCAGCATCTGCTACCACTTTCAGCTCAAATGCCCAAAAAATGACTTCTGGTCCAGGGTAATTTTGCATCAAAACTTCCAAATTACATATTACAGGTCGACGAAACTGGTCAAACTATGTGCATAATCAATCTTCAGGATGTTAGAAACATACAAAACGAATAGCATTTCAACCGGGCAATCCTAGTTCATCTCGGGCTGATTGGAACAGACGAAGCACTCCAAACGCATACGCGCCTTCAAGCACATGAATCTTTTGCGACACTGTAGGAATTTCCTTCCCATTAGGTCAAAGTTCACAGCAAATGCTCCATTACACTTTCTACTGAATGAGGACATCTAGTGGAAGACATAGGAAGTGTTTCCAGATCCATAACTTGTTGGGAAGGGAGGGGGCGATGACATCAAATTTGCCCCAACTTTCAGGATTTCAAAACTAGTTTGCAAGATTGCCTGCCCTATGAGTTCTGTTATACTCACAGACATAATTCAAACGGTTTTAGAAACTTCAGAGTGTTTTCTATCCAATATTACGCAATTCATCCAAAGGGGAAATACTGCCCCCTATCCTTAACAATTTTTTAACTTGGGGTCTTTTGTTTAGACATGTAACGTTAATATTACCTAGATGTTACAGGCGAAACCCAGATAAAAATCCAACCAGGAAGTGACGCATTTTTTAAAACCGCGTCATGCCAATGACTCCTTATATGGCTGTGAATGAGCTACGAATGAGCTTACATTTTCTACGTATTCCCAAAGGTGTCTACAGCATTGTGATGTCTTTTTACGCATTTCCGTTGAAGAATAGCCGTAAGAGACCATATATAGCAAGTGGTCACATGGTGTCTCCCACAGAAAATCTTGCGTAAAATACTGAGGTAGCCATTTTTCCAATCGCTTCTTATGAGAAACCAATTGCCTCGATGGATATATTATCGAATATATATGTTAAAAACACCTTGAGGATTGATCCTTTGCCGTGTTTCTGTCGATATTATGGAGCTAGTGGTAGCATTTTCCGGTCGATTTCTCAGCCAAGCATGATGAACAAACGGGAGCTATTTCGCCTACAAAAATAATATTTTTGAAAAAAAAGGAACATTTGCTATCTAACATCTGAAGTTCTTCAAAGGTAAATTATTTAATTTGGTTGCTTTTCTTATTTTCGTGAAAATGTTGCCTGCTGCCAGCAGGGCCTAGCATAGCATTATACCATGATAAACTTACACAAATGCTTGTCTAGCGTTGGCTGTAACGCATATTTTGAAAATCTGAGATGACAGTGTGATTAACAAAAGGCTAAGCTTGTGTTTGAATATATTTCATTTGCGATTTTCATGAATAGGAAAAGTTTCTAGGGGTATTTATGTCCGCTGCGTTATGCTAATTTGTTTGAGGCTATGATTACGCTCCCGGATCCGGGATTGCTAGTCGCAAAAGTTACTCATAGACCAATTTTTTATGAATTATGACAATTAAAAACTGTTTTCTAAACCTTCATACGTTACTTCACTGAAGCCAACACAAGGTCAATGATGGTCCTGGTGGGCTCATCAATCAGCTAGTGTAAGGCAAACATTACAATTCTTAAGAGCTTTAAAAGTAGCATTGTCCTTTTTGAGCATGTCTTTATTAAAATCACCAATAACAATAACAATACAGGTAAGGGAATATTTACGTTGAAATTTTGTATTTCTGTTGACTCCAACATAGCGAAGAAATATTGTTACGTCTGAGCGCCGTCTCAGATTATTGCAATGTTAGGCTTTTTCCGTAACGTAAAAAAAAAAGTGACACAGCGGTTGCATTAAGCATGTCCCAGTTTAGGTCACCTAGTAGCACGAGCTCAGAAGATAGATGGGGGGCAATCAGTTCACATATGGTATCGAGGGCACAGCTGGGGGCAGGGGGAGGTTTATAGCAAGCCGCAACAGTGAGAGACTTGTTTCTGGAAAGGTGCATTTTTAGAAGTAGAAGCTCAAATTGTTTGGGTACAGACTTAGAAAGTAATACAGAACTCTGCAGGCTATCTTTGCAGTAGATTGCAACACCGCCCCCTTTTGCAGTTCTATCTTGGCGGAAAACATTATAGTTAGCAATGGAGATTTCAGGGTTTTTGGTGGTTTTCCTAAGCCAGGATTCAGACATGGCTAAGACATCTGGGTTGGCAGAGTGTGCGAAAGCAGTGAGTAAAACAAACTTAAGGAGTAGGCTTCTAATGTTAACATGCATGAAACCAAGGCTTTTACGTTTATAGAAGTCAACAAATGAGAGCACCTGGGGGGTGGAAGTGGAGCTAGGCACTGCAGGACCTGGATTAACCTCCACCTCACCAGAGGAACAGAGGAGAAGTCGGATAAGGGTACGCTAAAGACTATACGAACTGGCCGTCTAGCACGTTCAGAACAGAGAGTAAAAGGAGCAGGTTTTTGGGCACGATAGCATAGATTCAAGGCATAGTGTACAGACAAAGGTAAGGTAGTATGTGAGTACATTGGAGGCAAACTTAGGCTTTGAGTAATGAAGAGAGAGATATAGTCTCTAGAGATATTTAAACCAGGTGATGTCATCGCATATGTAGGAGGTGGAACAACATGGTTGGTTAAGGCATATTGAGCAGGGCTAGAGGCTCTACAGTGAAATAAGACAGTAATCACTAACCAGGACAGTAATGGACAAGGCATATTGATATTAGAGAGAGGCATGCGTAGCCAAGTGAACATATGGGTCCAGTGAGTGGTTGGGCTGGCTGGGGACACGGCGATTCAGAGACTTAGCAGGCTAACAAGCTAACAGTTAGTAGGCCGGAGCTAAACAAGCTAGCATCTAGTAGACCAGGGCAAGCTAGCAGTTAGCAGGCCGGGTTAGCAAGCAAGCAGTTAGCATGGGCTAGAAGTTAATAGACCAGGGCAAGCTAGCAGTTAGTAGACCGGGTTAGCAAGGAAGCAGTTAGCAAGGGCTAGCAGTTAGCAGACCAGGGCCCGGCAGTTTAGCAGTTAGCAGACCAGGTTAGCAAGCAAGCAGATCGCAGGGGCTAGAAAGTTAGCCTTTGGGGGGGACGTCGCGATGGGGGTAAGTCTGTTTTTGCCTCTTCGTGCGGTGACGTCGATAGACCAGTTGTGGAATTAGTAGGGTTCCAAGTAGCTCTAGGTAGCTAGCAGGCCGATATTGTAGCCCAGGAGTATGTTTTGGTGGTAGCACAGGAGCCCTGGCCGGGCTAGCTTCAAGCTAATTGGTGCTCTGGGATGGAAACGCTAGCCAGGAGTAGTCATCCGGGATTGCGGTTAGCTAGTTGTGAAGATCCAGATGAAAATGTTCAGTTTGCGGTAGGAATCCGGGGATAAAAATAACAGGTCCGTTATGCTCTGGTTAGAGTCACGTTGTTCGAACTGACGACAGCTTTCCGAGCTGAAGGTTAGCTGATGACCGCTGGCAATGGTTTGCTGACTGATAGCTGGTAGTTTGCTGGCTAGCTTCAGTTGAGGGATTCCAGATCCGAAGTAAATATAAATAATAATAAATAAAAGCAGATCCACGCCACATTGGGTGAGGCGGGTTGCAGGAGAGTATTTAGATGATGAGGTTTAGCAAAATATTTTATGCAACGAAAAATATGTAAACCGATATATACAAGGGACACGACAGAACATGGGGTTTCGTTAGCTCTCAGCACTGTGGCAGTGTTGGCACTGTTTATTGTTTAACTAGCTAACATTGGCTGTCTGGCTCATTAGCTAACGTTACGTGACGTGTGTACAACACCCGTTGAATATGGCCAGTGTCAGTAAACATCTGCAATAAAGCGTAATGAAATTGTTGCCAGCAGAGCTGGTTATTCTGTTTTCATGTTATCCAGAGGTGATAAAATCATTGGCCAGAATGGCAAGTGTGTGCTTCAACAGCGAAATTGAGAAGGGTGAGGGTGTGAATGATGCTGAATGAGTGTAGACAAAGATGAGCTTTTCCCTAGATTGCAAAACATTCAATGGTGATTTTCTCAAAAGGGAATTTACAAGTTGATCAACATTCAAAGCAGAATTACTTTCCCAATGTTCCCTTTAATGCAGTGTATGATATACCATTTTGTAGTCTCTACTTTAATATAATGTAAAAAACACAATTTCAAATTTTGCTACATAAGACCGGATCCAGGTGGTGAATGACATATACTTTGTTCTTACAAAAAAGGTTTAAATTCTCTAGTACAGACAATAAAAAAACTGTAAAAAGCTTCTCAAAGATGCTCACATTTTTTGAAGGTTATACTGATCATGATGAGCTAATGCTAAGCTATTTGCCATTGCATTCTGGGTGTAAGGTAAACAATGTTATATGATGTTATGTTGTAACAAAATGAGGTGAAGAGATGGTTCACTCATCTTTCAAGTATACTTCTGGAAGTAAATGATGGTGGACGACACACCCCCCTCAACATGCATACTCGAAACAGACCAAACTCATCTTGTCTCTTCTTTTTATCTTTGGTTGACATGAAAAAACAAACTACCCATCGTCGCATAAAAAAAGTGTTTTACTCAATTATTTAGATCAATGGTGAGCTCACCCGTGATGAGATGAATTGTAAATGGTAATTGCTATTAGCTAATTTATATTAATGTTTCTGTCAGCCCAAGAGTTATATACATATGATCGCTTGTGTTACATCAAACTTTACTTCCATTAGCACTAAGAATAATATAGCTGTAATGCTCAAATAGTGATGGGTGTGGAGTCAGGTGCAGAGAGCAGAGGATTCGGGAAAACACGCTTTAATGTCCAACAGAAAAATGTCTTGACATAACAGTAACAAGCCTGCACAAACACAGGCGGGCTAACCAAACTTAAATAACCCCAACCCAAAAACCCCAACAAGGAACAGGTGAAACCAATTAGACAAAACCAAAGGTAAAGGGGAAAAAGTGATCTAACCGGAAGGGGAGCCACCTTTCGTGATATTCGTGACAATATAGCCTACATTTTCAAGTTTGGATGATTGTGTTATGCTGCGGCTACTTCTGTGAATGTCTGAACAATGCATCCAAAAATAAACTGGTCACATTAAGGACATAACATTGTAAGGACTGGAAAATGTTTCTGTGAAAAAGCTGTGTGGCCAGCTTCAATCATAACTGGATGTTCTAAATAAGCGTTCTAATCATCCCGGTTTGAGCCTACGCTGCAGGGACCACTGTAGAATGATCACACCCGTTTGTTGGTACTTGTCAAAGGGTTATTAAATGCTTTGACAGATTTTTTGCAGTATTACTTGAGTGCATTCTTGCAAACAGGATGCATGTTTTGGAATATTTGTATTCTGTACAGGCTTTATTCTTTTCACTCTGTCAATGAGGTTAGTATTGAATCCTACGATGTTGTTGAATCATCCTCAGTTTTCTCCTATCACAGTCATTTAACTCTGTAACTGTGTTCAAAAATCCCTGAGCGGTTTGCTTTCTCTCCGGCAACTGAGGTAGGAAGGACACCTGTATCTTTGAAGTCTGAAGTTTACATACATCTTAGCCAAATACATTAAAACTCAGTTTTTCCTGACATTTAATCCTAGTAAAAACTCCCTGTCTTAGGTCAGTTAGGATCATCACTTTATTTTAAGAATTACAAATGTCAGAATAATATTAGAGAGAACGCTTTATTTCAGCTTTTATTTCTTTCATCACATTCCCAGTGGGTCAGAAGTTTACAGAAGTTTACACTCAATTAGTATTTGGTAGCATTGCTTTTAAATTGTTTAAGTTGTTTAACAAACGTTTTGGGTAGCCTTCCACAAGCTTCCCACAATAAGTTGGGTGAATTTTGGCCCATTCCTCCTGACAGAGCTGGTGTAATGGATTCAGGTTTGTAGGCCTCCTTGCTCACACACTTTTTCAGTTCTGCCCAGTTATTTTCTATAGGATTGAGATCAGGGCTTTGTGATGGCCTTGACTTTGTTGTCCTTAAGCCATTTTGCCACAACTTTGGAAGTATGCTTGGGGTCATTGTCCATTTGGATTACCCAATTGCGACCAAGCTTTAAGCCTTAGCACCACCCATATTTTTAAGGATTCACATCTGAGGCCATGTACTAAACAAACAAAGATTAAGAGATAAGGCTGAATTATCCCAAGTTTAACGGATTTCTTCTATCTCCTCCTCTGAAGAGGAGGTGTAGCAAGGATCGGACCAAAATGCGGCATTGTTGGTGTTCATGTTCTTTAATAAAGGAAAAACTCAAACATGAACATAATACAAAACAAACAACGTGAAAAACCGAAACAGCCTATCTGGTGCAAACAAACACAGAGACAGGAACAATCACCCACCAAACACTCAAAGAATATGGCTGCCTAAATATGGTTCCCAATCAGAGGCAACGATTAACACCTGCCTCTGATTGAGAACCACTTCAGGCAACCATAGACTTTTCTAGATAACCCCACTAAGCCACAATCCCAATACCTACAATAACCCCAAGACAAAACACACCACATAATAAACCCATGTCACACCCTGGCCTGACCAAAATAAAAGAAAACACAAAATACTAAGACCAGGGTGTGACAGAACCCCCCCCCCCCCCCCCCCCAAAGTGCGGACACCCGGCCGCACAGCTAAACCCACAGGGGAGGGTCCAGGTGGGCGTCTGTCCACGGTGGCGGCTCCGGCGCGGGACGTGGACCCCACTCCAACAAAGTCTTAGTCCATTTGCATCGGGTCCTTTGATTGGCGACCCTCGCCGCCGACCTTGGCCTAGTAACCCTCACCAAGGACCCCACTGGACTGAGGGGCAGCTCGGGAATGAGGGGCAGCTCGGGACTGAGGGGTAGCTCGGGACTGAGGGGTAGCTCGGGACTGAAGGGTAGCTCAGCACTGAGAGGAAGCACAGCACTGAGAGGAAGCACAGCACTGAGAGGAAGCTCAGGCAGGTAGTTGGCTCTGGCAGATCCTGGCTGGCTGGTGGTTCTGGCAGATCCTGGCTGACTGGCGGTTCTGGTAGATCCTGGCTGACTGGCGGATCCTGGCTGAATGGCGGATCCTGGCTGACTGGCGGATCTGGAAGATCCTGGCTGACTGGCTGCTCTGGCTGCTCCATGCCGACTGACGGCTCTGGCTGCTCCATGCCGACTGGCTGCTCTGGCTGCTCCATGCCGACTGGCGGCTCTGGCTGCTCCATGCAGACTGGCGGCTCTGGCTGCTCCATGCAAACTGGCGGCTCTGGCTGCTCCATGCAGACTGGCGGCTCTGGCTGCTCCATGCAGACTGGCGGCTCTGGCTGCTCCATGCAGACTGGCGGCTCTGGCTGCTCCATGCAGACTGGCGGCTCTGGCTGCTCCATGCAGACTGGCGGCTCTGGCTGCTCCATGCAGACTGGCGGCTCTGGCTGCTCCATGCAGACTGGCGGCTCTGGCTGCTCCATGCAGACTGGCGGCTCTGGCTGCTCCATGCAGACTGGCGGCTCTGGCTGCTCCATGCAGACTGGCAGCTCTGGCTGCGCTGAACAGGCAGGAGACTCCAGCAGCGCTGTAGAGGAGGAAGGCTCTGGCAGCGCTAAACAGGCGGGAGACTCCGGCAATGCAGAACAGGCGGGAGACTCCGGCAGCGCTGTAGAGGAAGGCTCTGGCAGCGCTGGACAGGCGAGGCGCACTGTAGGCCTGATGCGTGGTGCTGGCACTGGTGGTACTGGGCCGAGGACACGCACAGGAAGCCTGGTGCGGGGAGCTGCCACCGGAGGGCTGATTCGTGGAGGTGGTACTGGATAAACCAGACCGTGCAGGCGCACTGGAGCTCTTGAGCACCGAGCCTGCCCAACCTTACTTGGCTTGATGCCCACTCTAGCCCGGCCGATACGAGGAGCTGGTATGTACCGCACCGGGCTATGCACCCGCACTGGAGACACCGTGCGCTCCACAGCATAACACTGTGCCTGCCCGGTCTCTCTAGCCCCCCGGTAAGCACAGGAAGTTGGCGCAGGTCTCCTACCTGGCGTCGCCATACTCCCTGTGAGCCCCCCCCCCCCCCCAATACATTTTTGGGGCTGACTGTCGGGCTTCCATCCGCGTCGCCGTGCTGCCTCCTCATACCAGCGCCTCTCTGCCTTCGACCGCCTCCAGTTCTTTGGGGCGGTGAAATTCTTCAGGCTGTGCCCAGGGTCCTTTTCCATCCAATATCTCCTCCCATGTCCAGAAATCCGTATTTCGCTGCTCCTGCTGCCGCTGCCTGTCACTACGCCGCTTGGTCCTGTTGTTGTGGGTGATTCTGTTACGGATTTCTTCTATCTCCTCCTCTGAAGAGGAGGTGTAGCAAGGATCGGACCAAAATGCGGCGTAGTTGGTGTTCATGTTCTTTAATAAAGGAAAAACTCAAACATGAACATAATACAAAACAAACAACGTGAAAAACCGAAACAATCACCCACCAAACACTCAAAGAATATGGCTGCCTTAATATGGCTCCCAATCAGAGACAACGATAAACACCTGCCTCTGATTGAGAACCACTTCAGGCAACCATAGACTTATCTAGATAACCCCACTAAGCCACAATCCCAATACCTACAAAAAAAACAAGACAAAACACACCACATAATAAATCCATGTCACACCCTGGCCTGACCAAAATAATAAAGAAAACACAAAATACTAAGACCAGGGCGTGACACCAAGTCTTTTGACTGTTGTCGTAGTGACACCATGAACATTCTATTGTGGCCCGACGTCACACTTGTCGATGTTGTTATGAAAAAGTATAAATACAAAACCTCCTGGCTGCAAGACATCAGGAGCCTGGTGGTCCAAAATAGAATAACTAGTGTCTCTTTAAAAAAATATTTACTATATGTCAATCTAGCAAACGAGGCAACTAAAAGCAACTTTGTAACGAATGTTTTGGTTCATTTCTAGCTTTTTAGCTAGGTAGCTAATGTTAAGTGAGCTGGCTAGCCAGTTCAAATAATGACACTATCATATAGCTGACAACATCTTCATTTTAGCTCATTTGTCTTATTACAGGAAAATATACTCACAACAAGATAATTATTTACTTGTTAATGGCGAGCCAATTACAGAAAATAGGTTAGAGTTGTGAGTGTGACAAAATAAAAGCAGGGCATTCTACTGGAGAATTTTAGAACTTGGACATTGTCTCGTTGGCCTAGGGTTATATCCTGATTTGACTTTGGTCATGTTCTTCACATTGCGATAACTAGTAAACACAAATTAAATCAAAGTTTATTTGTCACATAGACAGGATACAGAAGGTTTAGTGAAATGGTTAATTGCATATTTTGTTTAGACTTGTAGCTAGCTAGCTAGCTAAACAATGAACCATAATCCAAACTCATATGTTACTACCCTGCATGAATCTGCAGGTAGCTAACCAACCAGGTTCAATGTTAGCTAGCTAGCAGTAATTATGTTATAACTAGCAATGCAAATGGCTCTAAGATACGAATAATATTACTACACAGATCATACACGTAATGCTAGCTAGCTAACAGTACGCTTTAACTTGAAAGGAAAATGACTTTCTGACAAAATAATATCTCAATGCAGCTAGCTATACAATCTTACCCATATCAATGGATGGACGCTTCTCCCTCTCTGTCACAGATGCCATTGTTGCCCTCAGTTTGAACATGTAATCCGGAGACTCCTTCTGCATAGTAGCAATCAAACCACAAAATGTTGTCCATCTCCTTCACTATCATACTCTAATTCCACCTTTCATTCAAAACTCAGTCCTTGTCCTGAATGGAGATGCACAAATCTCTGCATACTTTATCTGGGGAAACACTAGGCTCTCGTTGAAGAAAGAAGTTTGTCCATATCTGTAAAGTCTCAAACATAAATTGACGTCAACAGTGAAATGGGGTACTTCTATGTGAATTCATGAGGAGGCGGCACACACCTGAATCAGAAGTGTTTGAATTTGAAATTGACAAGTTTAAACATAGCATATAGATAATTAGCAGGCACGGTGTGTATTGGTTTGATGGCAGCATATGTAAACTGTCCTGTTGCGTTACAATCACATTTTGGACTTTTTGTCCTGAATATAAAGTGTTACGTTTGGGGCAAATCCAAAACAGCACATTACTGAGTACCACTCTCTATATTTCCAAGCATAGTTGGCAGCTTCATGTTTTGGGTATGCTTTTTAGGACTGGAAGGTTTTTCAGGCAAAATCATAGAGGAAAACCTAGTTCAGTCTGCTTTCTACCAGACACTGGGAGATTAATTATCCTTTCAGCAGGACAATAACCTAAAACACAAGGACATATCTACCCTACCGTGAATGTTCCTGAATAGCCAAGTAACAGTTTTGACTTAAATCTACTTGAAAATCTATGGCAAGACCTGAAAATGGTTGTCTACAGTTATCAACAACCAATTTGACAGAGCTTGAATAATTCTGAAATAATAATGGTCTAATGTTGCACAATCCAAGTGTGGAAAGCCCAGAAAGACGTACATATATAATTGCTGTCAAAGGTGCTTGTACAAAGTATTTACCTATTTTCAATGAATTAGCAAACAATTCCAATTTTTTTTTTTCACTTTGTCATTATGGGGTATTGTGTGTAGATGGGTGAGAAAAAAAACAAATTGAATCCATTTTTAATTCAGGCTGTAACACAAAATGTGGAATATTTCAAGGGATATGAATACTTTCTGAATGCACTGTACTGAATATGTGAATAATATAAGTATAGTATATTATACCTGGTACATTTTGATAGTGAGTGTCACGGGATTCTTCTGTTGAAGGAGAGGAGAACCAAAATGCAGCATGGTTGAAATTCATGTTTGTTTTTTAATAAGAAAACTATACATGAATAAACTACAAAAACAACAAATGTGTAAACCCGAAGCTTTTGTCCGGTCGAAATATTATTGATTATTATGACTAAAAACAACCTGAGGATTGATTATAAACATCGTTTGACATGTTTCTACAAACTTTACTGATACTTTTCGGATTTTTCATCTGCCTGTTGTGACTGCCTTTGAACCTGTGGATTACTGAACAAAACGCGCGAACAAAAAGGAGGTTTTTGGATATAAAGAGGGACTTTATCGAACAAAACGAACATTTATTGAGTAAATGGGAGTCTTGTGAGTGCAACCATATGAAGATCATCAAAGGTAAGTGATTAATTTTATCGCTATTTCTGACTTGTGTAACTCCTCTACTTGGCCGGTAACTGTTTGTAATGATTTGTCTCCTGGGCGCTGTTCTCAGATAATCCCATGGTATGCTTTCGCCGGAAAGACTTTTTGAAATCTTACACCGTGGTTGGATTAACAAGAAGTTAATCTTTAAACCGATGTATAATACTTCTATGTTTTATTAATTTTTATAATAAGTATTTCTGTTTTTGAATTTGGCGCTCTGCAATTTCACTGGATGTTGGCCAGGTGGGACGCTACTGTCCCACACCCCCTAGAGAGGTTTATTTAATGTATCCAGGAAAGGGCTTAGAATAGCTCATATTTACACTAGAACTGCAAAACCATTCATTTTGACTGCCCGTGAAATTATTTTATTTATTACACTGCCATTTTTTAAGTTATGCCCCCTCTCCATCCTTGACTTTTCCTAAATAAGTCTATATAACACACTATGTTAAAATATTAATATCACAAACAGAACTGGAGTTATAACCAGTTTTAGGAGGGCATGTCATTTTTCTAAATGGGTTTCCCCTGTTGCCCCTCCTTCTCCCAACATTAGGGCCTGCTCCGCTCTTTCTTCCCACAGTTGAACGTGCGGTGCCCAGATGATCATCACCCCAATAATTGCCTCTAAACTGAACGGAAACTATTCCGAAACAAATTTCACACATATAACAACAGATTAAATAAATTCAGTAAAGTATGATGGGAGAAAGGGGGAGAAGTTTATGAGCGAGGGGAAGCTAACAATAACACGTAATCACGGTTTGTGAATGAAGAAAAGGGCAGATCATTATATTGTACTGATCCATTCTAATGGTATGTACCATATGTGACCGACCGGCTCAAATCGGTCTTACGGAGCAAAATTTGAAATTGTGTTTTTTACATTGGATAAAAGTAGAGACTCAGAGCTCATACAAAATGGTATATTATACATTACAGCTGAGGAAAAATAGGAAAGTAATTTTTCTTTGAAAGTTGATAAACTTGTAAAGTCACTTTTGAGAAAATGTATTTTGAATATTTTGGTATTACTACTGGAGAGCCCTTCTTTGTTGTCTACACCCATTCAGCATATTTTACACCCTATTAAGCTTTAGCCCCACCCATCTCTTTAAGTTGATCCGAGCGTTCTATACTAACAACAGAAGTCAAGCACCCAAGCTAACTTGTTAGCTACTTCCAGACACAAATGACAGAACAGCTCACGTAAAATTATTCGCCCTAACAGAGCTGGTTAGGCTGTTATGTTATCCAGAGTGTTGGTGTTGGTGACCGTTCGTAAATTCTAAATGTGTCGCTCTAGGAGCATTCAGAGGTCACACCGGACGCTCTGGCCGATGAGTAGGGATGATCCAAAAGTTCTGACCTCACAACAGCACCCAAGCTAACTGGCTAACATTGGCTAGCTTGATAGCTACTTCCAGAAACATAATGAGAGAACACCCCACACTGACCCTTTTACTCACCCTAGCAGAGTTGGTTAGGCTGTTTTCATGTTATCCAGAGCATTGGTGACTGTAACTGTGATGCTGAAAACAATTGAATTAATATGTTTTGCTGATGTTTACTGACACCGGCCATATTCAACGGGTGTTGAGCATTCATCAATTCATCAGTTATTCTGCACTCTGGCACACTCAGACGAGAGTGCTCTGAAATCGGAGTAGATGGCCAGACTGAATTTACGAACGCACCCGAAATGGTTACTTGCATAGTGGAGTCTTTTGTAGCTAGCTAGGTAAACAATGAACCATAATCCCAACTCATGGTGTTAGTACCCTGCATATACCTGCAGGTAGCTAAACAACCAAGTTCAATGTTAGTTAGCTAACATCAGGCTATAGCTAGCCAAGCAAATAGCTCTGAGATACGAATAATAAGATCCTACACATAACGTTAGCTAGCAAGCCAGGAAGCTAACATTAGCTAGAT
Source organism: Oncorhynchus kisutch (assembly GCF_002021735.2). Taxonomy (NCBI): domain Eukaryota; kingdom Metazoa; phylum Chordata; class Actinopteri; order Salmoniformes; family Salmonidae; genus Oncorhynchus; species Oncorhynchus kisutch. The sequence goes on from NC_034194.2 coordinate 6,508,368, forward strand.
AGGTAAACAACGAACCATAATCCCAACTCATGATGTTTCTACCCTGCATGAATCTGCAGATTGCTAACCAACCAAGTTCAATGTTAGCTAGTTAAGATTAGGCTATAGATAGCCAAGCACATGTCTCTTTCTGTCAAAAATAGAAACGTGTTATATCTGGAAATGTGGCTAGCCAGACTATTTTACCCTAATATATCATTCATGGGTGGACACGTCTCCTGTCGGACGCCATGGTTGCCCTTAGTTTGAAGATGTCATTCAGGTGTTTTCTCCATCTATTAAGCTATCATACTCTAATTCCACAGATTTCAAAACTCGGTCCTCCAGAAAGTGGACACTTACGGAGTTTTAATACACAATACAATACTAATTGCATTAGAAGGGATTACCTAGACATACTGACCAGCTCAAATAGACAGAAGAGTGCTATATAGCAGACCAATCCAAACGCATCTCTCTGCATGTCTAGCCCACTCATTATCTCAGCCAATCATGGTTAGCGGGAAGGTTAGTGTCTTATGTGGCTAAACCAACTATGCTCGTAATTTAAATTTTTTATTCGTATTTACAGATGGCATACAAGTTTGTTATTAAGGAACATGAAAGTCCACAAGTTCGAGAAGGCAATTCTGTCAAAAAACGCAAAGTTTACATTCAAACGGCTCTCCTGTGAAGTAGTGACTCGCGACATACGCCAAGTTTCCTGAAACGGGTCCCATATATCAGTCCACCGAATCAAAGCAATCTTATCAGTCTATTCTACAAATCTAATAATATCACATGTTATTTGTAACATATGCCAAATACAACAGTGAAATGCTTACTTAGAAGCCATTAACCAACCATGCAGTACAAAAATACAGTTAAAACAAGTTATGCATTAGGGGGTGCTATAAAAATCTTGGGATGAAAAACGTTCCCGTTTTAAACAAGATATTTTGTCACGAAAAGCTGCTCGACTATGCATATAATTGACAGCTTTGGAAAGAAGACACTCTGATGTTTCCAAAACTGCAAAGATATTGTATGTGAGTGCCACAGAACTGATGTTACAGGCGAAACCCAGATAATATATGGCTGTGAATGAGCTACGAATGAGCTTACGTTTTCCACGTTTTCCCCAAGGTGTCTACAGCATTGTCTTTTCAGGCATTTCCATTGAAGAATGGCTGTAAGGGACCATATATAGCATGTGGTCACATGGTGTCTCTCGCAGAAAATCTCGCGTAAAATAGTGAGGTAGCCATTTTTCCAATCGCTTCTTATGAGAAACCAATTGCCTCGACGGATATATTATCGAATATATATGTTAAAAACACCTTGAGGATGGATCCTAAACAACGTTTGCCGTGTTTCTGTCGATATTATGGAGCAAATTTTGAAAAAAGTTTGGCGTTATAGTTGCAGCATTTTCCGGTTGGTTTCTCAGCCAAGGATGATGAAGAAACGGGAGCTATTTCGCCTACAAAAATAATATTTTGGGAAAAAAGGAACATTTGCTATCTGTAACGGTCTGAGTGTAGTGGGTGAGGAGTCAGGCGCAGGAAGCAGAGAGTTCAGGGGAGTGCTATTTTAATGCACAGAGAAACGGCAAACATAAGCCAACCCTCACGAAAACACAGGGCGTAATGAACAAACAAATGCCCCAAACAGGTGGACTTAAACTGTCCAGAAAAAAACCCACAAAATGGGAAAACACAAAACCCATAGACGTGCACACAAGTACAACAAACAGAGGGTCACAATAATTAATCCCGCAGAAGGAACCATGCGGGCCGGCTGACTAATAAAGCCTTACTACTAACTACCTAACTCAAAACAGGTGCACTCAATAAACACATAAGGAGGGGGAGGAAATAATCCGTGGCAGCTAGTAGGCCGGTGACGACGACCGCCGAGCGCCACCCGAACGGGAAGGGGAGTGTCCTTCGGTCGGAGTCGTGACACTATCTAACTGGGAGTCTCCTGAGTGAAAGCATCTGAAGCTCTTCAAAGGTAAATTATATAAATTTGGTTGCTTTTCTTATTTTCGTGAAAATGTTGCCTGCTGCCAGCAGAGCCTAGCATAGCATTATGCCATGCTAAACTTACACAAATGCTTGTCTAGCGTTGACTGTAACGCATATCTGAAATGACAGTGTTGTTAACAAAAGGCTAAGCTTGTGTTTGAATATATTTATTTCATTTCATTAGCGATTTTTTGCGCGATTTATGTCCGGTGCGTTATGCTAATGCATTTGACGCTATGATTACGCTCCCGGATACGGGTTTGCTCGTCGCAAGAGGTTAAGAAAATATTTACTAAATAAACTAAGGTACAAAATTATATAAAAAGTAACACAATAAAATAACAATACCAAGGCTCTATACAAGGGGTACCGGTACTAAGTCAGTGTGCGGGGGTACAGGTTAGTTGAGGTAATATCTACATGTAGGTAGGGGTAAAGTGACTATGAATAGATAATAAACAGTGAGTAGCAGCAATGTAAAATTAAAGGGAGGGGCGATGTAAATAGTCTGGGTGGCAATTTGATTAATTGTTCAGCAGTCTTATGGCTTGTGGGTAGAAGCTGTTAAGGAGCCTTTTGGACCTAGACTTGCTGTGCGGTAGCAGAGAGAAAAGTCTATGACTTGGGTGTCTGGAGTCTTTGAAAATTTTATTTAGGTCCTGGATTGCAGGAAGCTTGACCCCACTGATGTACTGGGCAGTACGCCCTACCCTCTGTAATGCCTTATGGTCAGATGCCAAGCAGTTGCCATACCAGGTGGTGATACAACCGGTCAGGATACTCTCAATGTATGACTCTTTGAGGATCTATTTGAGACGTCTGCGTCTCAAATAGGAGCAAGAAGTTTTAATGTCCCACTGCCTGAAAGGGGCATATCTAGCCTTTACCCCTTTGCTGATGTTGCCTTTAACTTCTTGACGCACCCATCCCTATAGCGGGATCATTTTCATCAACACCTGCTGAATTGCAGCGCGCCAAATTCAAATTTAAATTACTAAAAATATAAAATGTTCATGAAATCACAAGTGCAATATAGCAAAACACAGCTTAGCTTGTTGTTAATCCACCTGACGTGTCAGATTTAAATACAGCTTTTCGGCGAAAGCATAACAAGCGTTTATGTAAGAACATCACTTCTCAGTAGAAACATGTCAAACGTTTTTTATAATCAATCCCCAGGTTGTTTTTAAGATATATAATCGATAATATATCAACCGGGACTGTCACTTTTTCAATAGGAGAGAGACAATGGCTGCCCCACTCTGTTGTACAAGCAAAACTCTGCGAACACCCAGTTATCCACTGACACAATGTTATCTTTCTCGCTCATTTTTTCTAAATAAAAGCCTGAAACTATGTCTAAAGACTGTTGACACCTTGATGAAGCCATAGGAAAAGGAATCTGGTTGATATCCCTTTAAATGGAGGCAAGGCATTCAATGGAACTGAGAGCTTTCGGGAAAAACGGCACTTCCTGGTTTGATATCAGTTCTGTTATACTCACAGACAATATTTTGACAGTTTTGGAAACTTTAGTGTTTTCTATCCTAATCTGACAATTATGTGCATATTCTAGTTTCTGGGACTGAGAAATAGGCAGTTTCAAATGGGTACGTTTTTTAGCCAAAAATGAAAAAATCCTGCCCCCTACACTCAAGAGGTTAATCTATGGTTCTGGTATGTACGTAAGGTCACTGTGGGGACGACGTCATCGATTCACTTGTTGATGAAGCAGGTGACTGAGGTGGTATACGCCTCAATGCCATTGGATGAATCCCGGAACATTTTCTAGTCAGAGACTGTTTTGTGCTAGCAAAACGGTCCTGTATAGCATAGCATCCGCGTCATCTGACCACTTCCGTATTGAGCGAGTCACTGGTACGTCCTGTTATAGTTTTAACGTGTAAGCAGGAATCAGGAAGATATAATTACGGTCAGATATGCCAAATGGAAGGCAGGGGAGAGCTTTGCATGCATCTCTGTGTGTGGCATAAAGGTGGTCTAGAGTTTTTTTTCCTCTGGTTGTAAATGTGACATGCTGGTAGAAGTTCGGTAAAATTGATTTAAGTTTGCCTGCATTAAGGTCTGAAGCGGCCACTAGGAGCGTCGCTTCTGGATGAGCATTCTCTTGTTTTCTTATGGCCTTAATACAGCTCGTTGAGTGCGGTCTTATTGCCAGCATCGGTTTGTGGTGCAAAATAAATGGCTATGAAAAATATAGATGAAATCTCTCTTGGTAGATAGTGTGGTCTACAGTTTATCATGAGGTGCCCTACCACAGGTGAGTAATATCTCAAGTCCTTCTTATTATTACACATTGCGCACCAGCAGTTATTGACAAATAGACACACACCCACCCCTCATCTTACCAGACATAGCTCTTCTGTCCTGCCGATGCAAAGAAAACCATGTTGTCGTTCAGCCACGACTCGGTGAAAAATCTGTTTTTAATGTCCCGCTGGTAGGATAGTCTTGAGCGGAGATCATCCAGTTTATTTTCCAGTAATTGCACGTTGGCCAATAGAATGGATGGTACAGGTGGCTTACCCACTCACTGACAAATTCTCACAAGGCAGCCCGATCTCCACCCCCTGTATTTCGTCTTTTCTTAACGTGAATGACAGGGATTTGGGCATGGTCTCAGAGAAGCAGTCTATCCTTCTCATTGGATTCATTAAATAAAAACTCTTCATCCAGTTTGAGGTGAGTAATCGCTGTTCTGATATCCAGAATTTATTTTCAGTTATAAGAGATGGTAGCAGCAACATTATGTACAAAATAAGTTATTAACAATGCGAAAAAACACACAAAATAGCACAGTTGTTTAGGAGCCCGTAAAACGGCAGCCATCTGCTCCAGTGCCATTATATCAGTGAGAGCATGTGTAATTGTACACGCTGAACGGCTTTCAATATCTGGGAAAATATCCACATCTGGCAGCAGGTGAGTGAGTGTCGGATAATGTGGTGATAAGGAACCTTAGCAAGGCGAGAAATGTCACCATGGACAATCTTCATTTCACTGTCATTGGCGAACAAGTTGCTTGTGAAGAAAACAAGTCTGGTATTAATTACACTGTTAGAATGTGCAGTCAGAAAGACTGCTTATTAGCTGAAAGGGGGGTTCATGGCAGCCCAGCGGTTCTAGTGTTTATAGAGTATGTGTAGCCTTAGAAATAAGGTTCATGAAATCAATAACTTGCTAACGTCGGATAACATTTATATGCTGGCCATCTCTGAAACTCACTTACATAATTCCTTTCATGATACAGCAGTAGCAATACAGGGATATAACATCTACAGAAACAGCCAGCTGCTTCTCCTAGTTTTTATGAGAAATATTACTCTGATGAATAATCCAGATTGTCTGCATAATCAAACAACATGCAGCTCAGACACCCATGCCTACCCCACAAGACATTCACAGTCCCCAACAAATTCACGGCAATGCACAGTATTGTACAGGGCCTTGATCGCATGGAACTCCCTTCCATCTCCAATTACTCAAGCAGAAAGCAAAATTACCTTTAAAAAATGCATAAAACACCATCTCATGGCACAATAGTGACTGTGAAATGACATACACACTCACAATCTACACATTACTCTTAGTTGTATTGTTTGTATATCATTGTATTTTACATTTGTGTGACCGTTCTTGTCTATCACTGTATCAGTGTTTAATTACATGTCATGTTTTATGTTTTTGTGTGGACCACAGGAAGAATAGCTGCTGCTTCGGCAAAATGGGGAACCGAATAAACCAATGAATGTGTTCTCTCCTATAACGAGATGTGAATGTCCAAGTAGCACATTAATCGCCCATAACATGGTCTGTAGGAAGATAAAGTGAGATAACAAGCTAAGTGTTTGGAGTTTAAAGGACGTTTGCCATGATGTTGGTTCCATGCGTTGCACTTTTAGAATGAGAATGCAAATAGTGCTATAATGACAAGCACAATAAAAATTGGGACGACACTGTTGTTCATCTCAAGTGCTTTTACTGATTGGAATGATTGAAAATTGCGCTTTGGTTCGCTCAACCTACTCTATTCAATTAGTCTGAAATCAAATAACAAATTCGACAGATCAATGGGATTTTTTAATTGAATGAAAACTTCTAAATTGCTTTTAACCCCTCATGCACATTGAATAGCGGTGGGGGCAATGTGGCGGCAGCCTATTAGAATTAGAGTCGTGGCTCATTGGGGGAGTGGCTTTCAGTCTGTTAAGTTCTTGAAAAAAATTTAATTTCTTGATATACAGGAAATTTATTTAAATGCTTAAAACCCAATTGTAATAATTTGGATAGGGAATTCCAAATAAAAAAATGCACTTGGAACAAGATGGGTTATGTTTACATGAAATATTAGTTTGTATTTGCTATTTATTAGTTGACTAATTTACTTTTCACCAGTTTAAGTAGTTTTTTAGGTTGTTTCAACGGTAATTTTCTACAGTGTGTTGCAGCCCTGTCAAACATCAACATATTATTTACATGTTCCTCAGAGATGTGCCAAATAAACATTATTTACATAATAATTGCACAGATCATTTTCCGAGTATAACAGAAGGGGAGTTCCACTTCCTACACCGTCTCCATCCTGCTTATCGACAATGAATTTATGGGATCTTGTAGCACTCAGCACTCAACCATTGAGTGGCACCCCATTGATCTCAAGGTGTACTACCACCGATACATGGCTTTCTGAATTACCCTTAAGGTGCAGGAAGAGTACTCAGACAGTCCGCAAAGATGGGGTTGTGTCTGGATAAATATTTCAACACTTGGGCTTTGTTTATTGATTGAGTCAGTAATTTCCACACATGCCTCCCTTGAGACAGGGCACTAATGAAGGTGGTTCCACCATGTCCAGCCAAAGCTTCCCACAAAGACATCCTTCCGTGCCTCTGCCTGTGAATTATGGGATAAAACATTAACAGCTTAAAAAATATATTAAAAAATAATTATTTCCATGCGATGGGCAAAGTCTGGTGTCTTGTCAGTGTAGCTTAAGGAGGGTAAATGCATCCTTCGTTTGAAGCCAGACATCTGGAGGAAGAAGACACAAGAAGGCCAGGTCTTTAGTGTTTAGTGAGAAGGCAGGAGAAGGAAGGCCACAATTTTACACATTATACTGTATATCTTTCTTTAAGCAGTATGAACCCTACATGTGATTGCCTTGAGAGGATCATAGACAAAATTAGTTAAACAGTGTCAAAAACAGTGGAAATATGGCCCAACTCTAAACTTGTACTGTTCTCAATAAACAGATAATTCCTCGATTACATATTGTTCTATAGTGTATGGTATTGCCAGTGCTAACACATCTGCCCAAAAGCAGCCAAATTGGATGTCACTTCTCTTGCCTCGGGCAGGCAAACCACCCTAAATCCCAGTTGTTTGCATGCATGTCTTCGCTGTGCTCCTCTAAAAGAAAGAAGCCGTATTGGATTTGTGTGTGTCCCCCACGGGCTCCATAAAGAGTAAAATATCTCATGAAGTGGGTAGACCCATGCTGTGAGCAGTGCGAGGATAGTGGTTAATATATGTCCTCCTCATGTCTTGCATCCTCTTGGGTGAGGAGTTAGTTTCCCACCTGTGGGGCCGCCGTAACAATTTGTGCTTACGCGGAGGCCGCGGGACACCAGTGCAGAAGCATAAAGCCAAGAGGGAAGTTGGCCGTTACTCAGACGTGCTAATTACAGCTCCTGTAAAGTGTACAGTGACTTCCCCCTGGCCTGGCGCCTCACGCCATCACTATAATGAGAACATTACGTTGATTCTGAATACCTAAATATCTCCTTAAGTGATCGATAATGTACATCAACATAAATCATGTCCTAGATGCCTAAAATTATGCCAAAAGTCAATAATGCATGTGGGAGCTGCATGAAGATGTTTAGAGAGCGACTAATGGCAAGGCATGGCCGACTTTGGGGAGAATTAGAGGGATATTCATGCATATTTATGGAATACATTTTTTTTGCCCGAGCAGGTGGAGTTGCAGCGCCGCAGCACGCAATGTACTTCTAGGTCCACTGTGTGCCTCTCAGCCCAGCAGGAACAGCACTGTTATACCAGTGTCTCGTTGTGAACTTGGCCATGGAAGCACACCATTAATTGTAAAAACAATTAACCTGGGCGACTAAAAGAGAAATTAGGATAGTTCCTTGTTAAGCAAACAGAGAAGCTTTTTTTAAGGGCATTAATTAATAGTGTGATTAGTCATTGTGTAAAATGAAGGACAAATGGGACGAATAGGAAAGCAAGGGTGCTGTGTTTGCATGCTTTGCTAGAATTTCTTAGATTTTAGATACAATGTATCATGTAGTGTATGTGGACACCTGCTCGTCGAACATCTCATTCCAAAATCCTTGCCATTATTTTTGGAGTTGGTCCCCCTTTTGCTGCTATAACAGCCTCCACTATTTTGGAAAGGCTTTCCACTAGATGTTGGAATATTGCTGTGTGGACTTCAGTAAGGCCATTCTACTGCCAATGTTTGTCTATGGAGATTGAAAGGCTGTTTGCTCGATTTTATACACCTGTCAGCAATGGGTGTGGCTGAAATAATGTGGTCTATATACTTTTTCTTGCCACTGTATATACAAAAGTTTGTAAACCCTTTGGAATTACCTGGATTTCCGCATAAATTTGTCATCAAATTTGATCTGATCTTCATCTAAGTCACAACAGACAAACATAGTGTGCTTAAACTAATAACACACAAATTATTGTATTTGTCTTGTCTATATTGAATACAGAATTTAAACATTCACAGTGTAGGTTGGAAAAAGTATGTGAACCACTAGGCTAATGACTTCTCGAAAAGCTAATTGTAGTCAGGAGTCAGCTAACCTGGAGTCCAATCAATGAGATGAGATTGGAGATGTTGGTTAGAGCTGCCTTTCCCTATAAAAAAACACTCACAAAATGATGTGAACCATGCCTCGAACAAAAGAGATCTCCGAAGATCTAAGATTAAGTATTGTTGACTTGCATAAAGCTGGAAAGGCTTACAATAGTATCTCTAAAAGCCTTGATGTTCATCAGTCCACTCTAAGACAAATTGTCTATAAATGGAGAAAGTTCAGCACTCTTTCTACTCTCCCTAGGAGTGGCCGTCCTGCAAAGATGACTGCAAGAGCACAGCGCAGAATGCTCAATGAGGTTCAGAAGAATCCTAGCGTGTTCGCTCAAGACTTACAGAAATCTCTGGAACATGCTAACTTTCTGTTGACAAGTCTCTGATACGTAAAACACTAAACAAGAATGGTGTTCCTGGGAGGACACCACGGATGAAGCCACTGCTGTCCAAAAAAAACATTGCTGCACGTCTGAAGTTCGGAAAAGAGCTCCTGGATGTTCCACAGCGCTACTGGCAATTTATTCTGTGGACAGATGAAACTACAATTGAGTTGTTTGTAAGGAACACACAACACTATGTGTGGGGAAAAAAGCACAGTACATCAACCTCACCCTAACTGTAGAGTATGGTGGAGGGAGCATCATGGTTTGGAGCTGCTTTGCTGCCTCAGGGCCTGGACAGCTTGCTATCATCGACGAAACAATGAATTCCCAAGTTCATCCAGACATTTTGCAGGATAAAGTTAGGCTATCTGTCCACCAATTGAAGCGCAACAGAAGTTGGGTGATGCAACAGGACAACGACCCAAAACACATAAGCTAACCAACAACAGAATTTATTCAACAGAAGAAAATACGCCTTCTGGGTTGGCCCAGTCAGAGTCCTGACCTCAACCCAATTTGAGATGCTGTAGCATGAACTCAAGAGAGCGGTTCACACCAGACATCCCAAGAATATTGCTGAACTGAAACAGTTTTGGAAAGAGGAATGGTCCAAAAATCCTTCTGACCATTGTGAAGGAATGATCCGCAACTACAGAAAGCGTTTGTTTGGTGTTATTGCTGCCAAAGGAGGGTCAACCAGTTATTAAATTCAAGGGTTCACATAATTCTTCCAACCTGCAATGTGAATGTTTACACGGTGTGTTAAATTAATACATGACAACTTATAATTGTTTGTGTGTTATTCGTTTATTAAGCAGACTGTGTTTGTCTGTTGTTGTGACCTAGATGAAGATCAGATCAAAATGTATTACCAATTTATTCAGAAATCCAGTTATTTCCAAAGGGTTCACATACGTTTTCTTGCCACTGTATATCACTTTGATCAGTGATTACATTTCTAAGAATTGCTTTTCAATCTTTTTATTTTGTTTTACCAGTGACTAATCAGGATATTTTAGTAGGCTATGGCAATCAAGGAATACATGTTATTTGCTCTTTGATGATTCTTAACAGCTTCTAGTACTTCCAGACCCATTTCTCTGATGGCCCTGCAATCAGCTTATAATGATTCATTTTGCCACTGTAACCTTAGAGGTGGTCAGAGGGATCAGAAGGAAACCTCTGTGCCAAATGCTCAAAACGTTGAACTGAGGAAAAAGATTCTAAACAGAAGTGGAAGAAAGGCTGCCCTGGGAGTTCTGCTTTACATACAGACATAATTTAAACGGTTTTAGAAACTTTAGAGTGTTTTCTATTCAATAATTATTATTATATGCATATATTAGCAATTTTGGGAAAAAATATTTTCTGTTTACTATGGGCACGCACTTCCTCCAAAGGGGGCAGTATTCAGCCCTAGGATCAACTGGTTAAAAGGATAGTTTTCAGAAATGTTGACCCAATCTTAATTGTTATCTTACCTCGAGGAGTTTTGTAGCTGTCTTAGAATTCTAATACAATCACTACATGTGAGCCCTGTAAAATAAACAATGTAAAGAATGCAAGGGTGAAAACTTGGTTGAAAACAATTGTGCTCCAAAGTCTTTGATTCTAAGTCACCAACACAGATCTTCTTGAGTGACTGTCGTAATATCAGTTGAATATAAGTGTGTGAGCTATTTTAGTATGTTTCTATGCCATGTTTCTATACTTGTAACTCCATGCATTGTTTTACTTCACAGGGTTTTCCTGTAGAGCTCGTATTACAATTCTAAGACAGCTGCTAATTCCTTTTGAGTTAAGAAAGGTTAGATGATTGGGTCAGCATTTTGGAAAACTATCCCTTTAAGTCTGTGCATGTGGGGGGGGGGGGGGGGGGTGTGCCCCTGCATCTGTAACTATGCAAATGTATAGATGTGTTCTAATGTAATTCTGTCAGCCTGGTTATTTCTTATAGTTTAATTAACTTAAATCAGTTTTAGAGGTATTTCATATGCATATGCCTCACTTTGATCCACCAACTAAACATCACCACATTGAATGTTTCATTGTTAGGGCAGATCACAAACATGAAACACACATTTTTTCTCTCCTTTGTATTCCAGAAGTAATGTGATGGATTTGGAAATGCAGCTGTGAAAGCACCTGCAGATTCATTTGCAAGCTGGCATTCTCATTCTCAAAGGAGACATCTCAGACTCTGATTGGACACCTGTCAGCCCTGCGAGTTTATGAGACGTTATTAAATTGTAGCTAATGATTGGTGCATTTCAACCAATCACACGGATTGACAGGAAGAATCCATGAAGAGAGAAATTTGTGTCAGCACTGCTCTGAAAAGGCAAAAGCTCAGTAAATTAGTGTCTGTTTGGATAATACATTTGATCCTGATTAGGGTGTGCAAAATGTCAGCATATTTTTAGGAAATGCTGACAACATGTAGAACACCCTCTAAGAGCAGTCAAAAGTTTTGTATGTGGGAGTATTAGCAAGTGAACGAGAGTTCACTTGTGTGTGTGTGTGTGTCTATGTATGTGTGAGTTTGTGTGGGTTTTTGTCTGTACGCGTTTGTCTGTTTTTGTGTGTATGGATGCTCTATGTGTGCATGTGTGCGTGTTTGTGTGCTCCATGTGTTTTCTTGTTTGTATATATATATATGCACTGCATGTGTGTGTGTTTCCTTGTGTGTTTGTGCATTGTGTGTGTGTTTGTGTGTTTCTCTTGTCCCAATGGGAGGGTGCTGAATAACAGGCCCTGTTTGACAGACTGGGACGCTGAGAGCTGTCAGCCCCTTGCCTGGCCCAGGATGAGCAGAGAGGGATTCTCAGCTCTGTGTGTTTAGACTAATAGGAGGCCAGCACTCAGCTTTTCCTCAAGCAAGAACAGACAGTTGAAATCTCTGGGCAGTTAGCTTAGTGTTGCCTCTCACAGATTTCCTGTCAGATCATGTCTATAAGAGGAGAGGTTTTCGATCGTGAAAAAAAAAATACCTGGCAAAATCAGCTGCCTTTTAGGAGAATTGAGTGGCCTGAATGGAGTTCTAAAATTTGGTTTTGACAAGGCAAGTGAGAAAATGTAAATGTTTGTACATACAGCATCAAACAGGGTGAACATTAACATTTCATGTGAGCCATCAAATTGCATATGTCAAAACAGTTAACATTGATCATGTTTCTGAACAGAAAGATTAGGATGCAGATTTGAACCCTCACCTTAACTCCAACACTAAAAGGAGAATGGATCAAAGAGTCTAATGACAAATTATAGTTCCACAAATGTCTTGACTTTTGGGGTAGTGTATCCAGTCATCTGAATTTTTTTACAATTGCTAATCGCAGCAGAAATGTATTTAGGAATTAGTGTGCATGTCAACCTTATGATTTATTTAAATCAGAAGACTGACAGAGCTGCATCTGAAAGTAAATAAATAATACACTTTGAAAGTCAGATTCAGCGGGTATATGTGAGCTGTAAAAATAAAATAAAAATGTATTTTGTCACAATCCCTATTTTCTGTCAAACAAAGGGAACAAAAACCTGGAAAATTAAATTGGTTGTCGCTGGACTGTCTATGTGCATCATAGGCTCCACAAGTGTAGTAAGAATTCACACAAATCAGGTATAAACATTGACAGGAGTTATATTGGTACTTATTGAAAATAATTATAAAGATGTTGACAGGGATACAAATTCAAAGTGAAAAACCTTCCAACCCTCAGGCACCTTAGATATGCTATCATGCATGCTAAGTGATGTGTAATTGCAGACACTGAATTGCAGCACTCTCTGAAAATGTCAGCGCCACAATAATGATGATTTCCATAATAATTAAGAAAAATGTCTGGGTCTTCACTCCCCCAGCCTCATAATCAGACCGAAACATTATATTACAATCCATCCCGTGTTCAAAAGGAAGCTGTTTGTTTTCTCAAATCAAAGCTAATATTTTCTTTGCTTATTTGTTTGTCGTATTACATTCGTCTCACAGTTCATCATGTTTACGAATGTCCTCATTTGGTGGCAGAAATGCAGACAGCAATGACCTTAAACCCATTATTAGAACAGTTTCCATATTTTTTTATATTTAATGGCTTCTCTCTGCTATGTAAATGACTCTAAACTACTTGAATATAAATGATACAGTACATTGTATATAGCCGAGTTGATATATTCCAAGTTGGTGTCAGGATTTCTGCTGATGTATAATTGAGATATTGGATATATTAAACAAGGGTGTTCCGATAACCAACACACCACACTGTTATAAATGACATGACTTTTTCGCGAAAGTAAATGTCAACATTACCATATACTGCTAATTGGATTCTTTATCCCCATAGTTAAAATCTGGGGCTTTCACACCAGGAATGGCTTGCCAGAAATTGCTGTCAACTAGGTATGATGTTGAATACAAATATCAACTAACTGTGCCTTTTTCCTTGAAATAATAAACAAACAGAGAGATCGACTGGTGAAATCAGGCTGAACTCATTTTGAAGAGGTGGAGTAATATAATATGGTACATTTGTAGTCAGTTCTATACTAAGATACTGCAAATAGCATACTGAAGTGCAATGTAGCTAATTAGTGGTGCATTACACTTTCAATTCTAGTCGTTTAGCAGACGGTCTTATCCAGAGCAACTTACAATTAGTGCATTCATCTTAAGATAGCTGGGTGAGACAACCACATCACAGTCGAAGCAAGTACATTTTCCCTCATTAAAGCAGTTATCAGCATCTTCAGTGCTAGTAGGAAGACACATTTTTTTGCTGCTGTGGGATTCATTTAAGATAGTCTTTGATGAGGTAGTGTTTAAGATGTTTATGGAAGATGGGCAGGGGCTCTGCTGTCCTAGCTTCAGGGGGAAGCTGATTCTACCATTGGGGTGCCAGGACAGAGTAGTGCTTTGACTGGGCTGAGCGGGAGCTAACCTCTTGCAGAGTTGGGACAGCCAAGAGAACAGAGGGAGCAGAAAGAAGTGCTAGGTTTTTGTTTTATTCTGTAACCTTTTTTTAACTAGGCAAGCCTGCTTAAGAACAAATTCTTATTTACAATGACGGCCTACCCCGGCCAAACCCGGACAATGGTGGGCCAATTGTGCGCTGCCCTATGGGACTCCCAATAATGGCCGGATGTGATACTGCACAACCAGGGACTGTAGTGACTCCTCTTGCACTGAGATGCAGTGCCTTAGAGCGCTGCGCCACTAAGGAGCAGTCAGGCTTCAATATGTTTTGTTTGAGGTGTAGGGTTTGAACATAACCTGAAGTTAGGGAGAGGCAGTTCCTATTGCTGCTCCATAGGCAGGCATCATTGTCTTGTGGTGGATGTGAGCTTAGACTGGAAGCCAGTGGAACGTGTCGAAGGAGGAAGATAGTTGAGTGTCATCCGCATCGCAATGATAGGAGAGACCATGTAAGGATATGACGGAGCTGAGTGAGTATAGAGAAAAGAGGAGAGGGCCTAGAACCGAACCCTGGGGGACACCAGTAGTGAGAGCATGTGGTGCAGACTCAGATCCACTCCACATCACCTGGTAGGAGCAGCCTGCCAGGTAGGATGCAATCCAAGAGTGTGCTTGTGACAGACACCCAGCCCTGAGAGGGTGGAGAGGAGGATCTAATGGTTCACAGTGTTGAAGGCAGCAGATAGATCTAGAAAGATGAGAACAGGGGAGATAGAGTTAGCTTTGGTTGTGCAGAGAGCCGAAGTGACACAGAGGAGAGAGGTCTCAGTTGAGTGACCCATCTTGAAGCCTGACTTGTTAGGGCCAAGAAAATAATTCTGAGAGAGATAATGAATGAGTTAATCAGAGACCGCAAATTCAAGTGTAAATTATTTTTGTTTGTTTCTCGAGGAGGGTAGCAACTCTGGCCATTTTGTAGTCAGAGGGGACGCAGCCAGTGGTCAGGGATGAGTTGAAGAGGAAAGTGATGACTGGGAGAAGGTCTCCAGAGATGGTCTGGAGAAGGGAGGAGTGTATGGGGTTGAACAGGCAAGTTGTTGGGCAGCCTGGCATCTGTAGTCATAGGATTTCAGCTGGAGAGAGGAAAGAAAAAGGTCAAGACGTAGGGTAGTTCTTTGTATGTGGGATCAGTGGACTCAATACGGTGAGTAAATTAGATTTTGTCTACCTTCTTTTCAAAGTGGTTGACAAAGTCGTCCACAGAAAGGGAGTAGGGGAGGGGGGTGTTGAAGGATTAAGGAGGGAGAGGTGGCGGTGGCAAATAATTTCCTCGGGTAGGAACAGAAGCTTGAAATTTTGATTGATAGAAAGTCACTTTTGCATCGGATACAGAGGAGGAGTAGGTAGAGAGGAGGAAGTGCTAACATTTTTAATCAATCAAATTAATTTAGAATCTTAAATGAAATTACATGACTCTTTGATGACACAGGGTTTAGAACAATAAAACTATATTTTTTCAAGATTCCAAACAGGCATAAAAATCCAAGTTGAATTAATTATTACAAATCAAATCACACAAGCAATGATGATAAGAAGATACATCAATAGTAAGATACCTTCAGCGTCCTTATCTAGCACCCTGTTAGCCTACCAATGCATAATTGGTTTCTATTACAGTTCTATGAGAACAACAAGAAAACTGTTTTCTTACCTTCTACAACTATAAAGCAGTCTTTGTCTCCCCCTTAAGGACGATGAATCCCTAATAGGTGATAAAACTCTAACAGCTACTTAAAAAATATCAATAAGGTATGTATTCCTTCAATGACTTTACTTTAACACTCAATAGTAAAAACAAAGTATAATTAAACCAAAGTTTAAGCTAAAAAGATACAGCAATCTTCTTCAGCGGGTAACAGGTTCAATCAGCAAGACAAGAACACGGGGTAGTTACGAAAAAATCTAAGCCTGTGAGTTCCATCTCTAACATCTCTAACGGTCGCCCCAGCGTGAGTTTTTTTTATGCGCGAGATGTCAGGAATGAGATTGTTACGCAACAGGACAGTTAACACATGCTGCCCTCAAACCAAGGCATGCTGGTTTGATTATCTATTTATCTAAATCAAATAACATTTTATTTGTCACATACACATGGTTAGCAGATGTTAATGCGAGTGTAGCGAAATGCTTGTGCTTCTAGTTCAGTAATAATACAGTAATAACCAACAATTTCTCAACAACTACCTTAAACACACAAGTGTAAAGGGATGAAGAATATGTACATAACGATATATGAATGAGAGATGGTACAGAACGGCATAGGCAAGATGCAGTAGATGGTATCGAGTACAGTATGAGATGAGTAATGTAGGGTATGTAAACATATAAAAGTGGCATTGTTTAAAGTGGCTAGTGATATATGTATTACATAAAGATGGCAAGATGCAGTAGATGGTATAGAGTACAGTATATTCATATGAGATAAGTAATGTAGGGTATGCAAACATTATATTAAGTGTTTGTTATGGCTGCAATCCCACTACCGGGATCGATATGACAACTACCAGTGAAAATAGAGGGCGCCAAATTCAAACCACAGAAATCTAATAATTACAATTCCTAAAACATACATGTGTCATATCATTTTAGAGGTAATCTTGTTGTTAATCCCACCAAAGTGTCCAATTTCAAATAGGCTTTTCAGCGAAAGCACTACAAACGATTGTTAGGTCTCCACCAAACCACAATAAGCACAGCCATTTTCCAGCGAAATATAGCATTCACAAAAAGCAGAAATAGAGATAAAATGAATCACTAACCTTGAATTATCTTCATTGGATGACACTCATAGGACTTCATGTTACACAATACATGCATATTTTGTTATAAAAAGTTCATATTTATGTAAAAAATCGGAGTTTACATTGGCGTATTAGATTCACTAGTTCCAAAAACATCAAGTGATTTTGTATAGCCACATTGTTTCAACAGAAATACTCATCATAAATGTAGATGATAATACAAGTTATACACATGGAATTATAGATATACCTCTCCTTAATACAACCGCTGTGTCAGATTTCAAAAAAGGTTTACAGAAAAAGCAACCCATGCAATAATCTGAGACGGAGTTTAGAACAGTGGCCAAATTAGCCACCATGTTGGAGTCAACAGAATCCGGAAAATTCATGATAAATGTTTCCTTACCTTTGATGAACTTCATCAGAATGCAGTCCTAGGAATCCCAGGTCCACAATAAATGCTTGATTTGTTTGAAAATGTCCGTTATTTATGACCAATTAGCTACTTTGGTTAGCACGTTTGGTAACAAAATTCCAAAGTCACAAAGCGCGCCCACTATAACATGACAAAATGTCCAAAAGTTCCGTAACATTCGGTAGAAACATGTCAAACGATGTACTGAATCAATATTTAGAAGGTAATTAGAATGGCTTCAGATGACCGGTGGAACGCAGGTCCTTCCCCTGTGAACGCGCATGGTGAAAGCATGGTCAACTTGTGGCAGTGGTGACTATTTCCTGCGTCATTCAACCCCCCTTCACATTAGAGTCATCAGACAAAGTTCTATTGACTGTTGACATCTAATGGAAGACGTAGGAAGTGAAAACTCATCTCGCTGTAATTTCAATGAGAGCTTGGTTGAAAATCTGCCACTCCCAGAAAAAATACAAACAGGAAGTGGAATTTCTCAGGTTTTTGCCTGCAATATGAGTTCTGTTTTACTCACAGACAGAATTCAAACAGTTTTAGAAACTTCAGAGTGTTTTCTATCCAATACTAATAATACTATGCATATATAAGCAACTGAGACTGAGGAGCTTTTCCATTTACAATGGGCACCTTTTCTCCAAGCTACTCAATACTGCCCCTGCAGCCATAAAAAGTTAAAGTGGCTAGTGATACATTTTTTCACTTTTTCCAATTTTAAAGTGGCTGGAGTTGAGTCAGTATGTTGGTAGCAGTCACTCAAGGTTAGTGGTGGCTGTTTAACAGTCTGATGGCCTTGAGATAGAAGCTGTTTTTCAGTCCCTCGGTCCCTGCATTGATGCACCTGTACTGACCTGATGATAGCGGGGTGAACAGGCAGTGGCTCGGGTGGTTGTTGTCCTTGATGATCTTTATGGCCTTCCTGTGACATCGGGTGGTGTAGGTGTCCTGGAGGGCAGGTAGTTTGCCACCGGTGATGTTTTGTGCAGACCTCACTACCCTCTGGAGAGCCTTACGGTTGTGGGTGGAGCAGTTGCCATACCAGGCAGTGATACAGCCCGACAGGATGCTCTCGATTGTGCATCTGTAAAGGTTTGTGATTGCTTTTGGTGACAACCCGAAATTCTTCAGCCTCCTGAGGTTGAAGAGGCACCACTGCACCTTCTTCACCAAGCTGTCTGTGTGGGTGGACCAATTCAGTTTGTCCATGATGTGTACACCGAGGAACTTAAAACGTTCTACCCTCTCCACTATTGTCCCGTCGATATGGATAGGGGGGAGCTTCCTCTGTTGTTCCTTGAATTTCACGATCATCACTTTGTTTTGTTGATGTTGAGGGTGAGGGTATTTTCCTGACATTGAGTGTGAGGTTATTTTCCTGTAGGCCGTCTCGTCTTTGTTGGTAATCAAGCCTACCACTGTAGTGTCGTCTGCAAACTTGATGATTGAGTTGGAGGCGTGCATGGCCACGCAGTCGTGGGAGAACAGGGAGTACAGGAGAGGACACAGAACGCACCCTTGTGGGGCCCCAGTATTGAGGATCAGCGGAGTGGAGATGTTGTTAACTACCCTCATCACCTGGGGCGGCCCGTCAGGAAATCCAGTACCCAGTTGCACAGGGCGAGGTCGAGACCCAGGGTCTCTAGCTTGATGACGAGTTTGGAGGGTACTATGGTGTTAAATGCTGAGCTGGAGTCGATGAACAGCATTCTCACATAGGTATTCCTCTTGTCCAGATGGGTTAGGGCAGTGTGCAGTGTGGTTGCTTTTGCATCGTCTGTCGAACTATTGGGGCGGTAAGAAAATTGGAGTGTGTCTAGTGTGTCAGGTAGGGTGGAGGTGATATGGTCCTTGACTAGTTTCTCAAAGCACTTCATGATGAAGGAAGTGAGTGCTACGGGGCGGTAGTCGTTTAGCTCAGTTACCTTAGCTTTCTTGGGAACAGGAACAATGGTGGCCCTGTTGAAGCATGTGGGAACAGCAGACTGGGATAAGGATTGATTGAATATGTCCGTAAATACACCAGCCAGCTGGTCTGCGCATGCTCTGAGGACGCGGCTGGGGATGCCGTCTGTGCCTGCAGCCTTGCGAGGGTTAACACGTTTAAATGTTTTACTCACGTCGGCTGCAGTGCAGGAGAGTCCGCAGGTTTTATTAGCGGGCTGTGTCAGTGGCACTGTATTGTCCTCAAAGCGAGCAAAGAAGTAGTTTAGTCTATCTGGGAGCAAGACATCCTGGTCCGCGACGGGGCTGGCTTTCTTTTTGTAGTCCGTGATTGACTGTAAACCCTGCCACATACCTCTTGTGTCTGAGCCGTTGAATTGCGACTCTACTTTGTCTCTATACTGATGCTTAGCTTGTTTGATTGCCTTGCGGAGGGAATAGCTACGCTGTTTGTATTCGGTCATGTTTCCGGTCAACCCTGGTTAAAAGTAGTGGTTCGCGCGTACAGTTTCGCGCGAATGCTGCCATCGATCCACGGTTTCTGGTTTGGGAATGTTTTAATAGTTGCTGTGTGTACTACATCGCTGATGCACTTGCTAATGAACTCGCTCACTGAATCAGTGTATTCGTCAATGTTGTTGTTTGATGCAATGCGGAACATATCCCAATTCACGTGATCGAAGCATTCTGGAAGCGTGGAATCAGATTGGTCGGACCAGCATTGAACAGACCCGAGCGTGGGAACTTCCTGTTTCAGTCTCTGTCTATAGGCAGGGAGCAACAAAATGGAGTCATGGTCAGCTTTTCCGAACGGAGGGTGGGGGAGGACCTTATATGCATCGCGGAAGTTAGAATAACAATGATCTAGGCTTTTACCAGCCCTGGTAGCACAATCTATATGCTGATAGAATTTAGGGAGTCTTGTTTTCAGATTAGCCTTGTTAAAACCCCCAGCTACAATGAATGCAGCCTCTGGATATGTGGTTTCCAGTTTACATAGAGTCAAATATAGGTTGTTTCAGCTCATCAATTTCAAATTATTTTCTAACAACCTTTATTTTCTCACAATAGTTTGAATTGAGATGTGCTCCGCCTCCTCATTAATTCTAATAGAAATTGGCCATTGCACTGTTGACAACAATTTATGTTTGAGGCATTACTGAGCCAGACAAACTTCTCGTCTCCAAGAGCCAAAGCACTTCCCCAGTGTTTCCCCAGATCAAGTACAGTATGCAGACATTTGCACATCTCCAATAACTTTGGACGTGTGTATTCCTATCAAAGTAAGTGCCTTATTACTTCATCATTATAGTTTCTGTATATTGTGTTTTCGTTTCTACATGCATTCTGATTCTTGCACAGATTGTGATGGACACATATGATGTGTGTGAAAATACTTTTTTGAAGGTTCTACTGATTATAATGAGCTAATGCTAAGCTAATTGCCAGCTATGTGTGGTGTCATGTTTGTTGACATCATACAATCCATTCTGATTGTCACATAAACATCTGTCAGACCAAAGATGTTATAAGATTGCGAGCTGAAGGGATGGTTCACCCGTCTTTCGAGTAAACTTCCAGAAGTGAATGATGGTAGACGACAACACCCCCCTTCAACATGCATAACCTCTTATCTTTGGTTGACGAAAAAAAAACAGGGCGGCGTGCACAAACTACCCATTGTCAGATAACTTTAGATTTTTAGAAAGTGTTTAACTCAATTACTTCAATCACTGATGAGCTCAGCCATGATGTGATGAATTGTACATAGTAATTACTATTAGCTCATTCATATTATGGTTTCTATCAGCCGAGAGTTAGCTAAATATAATTGCTTGTGTTAGGTCACTATTTCCTCAGTTAGCGCTATGACTAATGTAGCCTACATTTTCCAGTTTGGATGAGTATTGTGTTATTCTGTCGCTACTTCTGTGAATGTCTGAATATTGCATCCAAAAATAAAAATTGAGGACATAACGTTGTAAAGAATGTGTTTGTGCAACATGTTTCTGTAAAAAAACAGCGTGGCCAGCTCACCGACTGTTGCATCAATCATAACTGGATGTTCTAAATAAGTGTTCTAATAACCTCGGTTTGAGCGTATGCTGCAAGGACCACTGTAGAATGATCACACAAATGTGTTGGTGTGGGTCAAAGGGTTAACAACCATCACGAATTATGCATTTGAGGTTATTACTTATCGTCCTAATGACATACTTGTTGTTAACCCCCTAGATTTGATGTCCGCACCCCCGCAGAAATATAATTAGCATAATAATTTGAATCCCCATTAAATATAAGCTCAATCCACTGCATCCGAACGGTTTGGTCTACAAACTATTATGTTGTGAATCTGTTATTCAATGCATTTGTAGGGCTAATAGCAGTAAGGCCAAATAAAAAGTTTAATCAAATAATTTTCTTATATTTTTTTGACACTTCAAGGAGTCTTCAAAATCAAATAGCAAAATAATCCTTGGTATGACTTTCTTAAAACAATTCCATATAGCGTAGTAGAACCCTTCCCCCAGCTTCAACTTTGACAGGGCGTAGACCGTAATGGGAAAATGTGCGATCCCAAGCTTCCTCTTCCGCCAGCCTCTTTTGCCTCAGCTGCATTCCTAACCTTAGCCTTATGCGTCTCAGTCCTCTCTTAGTCACAAGGATGGAACTTCATAAATGGCTCCACAGGTTCCACCATGGATTTAGGAGCAAGTGGAGCAGTACTTTTTCCATCTTCGTACCATTGCAAAAATATAAAACTTTTTGTGCAAAAATTAGTCAGACAAGCTAATCCATGTTTTTGTCACTTCAAGATTAGACTACCCGGATAAGGCACAAAAACTAAAAAATATCTATCATATTACTTTCAAGGTTTTACTGCTAACCTACAAAGCAGGAGATGGACTTGTACCTACCGATTTGGTCCTATGCTACGGTCACAAGATGCAGGCCTCCTTATTGTTCCTATAATTTCTAAGCAAACAGCTGGAGGTAGGGCTTTCTCCTATAGAGCAACTTTTTTATAGAATAGTCTGCCGATCAATGTGAGAGACGCAGACTCTGTCTCAACCTTTAAGTCTTTGCTGAAGACTCATCTCTTCAGTAGGTCCAATGATTGAGTGTGGTCTGGCCCAGGGGTTCAAAGGTGAACGGCAAGGCACTGGAGTAACAAACAACCCTTCCTGACTCTGCCTGGCCGGCTCCCCTCTCTCCACTGGGATTCTCTGCCTTTGACCCTATTACGGGGGCTAAATCACTGGCTTGTTCACACTCTCCCATCTTTCTTGACCTCGGGCTCGTGCGTATCCTGTGTGATCTGAGGTATGCTCCCTAATTCTTCCATCTCTCTCTCTCTATTCCCTCCCAGAGGACCTGAGCCCTAGGACCATGTCTCAGGACTACTTGCCCTGATGACTCCTGGCCGTCCCCGTCCCCAGTCCACCTGGTCGTGCTGCTGATCCAGTTTCTGCTTTTCTGCCTGCGGCTATGGAACCCTGACCTGATCTTTGGATGTGCTACCTTGTGGTGCTACTTATCCAATTCCTGCTGTTCTGCCTATGGCTATGGAACCCTGACCTGTTCAACAGGCGTGCTACCTTGTCCCGGACCTGCTGTTTCATCTCTCTCTCCCTCTTTGCTGTCTCGACCTGCTGTATCAACCTCTGAATGCTCGGCTATGAAAGCCAACTTACTTTTACTCCTGAGGCTGACCTGTTGCAACCTCTATAACCACTGTTATTTTTATTTGGCCATGCTGGTCATCTATGAATGTTTGAACATCTTGAATAACGATCTGGCCTTAATGGCCATGTACTCTTATAATCTCCACCTGGAACAGCCAGAAGAGGACTTGCCACCGCTCAGAGCCTCTAGAGGACTCTAGGTTTCTTCCTAGATTCCTGCCTTACTAGGGAGTTTTTCCTAGCCACCGCGCTCCTACATCTGCATTGCTTGCTCTCAGGGGTTTTAGACTCAGTTTCTGTGCAAGGACTTTGTGACAACTGCTGTTGTAAAAAGGTATTTATAAATACATGTAATTAATTGATTGAGTACAGCTGAGTTGCCCACATTCAGCCATGTGGATCATTGATCTCACTGGTCATGCTATTTCAATTGGCAATGCTCTTGTAGAGCGATCCAGGTCTGTCTGCCCCTTTCACTCTGCAGTTGGTACAGCAATCCCCCTTTGATACCCATGGTCAGATGTTGGATGGTACTGGAAAATATCTCCTAGTTCTCTCTGGTCTAGAAGCCTCTCGGATTACTCGCATGGTCAGAACTGCAGGGCTATAAGCGGGGGCTGAGACAGCCAGATCTAATCCTTATACTACCCCTCCCTGTGCATTAACAGATTCAAGGCTTTCAGGCTGATGTTTTAGGCTGACTTTTACCTCCATGTTATATTTCTTAGCTTTAACAAGCATCCCCCATCCACTGCTTCACACACTCGTCCTGCATTCCGTATCCTAGCACTATATTTACCATGTATTACCACTAGTTCCTTCCTATGGTTCCTGTAAAAACAAATCACAAATGTTCCCTACATCTAATTTCACATAAGCAACAGTATTACACAGCAAGCAACGCAAGCAGGCATCCCTTTACGCAAACTGCTTCTTTTTAATATTAAAGAATGTCGTATCCCTTTATCCAATTTTAATTGCTATAATTTAGCCAGAATATATAATACAATTATTAGATCCTCTCCGACTCAGGACACTGCATTTTCCCTCAAACCAGAGTACGGCAACACAAATTTCCAGCAAGAAAGGCATTTGTAAGTCAAAATACACCAATAGCGGGAACCAGCACCAGTATTCCTTTAGTTTTCCAAAGGCTCCTAATTTAATGATTTATTTCATGAATCCTTCCTGCTAATTTTCAATTACCCTATAACATATACAGTGGCTTGAGAAAGTATTCACCCCCTTTGGCATTTTTCACCCACCTATTTTGTGGCCTTAACTGGAATTAAAATTGGTTTTGGGGTGTTTATCATTTGAGTTACACAACAACATGCCTACCACTTTGAAGATGCAAAATATTTTTTATTGTGAAACAAACAAGAACTAAGACATAAAAACAGAAAACGTAAGCGTGCATAACTATTCACCCCCCCCCCAAAGTCAATACTTTGTAGAGCCACCTTTTGCAGCAATTACAGCTGCAAGTCTCTTGGAGTATGTCTCTATAAACTTGGTACATCTAGCCACTGGGATTTTTGCCCATTCTTCAAGGCAAAACTGCTCCAGCTCCTTCAAGTTGGATGGGTTCCGTTAGTACACTAATCTTTAAGTCATACCACAGATTCTCAATTGGACTGAGGTCTGGGCTTTGACTAGGCCATTCCAATACATTTAAATGTTTCCCCAATATGCTTAGGGTTATTGTCCTGATGGAAGGTGAACCTCCGTCCCAGTCTCAAATTTCTGTAAGACTGAAACCGGTTTCCCTTAAGAATTTCCCTGTATTTAGCGTCATCTATCATTCCTTAAATTCTGACCAGTTTCTCAGTACCTGCTGATGAAAAATATCCCCACAGCATGCTGCCACTACTATGGTGTTCTCAGGGTGATGCGAGGTGTTGGGTTTGTGCCAGAAATAGTGTTTTCCTTGATAACCATAAAGCTCAATTTTAGTCACATCTGACCAGAGTACATTCTTCCAAATATCTGGGGAGTCTCCCACATGCCTTTTGGCGAACACCAAATGTGTTTGCTTATTTTTTTCTTTAAGCAATGGCTTTTTTCTGACCACTATTCCATAAAGCCCAGCTCTGTGGAGTGCACGGCTTAAAGTGGTCCTATGGACAGATACTTCAATCTCCGCTTATCTTTGGTCTCTTTGTTGCCTCTCTGATTAATGCCCTCCTTGCCTGGTCTGTGAGTTTTGGTGGGCGGCCCCCTCTTGGCAAGTTTGTTGTGGTGCCATATTCTTTCCGTTGTTTAATAACGGGTTTAACCAGTTGGATTTAGGGGGGGCTATTTACATTTTTGGATGAAAAACGTTCCCGTTTTAAGAAAGATGATCGACTATGCATATAATTGACAGCTTTGGAAAGAAGACACTCTGACGTTTCCAAAATGGCAAAGATATTGTCTGTGAGTGCCACAGAACTGATGTTACAGGCGAAACCCAGATAAAGATCCAACCAGGAGGGGACACATTTTTAGAAACCGCCTCATGCCAATGACTCCTTATATGGCTGTGAATGAGCTACGAATGAGCTTACGTTTTCCACGTTTTCCCCAAGGTGTCTACAGCATTGTGACGTCTTTTTAGGCATTTCCCTTGAAGACTGGCTGTAAGGGACCATATATGGCATGTGGTCACATGGTGTCTCCCGCAGAAACCTTGCGTAAAATACTGAGGTAGCCATTTTTCCAATCGCTTCTTATGAGAAACCAACTGCCTCGACGGATATATTATTGAATATATTTGTTAAAAACACCTTGAGGATGGATCCTAAACAACGTTTGCCGTGTTTCTGTCGATATTTGGCGTTATAGTTGTAGCATTTTAGGGTCGATTTCTCAGCCAAGCATGATGACTGGGAGCTATTTCGCCTACAAAAATAATATTTTTGGAAAAAAGGAACATTTGCTATCTAACTGGGAGTCTCCTGAGTGAAAGCATCTGAAGTTCTTCAAAGGTAAATGGTTTAATTTGGTTGCTTTTCTTATTTTCGTGAAAATGTTGCCTGCTGCCAGCAGAGCCTAGCATTGCATTATGCCATGACACAAATGCTTGTCTAGCGTTGGCTGTAACGCATATTTTGAAAATCTGAGATGACAGTGTTGTTAACAAAAGGCTAAGCTTGTGTTTGAATATATTTATTTCATTTCATTTGCAATTTTCCTGAATAGGCAAAGTTTTTATAGGGGTATTTATGTCCGTTGCGTTATGCTAATGCATTTGAGGCTATGATTACGCTCCCGGATATGGGTTTGCTCGTCGCAAAAGGTTAATGGAGCTCCGTGGGATATTCAAAGTTCCGGATATTTTTCTATAACCCAACCCTGATCTGTACTTCTCCACAACTTTGTCCCTGACCTATTTGGAGAGCTCCTTGGTCTTCTTGGTGCCGCTTGCCTGGTGGTGCCACTCGCTTAGTGTTGTTGCAGACTCTGGGACCTTCCAGAACAGGTGTATATACAGTGGGGCAAAAAAGTATTTAGTCAGCCACC
This sequence comes from Oncorhynchus kisutch, assembly GCF_002021735.2. Lineage (NCBI taxonomy): Eukaryota > Metazoa > Chordata > Actinopteri > Salmoniformes > Salmonidae > Oncorhynchus > Oncorhynchus kisutch. The sequence continues at coordinate 6,534,902 of NC_034194.2, forward strand.
AATTGTGCAAGTTCTTCCACTTAAAAAGATGAGAGAGGCCTGTAATTTTCATCATAGGTACACTTCAACTATGACAGACAAATTGAGCCAAAAAAATCCAGAAATCACATTGTTGTAACGGCGTTCTTCGTTTGTCGAAAGAGAGTCGGACCGAAATGCAGCGTGGTGGTTAATCATGATCTTTAATGAGGAAATGGTGACGATACATGAAATAACTAATAAATACAAAAACAACAAACGGAACGTGAAACTATTACAGCCTATCTGGTGAACACTACACAGAGACAGGAACAATCACCCACGAAAGACAAAGCGAACTCAGGCTACCTAAATACGGTTCCCAATCAGATGCAACGAGAAGCACCTGACTCTGATCGAGAACCGCCTCAGGCAGCCAAGCCTAACTAGACACACCCCTAAACATAGCAATCCCAAATCCTATAAAACCCCAATACGAAACACAACACGTAAACCCATGTCACACCCTGGCCTGACCAAAATATATAACGAAAACACAAAACACTAAGACCAAGGCGTGACAATTGTAGGATTTTTTATGAATTTATTTGCAAATTATATTGGAAAATAAGTATTTGGTCACCTACAAACAAGCAAGATTTCTGGCTCTCACAGACCTGTAACATCACTGCTCTAGAGGAGATCTGCATGGAGGAATGGGTCAAAATACCAGCAACAGTGTGTGAAAACCTTGTGAAGACTTACAGAAAACATTTGACCTCTGTCATTGCCAACAAAGGGTGTATAACAAAGTATTGAGAAACGTTTGTTATTGACCAAATACTTATTTTCCATCATAATTTGCAAATAAATTCATTAAAAATCCTACAATGTGATTTTCTGGATTTGTTTTTCTCATTTTGTCTGTCATAGTTGAAGTGTACCTATGATGAAAATTACAGCCCTCTCTCATCCTTGCACAATTGGTGGCTGACTAAATACTTTTTTGCCCCACTGTATCCTGAGATCATGTGACACTTAAATAAAGTCCACCTGTGTGCAATCTAACTAATTATGTGACTTCTGAAGGTAATTGGTTGCACCAGATATGATATATTGGCTTCATAGCAAAGGGGGTGAATACATATGCACGCACCAATTCTTGTTTTTTCACATCACCAATTTTGAATATTTTGTGTATGTCTATTAAATCAAATCAAATCAAATCCAATTTTATTTGTCACATACACATGGTTAGCAGATGTTAATGCGAGTGTAGCGAAATGCTTGTGCTTCTAGTTCCGACAATGCAGTAATAACGAACAAGTAATCTAACTAACAATTCCAAAAAAACTACTGTCTTATACACAGTGTAAGGTGATAAAGAATATGTACATAAGGATATATGAATGAGTGATGGTACAGAGCAGCATAGGCAAGATACAGTAGATGATATCGAGTACAGTATATACATATGAGATGAGTATGTAAACCAAGTGGCGTAGTTAAAGTGGCTAGTGATGCATGTATTACATAAGGATGCAGTCGATGATATAGAGTACAGTATCTACGTATGCATATGAGATGAATAATGTAGGGTAAGTAACATTATATAAGGTAGCATTGTTTAAAGTGGCTAGTGATATATTTGCATCATTTCCCATCAATTCCCATGATTAAAGTGGCTGGAGTAGAGTCAGTGTCATTGACAGTGTGTTGGCAGTAGCCACTCAATGTTAGTGGTGGCTGTTTAACAGTCTGATGGCCTTGAGATAGAAGCTGTTTTTCAGTCTCTCGGTCCCAGCTTTGATGCACCTGTACTGACCTCGCCTTCTGGATGACAGCGGGGTGAACAGGCAGTGGCTCGGGTGGTTGATGTCCTTGATGATCTTTATGGCCTTCCTGTAGCATCGGGTGGTGTAGGTGTCCTGGAGGGCAGGTAGTTTGCCCCCGGTGATGCGTTGTGCAGACCTCACTACCCTCTGGAGAGCCTTACGGTTGAGGGCGGTGCAGTTGCCATACCAGGCGGTGATACAGCCCGCCAGGATGCTCTCGATTGTGCATCTGTAGAAGTTTGTGAGTGCTTTTGGTGACAAGCCAAATTTCTTCAGCCTCCTGAGGTTGAAGAGGCGCTGCTGCGCCTTCCTCACGATGCTGTCTGTGTGAGTGGACCAATTCAGTTTGTCTGTGATGTGTATGCCGAGGAACTTAAAACTTGCTACCCTCTCCACTACTGTTCCATCGATGTGGATGGGGGGGTGTTCCCTCTGCTGTTTCCTGAAGTCCACAATCATCTCCTTAGTTTTGTTGACGTTGAGTGTGAGGTTATTTTCCTGACACCAAACTCCGAGGGCCCTCACCTCCTCCCTGTAGGCCGTCTCGTCGTTATTGGTAATCAAGCCTACCACTGTTGTGTCGTCCGCAAACTTGATGATTGAGTTGGAGGCGTGCATGGCCACGCAGTCGTGGGTGAACAGGGAGTACAGGAGAGGGCTCAGAACGCACCCTTGTGGGGCCCCAGTGTTGAGGATCAGCGGGGAGGAGATGTTGTTGCCTACCCTCACCACCTGGGGGCGGCCCGTCAGGAAGTCCAGTACCCAGTTGCACAGGGCGGGGTCGAGACCCAGGGTCTCGAGCTTGATGACGAGCTTGGAGGGTACTATGGTGTTGAATGCCGAGCTGTAGTCGATGAACAGCATTCTCACATAGGTATTCCTCTTGTCCAGATGGGTTAGGGCAGTGTGCAGTGTGGTTGAGATTGCATCGTCTGTGGACCTATTTGGGCGGTAAGCAAATTGGAGTGGGTCAAGGGTGTCTGGTAGGGTGGAGGTGATATGGTCCTTGACTTGTCTCTCAAAGCACTTCATGATGACGGATGTGAGTGCTACGGGGCGGTAGTCGTTTAGCTCAGTTACCTTAGCTTTCTTGGGAACAGGAACAATGGTGGCCCTCTTGAAGCATGTGGGAACAGCAGACTGGTATAGGGATTGATTGAATATGTCCGTAAACACACCGGCCAGCTGGTCTGCGCATGCTCTGAGGGCGCGGCTGGGGATGCCGTCTGGGCCTGCAGCCTTGCGAGGGTTAACACGTCTAAACGTCTTACTCACTTCGGCTGCAGTAAAGGAGAGACCGCATGTTTTCGTTGCAGGCCGTGTCGGTGGCACTGTATTGTCCTCAAAGCGGGCAAAAAAGTTATTTAGTCTGCCTGGGAGCAAGACATCCTGGTCCGTGACTGGGCTGGGTTTCTTCCTGTAGTCCGTGATTGACTGTAGACCCTGCCACATGCCTCTTGTGTCTGAGCCGTTGAATTGAGATTCTACTTTGTCTCTGTACTGGCGCTTAGCTTGTTTGATAGCCTTGCGGAGGGAATAGCTGCACTGTTTGTATTCAGTCATGTCACCAGACACTTTGCCCTGATTAAAAACAGTGGTTCGCGCCTTCAGTTCCACACGAATGCTGCCATCAATCCACGGTTTCTGGTTAGGGAATGTTTTAATCGTTGCTATGGGAACGACATCTTCAACGCACGTTCTAATGAACTCGCACACCGAATCAGCGTATTCGTCAATGTTGTTATCTGACGCAATACGAAACATCTCCCAGTCCACGTGATGGAAGCAGTCTTGGAGTGTGGAGTCAGCTTGGTCGGACCAGCGTTGGACAGACCTCAGAGTGGGAGCTTGTAGGCCTGAAGACTGTCCCATTCCCCTGCCCAGCACCATTAGAGATGATGCCCACCACAGAGGACGGTGTCGCAAGTCCTAGGAACTCGGCACTTTGGGAGCCAGTGGAATCGATCAGCCTTTCAGAGAAAGCAGGCATTCCTGGTTTCTCTGGTTGCCTGGAACATACTAGTATAATTTGGCACCAGATCCAAACAGCTAAGAAGGACAAGAGAGACCTCTATGTCATCTTCCTCGACCTGGCCAATGCCTTTGGCTCAGTTCCCCATGAACTCCTCTGGGAATCCTTCAACATTTTCCACGTACCAGAACCCATCACTACACTGGTAAAGGCCTATTTCCAAGACCTGCAATTGTGTTTCACAACACCTGACTTCACAACAACATGGCAGCGCTTGGAAGTAGGCATAATGGCAGGCTGTACAATATCTCCTCTGGCCTTCACTATGGCCATGGAAGTCATCATCAGGGCATTGAGATGGGTGGTCGGCGGTGAGAGAACTAAGGAAGGGCTCCGTCTCCCACCTATCCGAGCATACATGGATGACATGACTACACTGACCACCACTGCAGCATGCACCAGGCGGCTACTTGCAAAGCTGCAGGATAACATCAAGTGGGCCCGGATGAAAATCAAGCAAAGCAAATCTCGAAGCATCTCCATAGTCAAGGGACAGCTTAAAGATGTGAGGTTCTGCATTGGAGATGACCCAATACCAACGATGTCTGAGCAACCCATCAAGAGCCTGGGTAGATGGTACAACGAAAGCCTCCAGGATAAAGATCAAGTGCAGCAAGTAAGGCAGGACATCGCCGACGGTCTTGAGAATATCAACAAGACTCTACTGCCTGGGAAGCTCAAGCTTTGGTGCCTACAGTTTGGACTTCTCCCCCGGGTAATGTGGCCACTCACCGTCTATGAGGTCCCAATAACAACAGTGGAGAAGATGGAGCGAACCATTACCTCATACGTGAAGAAATGGCTGGGTGTCCCACGATGCCTGAGTAACATCGGCCTCTATGGCAAAGGGGTCCTTGAACTACCTCTTACAAGTCTAACGGAAGAGTACAAGTGCTCTAAAGTAAGACTTCAGATGACATTGAAGGACTCCAAAGACCAGACCATTAGCAAGGCTGTACCTCCCCTACAAACTGGACGGAAATGGACATCATCCAAGGTTGTGCAGCAAGCAACATCAGCCCTGAGACACCAAGACATTGTGGGGAATATCCAGCATGGAAGAGGAGGCTTTGGCTTGGCAGCAAGCAAACCAACGTTCCATAAGGCAACAACATCTGAATGCAGGAAGCTGGTGGTCGAGGAGGTGCGCAGACAGGAGGAGACTGCAAGAAGTGCAAAGGCGGGAAGTCCTGGAGAGGAGAAAAATCAACTGGAGTGAGCTTTGGCAAATGGAGGCAAGCAACATCAGCTTCATCATAAGAGCTGTTTATGATGTGCTTCTATCACCCAAAAAATCTACATCAATGGTATGGCGAGGACTCGACCTGCCCCCTCTGCCCAGCTCCAGCGACTCTCAGGCATATAATAACAGGTTGCAAGACCAGCCTCTCACAAGGCCGCTACACCTGGAGGCACAATCAGGTTCTCAAGAGCCTGGCTGCAGCACTTGAGACCAAGAGGAGTGCAACCAATTCATTACCTCCAAAAACAAGCAATCCCATCAAAACAACAACATTCATCCGGGAGGGACAGAAAAGGCCCAAGCATCCTCCTACGAAGCCAGAAACTGGACACCTAGCCATGGCCCGGGACTGGAAGATGCTTGTCGATATTGGCCAGCAACTAATTTTTCCACCTGAGATTGCTTCTACCAACCTTAGGCCAGACATGGTATTCTGGTCCCCTTCACGAAAGGCTGTGTACATCATAGAGCTCACAGTCCCGTGGGAAAACTCTGTTGAAGAGGCCTACGAGCGTAAGAAACTGCGTTACACAGAGTTGGCAGCAGACTCAACTCAGCGTGGCTGGAATGCAAAAGTCTGGCCAGTTGAAGTGGGATGCAGAGGATTTGTGGCTTCTTCCACCATCAGGTTGCTGAAAGAACTTGGAATCCATGGACAGGCTCTGCGGCAGACCGTCAGAGCAGTTTCTCAAGCAGCTGAAAGAGGCAGCCAGTGGATCTGGATCAAACGGAAGGACCCTTGCTGGGCTATAACTTCATGACCCCCCACCCCCACCTGAGAACCCAATTCAGATCCCTCCAACTTGAGGAGGGCATATGAGGTATGCGGTCAGCTGTAGGGCTGGCTCAGGGAAGAGGACGCCCCTGCCTTGCATAGTCCCGTGGGACATCTTAATTGGGCATGGGACACAAGCTAAGGCTTGATCACCCTTTAGCTGGCCACCTTTGATGAGGGTGTTTAGTGATTAAAGGCCGAAACACGCACTGAATCGAAGGCACACTACTGAGGATGTGTCCCAAAATTGACATCTTAACCCAGTCTAAGAAATAAACCTCCCAAGCCACTCTGTCAACATCACGGCAAATCTCATGTGAATGCATTCCATCTATTGGCACAATGGACAGTTTTTAACATCTCGTCCCGTGTTTTATGATTCTAATATCCATTTCAGATTTCAGCTGAGCTTAACTTTGAACTTCAGCCATTGTTAGCTTAACTTCAGATTCTAGTCTTTCTTATAGGAGAGGAGTTGCTTCAATCTGGTATACTAGATGAGATGTGTTGGCTCAATTGGCCGCCTCTCTATTTAACCCCAAATGTCCTTTGATCCTTCATCATATATGGGTAACCTTTTGTTTCTACTAACAATATTTTGGGGGTTTTGGTGTAACTTCTAACTCATACTTTATTTTATTTTTATTATTCGAAATGCTGTTAATGTCATCACTAATTCCAATGTCTTTTCTTTACATATACACTACATGGTCAAAAGTATGTGAGCACCTGTTCGTCGAACATCTCATTCCAAAATCATGGGCATTAATATGGAGTTGGTCCACCTTTGCTGTTATAACAGCCTCCATTCTTCTGGGAAGGCTTTCCACTAGATGTTGGAACATTGCTGCGGGGACTTTCTTCCATTCAGCCACAAGAGCATTAGTGAAGTCAGGCACTGATGTTGGTTGAGTAGGCCTGTCTCGCAGTTGGTGTTCCAATTCATCCCAAAGGTGTTCGATGGGGTTGAGGTTAGGGCTCTGTGCAGGCCAGTCAAGTTCTTCCACACCGATCTCCACAAACTATTTCTGTATGGACCTCGCTTCGTGCATGGGGGCATGATAATGCTGAAACAGGTAAGTGCCTTCCCCAAACTCTTGTCACAAAGTTGGACGCACAGAATCGTCTAGAATATCATTGTGTGCTGTAGCGTTAAGATTTCCCTTCACTGGAGCTAAGAATCCTAGTCTGAACGATGAAAAACAGCCCCAGACCATTATTCTTCCTCCACTTCTCCTGGCATCTCGCCAAACCCAGATTTGTCCGTCAGACTGTCAGAAGGTGACGCTTGATTCTTCACTCCAGAGAATTAGCTTTCAATGCTCCAGAGTCCAATGGCGGCAAGCTTTACACACTCCAGCCGACACTTGGCATTGCGCATCGTGATCTTAGGTTTCAGAGTCAGAGGCAGTTTGGAACTCGGTAGCGTGTGTTGCAACTGAGGGCAGATTATATTTATGCACTATGCGCTTCAGCACTAGACGGTCCTGTTCTGTGAGCTTGTGTGGCCTACCACTTCGCGGCTGAAAGCATTTCGCTACACTCGCATTAACATCTGCTAACCATGTGTATGTGACAAATGAATTTGATTTGATTTGATTTGAAAAGTTGTTGCTCCTAGACGTTTCCACTTCACAATAACAGCAGTTACAGTTGACCGGGGTAGCTCTAGCAGAGCAGAAATATAACGAACTGACTGAACATGACGGTGACGGTGCCACATTTGAAAGTTACTGAGCTCTTCAGTAAGGCCATTCTACAGCCAATGTTTGTCTATGGAGATTTCATGGCTGTGGGCTCGATTTTATACATCTATCAGCAACGGGTGTGGCTGAAATAGCCGAATCCACATATTTTTGTGTATATAGTGTACCATTGACAGTGGAGATGTGGTTCGTGGTGGAGACATCAAGGCAGACCCTCCAGGGTTGTTTTGTTATATTTTGATTAAAGGTTTCAATCCATATGATAATCTTGTCACAGTCAAATTACTGATAGAGAATAAATCATGTGGTTGTGTTTTGTCTATTCCAACAATGTTATAGGACATTACGCATAGAATGGTGGCTACATAATGGTGGACCTAAAAGCCAATAAAATACTTGACATCTAACTAGTGCAGATACAATTAGAACTTTATATTTTCCCCAATATCTACATCAAGAACTCTTAACGTTCATATGTCCTGCAGAGCAATGAGGTTGGAAACAGCCAGCGGATGGAGAAGGAGGGCTTACTTGGGGCTCAGGACGATTCCGGTGAGAGTTATCTGGCCAAAATATATTACTTGGGGCTCTGGCCGATTGGGGCTACTCTAGATGATTACACGGGTTGCTTTATATAATATGCATTTCATTATTGATTTATTTTTCCATATTTTGCTCATTGTTTCTGTGATCAAAAAATACAATTAACATTTATATGAAATTATTTAATGGTCCTTTGTAGTATTTTGATACTTTGTGCAAGGCAATTGCTAAGCATTAAAAGCTTTGTGGATGGAACCTCCTGAGTGTTGCAACGGTCTAAGACACTGCATCCCAGTGCAAACTGCATTTCTACAGATGCTGGTTCGAAACCCGTGCCGGCCGCAACCCGGGAGACCCATGAGGCGACACACAATTGGCCCAGCAACATCCGAGTTAGGGGAGGGTTTGGCCGGCCGGGATGTCCTTGTCCCATTGCACTGTAGTGACTCCTGTGGAGGGCTAGGCACATGCATGCTGACACGGTCACCAGGTGTTCGGTGTTTCCTCCGAGATGGGTATAATTTGTATGTATAAAATGTATAACAGTAATATTTAAATTCCTTAATCGGGTAATTTTATATACATTTATTTAAATTTGCATCGGGCCGCTTCTGGTAAGATGCCGGCAAAGTCGGGCTGAATACTGGTAGATGGATACGGCCGGATGTACTTGGGCCGATTCTGGGCAGTCATTCATTTTGATTCCAGGCCGAGTCCGACATCCGATTCCAGGCCGATTCAATCAGTTCCTGCCCTCCGGAAGAGGTCTGCTTCTGGGCCGATTCCTCACCGCTAGCTGGGTATTGTTTACTATGCATGTCATTGTAAAATCTTTCCTGAATAGCTGATACCATTCTGCTTCGAAATTAGTGATTTATTTTTATTGTTTGGTGTCAAAGGATAGGTAAGAGACTTGGACTGGCAAAGGTGAAGTACTGTGAAGAAGTATGCCTTGGAGGAAAAGTGTTGTAAATCACGTTCACTGGTCATTCTCAACATCAACGCCCGGGAAGGAGGCAGTGGCCAAGTGGAATTCAGTGGCCAACCACATACAGAACGTCCACCATCATGAGAATACTTTTTCCCCAACTGTCAGCACCAGCCTCTCATTGGTGAACAGACCCGGCAGTGGCTCAAGACAAGTAAGTATAATTTACATGCATTTATTCTGTTGTATTGTTTTTCAATTTCCTGTATTGTGATATGAAATATTTTTTTCATAAATTGTCAACCTCTTATTCATCTTTGGAATAGATACAGCCGCAATCAAAACTACTGGAACGAAGACTTCTGAAGGACATCAAGAAGATGAGTCAGAAAGTATTCAGACCTCTTCCCTTTTTCAACATTTTGTTATGTTACAGTCTTATTCTGAAATGGATTAAATCTCAATTTTACAACTCAGTGAAAACACGCTTGGAGTTTTCCAAAAGGCTCTCAGACCATGATAAATAAGATTCTCTGGTCTGATGAAACCAAGATTGAACTTTTTAGCCTGAATGTCAAGAGTCACATCTGGAGGAAACAAGGCATGGTGGTTGCAGCGTCATGTTGTGAGGATGTTTTTCAGCGGCAGGGACTGGGAGACTACTCAGAATAGAGGGAAAGATGCACAGAGAAAATTACAGAGAGATCCTTGATGAAAACCTGCTCAGTACCTCAGACTAGGCAAAGGTTCACCTTCCAACAGGACATCGACCCTAAGCACACGTCCAAGACAACGCATGGGTGGCTTCGGGACAAGTCTCTGAATGTCTTTGAGTGGCCCAGCAAGAGCCCGGACTTGAACCCTATTGAACATCTCTGGAGAGACCTGAAAATAGCTGTGCAGTGACACTCCTTATCCAACCTAACAGAGATAGCGTCATAGCGTTATACCCCTGAAGACTCAAGGCTTTAATTGCTGCCAAATACTTATGTAAATGTCATATTTCAGTTTTAGCATTTGCAAAAATTTCAAAAAAACTGTTTTTGCTTTGTCATTATGGGGTGTTGTGTGTAGATTGATGAACATTTTTAAAAGGAGAATAAGGCTGTAATGTAACTAAATGTGGAAAATGTTCAGGTGTCTGAATACTTTCCAAATGCACAGTATGTAATTAGAGGGCCATTGCAGTTAACAAAGGCCATTAGTACAATGCTTTTTGCAACGGTTGCTGTGTTTCCTTCTAGACTGCATCTGGCTGCGATGCATTATAATGAAAATGCATTGCAAGCCCATGTATCCACCTCAAAAGGAAAACTCCAATATGCCATCTTCATTCTGAAATACAAGCAGGGGACTCCACTGTGCGGGCCTTGTAGAGACATTAAACTTGCAGTGAGTTATTTTTGACACCAATAGTCATAACAAATGGCATGTCAATAAAAATAAAATGTCTCAACTCTGCTTTTTCTTAACCCACTCTAGGCTATGTTGACACCCTCCTGGATCTGCTGTTTGGAGATGTTGTGGAAAGGCCACGTCCCTATCAGGAGCTTTGGAGAAGGTGCCTGTTCCTGAATACCTCTGCTCCCAATTTGAGAGACCTGAAAAAAAGAGGCACTGGCAAGACACAAGTCCCCCTTCAGATTTCCCAGTCAATCATAAAGGTCTGTTTATCTGAAAGAACTTTGAATGTTTACTGTGTGTGTGTCTGTGTGTGTGTCAAGTAGCTCACACTAATACATGCATACACACCCATTTGTCAACACACTGTCTTTCTCTGTGTCCAGATCAACCAAATGCTGACATCTCCAAAATCCCACTGTCTGAACCCACTGACGGAGTTGGCAAGAAACTACATATGATCGCAATACTGAGCTTTTGTTGGGGTTAGTGGGGTGGGAGACAGATGGAGAGAAAAGGAGTTACCGCACAAGGAGGAGAATATCTCCATTATGAAGGAGACCAGTGAGAGAATATACACAACTATTTGCCTGGTCTCAGAAGAGGTACAGGTATGATCTTCCCTCTCTATAATTATACAGCCATTGAGGAGCGGCTGAGGGAGGACGAGAAGGAGGAGCTGACACAATGACAGAATGGATACCAGATGAGGAGGGCCCTGTATTAGACCATCTATGTCTGTGATGCTCAGCAGGAGAAAGATTTGTCTTAGATGAAGTTCCTCCTTTCTTCCTTTCCCTCTGTCTCCCCCTCCACTAACACCAACACAAGCTCAGTATTTGGGATCATATGTAGGTATAATACGAATACTAAGTCTCCTGTGAACAGGTTGTCTTTGAGGAAGTTCCAGTTCGCTTTGAGTTGTGCATATGAAGACAAAGGCTGACAAAGTTAGTGTGAGCAACCCTTTTCCTGGGCTATGCATGTTGCTCCAATGTGAAAGATAATCAAGTGATGAGTGAGTTATTTTAAGTTTTAGTCAAATATTTGATTATTATTCACAGACAATAATATTATTTAGAGACATTCACATAATTAGCTCTGCTAATTAAACCGTTGTTTCCTGTATTGCACTGCCAGATAGATATGGTAAGTATGACACGGACAAATGAACAGTAATTCTAAGGAGAGAATCACAAAATATTGATTGCAGTAAATGACCAACAGTATTACTGTTCAAGTTACATTCCCAAGTATTTACATTTCCAAGTGGGCTGTGAAATCCTTAGGTTTCTATCAGTATGTGAACGGAGGAGTCTGCACTTATTGAATTGTCATGGGAACCTTGCCTGGGGGTTAATGTAATGATTTACTCATGACTGCCTGTGGATGTGTTGGCTTGATTTGTTTGTTGAGTGCAGCCAGCCTGCAGGGTTGTCAGCATAGCCTTCACCTTCCCGTTAAGTGGGAGGATGTAGTGATTTCCTGAAGAGTTCTATCACCTTCGCTCATACCGACACATCACGTTATGTCAATGAGAGTGGATTATTTTTCTTATACTTAATTCACACAGGATTCATGGTATGTTGACTGTAAACAAAACATTGGGCAATGTTTACATGATCGCCTTTCAAACAGTCCCATTATTACCTCTTAATTGCCGGCATTAACCATTTATACATCCATAGCTTACCCGGCAACAACGGGGGAGGCTGGAAGGTGGGAGCAAGAGACAACCCTGTTGTTGCAACCGTTGTCATGGTAACCTGACCGTGACACTGGTGACATAAAAGCATTGATCAAATTCTAAATTCCTCTGACAGAATGTGCTGCGTTCCTTTCTTCACATTCAGTAAGTTAGCTATTTTCAGCTCACCACACTTGTAAATAATTACCTTGAAATGTTTTAATTTGGTTATGGAGTATAAAAAATTGTCTAAAGATAAACTCAAAACGTTGTCAGATATGTTCTGGTAAATATTTGAGCTGGCTAGCCAGCTAGATAGCTAGCTGAAGAGCTAGCTACGAACCACAACATTGTCTAGAAAGTTTTAAACTGCAGTTTTTTTGTGTGCAAAAAATAGAGCAGGTAACGTTGCTATTTGGACCAGGCTGCTGCAATGCAGACTGTCGATTTGTGTTTATACTTTTTCAGAACAACAAGGACAATTTTGAGGTTGGACAACAGTACCAAGTTCATGAATTAATGCTTGCCAAATCTGGTAAAATGAAAGGAAACCTGTTATACTGAGGCGTTGGCAGGACTTTTAAACATAAAACCGAATTGTTTACACTCCCTTTCGGGATGGCTACAAGGCCCTCCCCCTACCCTCCCTTCTGCAAATCAGATCACGACTCCATTCTGATCCTCCCTTCCTATAGGCAGAACCTCACACAGGAAGTCCCCATGCTAAGGTTTATTGAACACTGGTTTGACCAATCAGAATCTATGCTTCACAATTGCTTTGATCACGTGGATTGGGATATGTTCCGGAATGCCTCTGAGAATAACATTGACATATATACAGACATGGTGACTGAGTTCATCAGGAAGTGTATAGGGGATGTTGTTCCCACTGTGACTATTTAAACCTATCCAAACCAAAAACCGTGGATAGATGGCAGCATTCGCACAAAACTGAAAGCACGAACCACTGCATTTAACCACAGCAAGGTGACTGGGAATATGGTTTAATACAAACAGTGTAATTATTCCCTCCGTAAGGCAATTCCAGTACAGAGAGAAATTTGAGTCGCAATTCAATGGCTCAGACACTTGAAGTATGTGGCAGACAATCACAGATTACAAAGGGAAAATCAGCCACGTCGTGGACAAGTCTTGCCCCTGGACAAGTTAAAGAACTTCTTCGCACGCTTTGAGGATAACACAATGCTACCGACGCGGTCCGCTCCCAAGGTGGGCTCTCATTCTCCGTGGCCAATGTGAGAAAGACATTTAAGTGTGTTAACCATTGCAAAGCTGCTGGCCCAGATGGTATCCCTAGCCCCATCCCCAGAGCATGCACAGACCAGCTGGCTAGCGTGTTTACGGACATATTCAATCTTTCCCTATCCCAATCTGCTGTCCCCACTTGCTTCAAGATGTCAACCTTTGTTCCTGTACTCAAGAAAGCAAAGGTAACTGAACTAAATGACTAGCACTCACTTCTGTCATTGTGCTTTGAGAAGCTAGTTAAGGATCATATCACCTCCACGTTACCTGACAACCTAGACCTCCTCAAATAGCATATCGCCCCAATAGATCCACAGATGATTCAATCGCCATTACACTGAATACTGCGCTATTGCATCTGGACAAGAGGAATACCTATGTAAGAATGCTATTCATTGACTATCGCTCAGCCTTCAATACCATAGTACCCTCCAAGCTCATCATTAAGCTTGGGGCCCTGGGTCTGAACCCAGCCCTGTAACTGCGTGGCCACGCACGCCTCCAACTCAATCATCACTTTGGCAGATGACACAACAGTAGTTGTGTCATCAACATTGATTACCAACAATGACGAGACAGCCTACAGGGAGGAGGTGAGGGCCCTGGCGGAGTGGTACCAGGAAAATAACCTCTCCCTCAATGTCAACAAAATTAAGAAGCTGATCGTGGACTTCAGGAGACAACAGAGCGAGCACGCTCCCATCCATGTTGATGGGACCGCAGTGGAGAAAATGCAAAGCTTCAAGTTCCTCGGTGTACAAATCATTGACAATGTGAAATGGTCCACCCACACAGACAGTGTGGTAAAGAAGGAGCAACGGCACCTCTTCAACCTCAGGAGGCTGAAGAAATTTGGCTCGGCCTCTAAACTTTTACAGATATACAATTGAGAGCATCCTGTCAGGCTGTATCACTGCCTGGTATGGCAACTGCACCGCCCATAACCCCAGGGCTTTGCAGAGGGTGAGGTGGTCTGCCCAACGCATCCCCCGGGGCACACTGCAGGACACCTACAGCACCCAATGTCACAGGAAGGCCAAAAAGATCATCAAGTACATTAACCACCTGAGTCACAGCCTGTTCACCCGCTATCATCCAGAAACTGAAAAAATTTGAAAAAACTGTTATATATTCAAAATATTCTATTCTAATATTTATATATTTCTTAATTCCATTATTTTACTTTTAGATGTGTGTGTATTGTTGTGAATTGTTAGATACTACTGCACTGTTGGAGCTAGGAACACAAGCATTTCGCTGCACCCACATTAACATCTACTAAATATGTGTATGTGACCAATAGAATTTGATTTGATTTGATAACAGTATGAGTGGGATATTACCAGTGTTGGGGAAATATAGTTTGCCAAGTTACCAATTACTTCACACTGGAAGTAGTTATAAGCTAGACTAAACCTACCCATAACACAAATATACACTGAGTATAAAAAACATTAGGAACAGATGCTCTTTCCATGACACAGATTGACAAGGTGAATCCAGGTGACAGCTATGATCCCTTATAAATGTCACTTGATAAATCCACTTCAATCAGTGTGATGAAGGGGAGGAGACCGGTTAATGAAGGATTTTTAATAAGAGTGAATGAGCAAGACAAAATATTTAAGTCCCTTATGGTACTAGGTGCCAGGAGAACTGGTTTGTGTGTGTCAAGAACTGCAACGCTGCTGGGTTTTTCAAGCTTAACAGTTTCCCATGTATATCAAGAATGGTCCACCACCCAAAGAACATCCAGCCAATTTGACACAGCTGTGGAAAGCATTTGAATCAACGTTGGCCAGAATCCCTGTCGAATGCTTTCAACAGCTTGATGAATCCATGTCCCGAATCGAGGCTGTTCTGAGGGCAAAAGGGATTGTTCCTAATGTTTTGTTCACTCATTGTTGTTTACTTAACTTTAGCAGTTCACCACAATCAAACTACTTTGTGATCAATTGTTCATTTTATCTAAATCAGAAATGTTATAGATTACAAATTGCAAGGTCAGATCACTCTGGAGTCAGATGTTAACATAATTATTACATAAAACTTACACAGGTCTGATGCCAAAAATGGAAATTCTTGCTTACTTTACTCATATTTTCTTTTCACAAAAAAAGTAGTGTGTTCCTCGAGGAGTTAGTTATACAGCTACACGGCAAAAAAAGTGATTAACTACTGAAAACACTACCAGGATTTGAATATTGTTCAACTACGTACCACCAAGCTACTGCAAAATGTAGTTAAATTACTAGTTGAACTACATGCAGTTCACTACTCCCCAACACTGGATATTACTGAGCACGATAATTTCTTGAGCAAATAAACTTCCTTCTCCTCCTGTCCCCCTTACCTCGTCCCAGTCTACTGTAATGTTACTCATGTGGAAGACATTGCTTACTTTAAAACGGTCATATACAGAATCATTATCAATCTATGCAAAAGCACAGATTAATCTAATCAAATTGTATGTTTTACATGCGCAGAAAACAACTGGTGTAGACTTTACTGTAAAATACTTGCTTACCAGCCCTTCCCAACAATGCAGATTTAAAATAAAAATACACAAGAATAGAGCTAGAGTATTGTAATGACCTGACTAGATCATAAAGGACCAAATGTCCAGACAGAGGTTTGAGTTTACAAATTTACGGTTTATTAAAACCTCTTAGAGCTACCCGAATACTTTTTTCCATTTCCGACCTGAAGACATACCCATATCTAACTGCCTGTAGCTCTGGCCCAGAAGCAAGGAAATGCATATTCTTGATAACATTTGAAAGAAAACACTCTGAGGTTTGTGTAAATGTGAATTTAATGTAGGAGAATATAACACAATAGAACTGGATTAGATAAAACAATGAAATAAACCGTACATTTTTTTTATTGTTGTATCATCATCTTTAAAATGAACAAGGTAAAACAAACATTCAGATAGGATGATGGGGACAATTTCAGTGAAATATAAGAGGGCAACATTACAAAGTGTCAGAATGATAACTTCCAAAATGAGTGTGCTACATGACATTTATCATGAAGTCACTCAGGTGTCCCACACAAGTAGCCCAAATGTACCCAAGTTGCCAAATTGGTGAAGGTATACATTTTGAAACAAATAACTATATACAAAATGGTATTCTAACACCCCCCCCCCCCCCCCCAAAAAAAAAATGGAGAAAAAAATATGGGAAAAATATATATACATTTACAAAATAACATGGGTAACTATTTACACACTTTCAATATTTGGAAGACCCTCAGTCCTCTATCAAATCAAATGTATTTATATAGCACTTTGTACATCAGCTAATATCTCAAAGTGTTGTACAGAAACCCAGTCTAAAACCCCAAACAGCAAGCAATGCAGGTGTAGAAGCACAGTGGCTAGGAAAGACTCCCTAGAAAGGCCAAAACCTAGGAAGAAACCTAGAGAGGAACCAGGCTTTGAGGGGTGGACAGTCCTCTTCTGGCTGTGCCGGGTGGAGATTATAACAGAACATGGCCGAGATTTTCAAACGTTCATACTGTAGATGACCAGCAGGGTCAACTAATAATAATCACAGTAGTTGTAGAGAATGCAACAGGACAGCACCTCAAGAGTAAATATGAACAGTTTAGGGTTCCATAGCCGCAGGCAGAACAGTTGAAACTGGAACAGCAGCAAAACCAGGTGGACTGGGGACAGCAAGGAGTCATCATGCCAGGTAGTCCTGACGCATGGTCCTAGGGCTCAGCCCCCCCCCCCCCCCCGAGAGAAAGAGAGAATTAGAGAAAGCATACTTAAATTCACACAGGACACCGCATAAGACAGAATAAGTACTCCAGATATAACAAACTGACCCCAGCCCCCTGACACAAACTAATGCAGCATAAATACTGGAGGCTGAGACAGGAGAGGTCTTGAGACACTGTGGCCCCATCCGATGAGACCCCCGGACAAGGCCAAACAGGAAGGATATAACATCACCAACTTTGCCAAAGCTCTACGCAATATTGTTCTGCTGAGGTATAATAAACAGATATACAGTGGGGCAAAAAAGTATTTAGTCAGCCACCAATTGTGCATGTTCTCCCACTTAAAAAGATGAGAGAGGCCTGTAATTTTCATCATAAGTACACTGCAACTATGATAGACAAAATGAGAAGAAAAAAATCCAGAAAATCACATTGTAGGATTTTTAATGAATTTATTTGAAAATTATGGTGGAAAATAAGTATTTGGTCAATAAACAAAAGTTTATCTCAATACTTTGTTATATACCCTTTGTTGGCAATGACAGAGGTCAAACGTTTTCTGTAAGTCTTCACACACTGTTGCTGGTATTTTGGCCCATTCCTCCATGCAGATCTCCTCTAGAGCAGTGATATTTTAGGGCTGTTGCTGGGCAACACGGACTTTCAACTCCCTCCAAAGATTTGCTATGGGGTTGAAATGGCGTAGCAGTCAGACCTCTTGTCGTGTCGTGTCCCTTGTATAGATCGTTTTTTACATATTTTTCTTCATATATCTTTTAAAATATTTTGCTAAACCTCAACATCTAAATATTCTCCTGCAACCCGCCTCACCCAATGTATCGTGGATCTGCTTTTTTTTTCTCTGAAGTATCTATATTTACTTCGGATCTGGACCCCCTTAACTGAAGCTAGCCAGCTAACTACCAGCTATCAGTCAGCAAACCATTGCTAGCGGTCATCAGCTAACCTTTAGCTCGGAAAGCTCTCGCCAGTTCGAACAACGCGACTCTAACCAGAGCATAACGGACCTATTATTTTTATCCCCAGATTCCCACCGCAAACGGAACATTTTCATCTGGATCTTCACAACTAGCTAACCGCAACCCCGGATGACTACTCCTGGCTAGCGTTTCCATCCACTTAGCTTGAAGCTAGCCTGGTCAGAGCTCCTGTGCTACCACCGAAGCATACTCCTGGGCTACTATATCCGGACCCACGACCGGTCTATCGATGTCACCGCATGAAGAGGCATAACCAGACTTAACCCCATCGCCACGTCCCCCAAAGGCTAACTTTGTAGCCCTTGCTATCTGCTTGCTTGCTAATTCGGCCTGCTAACTGCTAGCCTGCCCCGGTCTACTAACCGCTAGCTTGTTTAGCCCCGGTCTGCTAACCGCTAGCTTGTTTAGCCCCGGTCTGCTAACTGCTAGCTTGTTTAGCCCCGGTCTGCTAACTGCTAGCTTGTTTAGCCCTGGCCTACTAACTGTTAGCTTGTTAGCACAGGCCTGCTAACTTTCTGAATCGCCGTGTCCCCAGCCAGCCCAACCACTCACTGGACCCATATTTATTTTCAATCTCTTTTCTATTTTTAATTAGATTATACCTTCCGGTAACCTGCCTCATCCAATGTGATACGGAATCGCTATTATTTTTAATTTTTAGAACACATTCAAGAACCTCCAGAAGCTAACCAACTAACTAGCTACAATCTATTTAGTCATTGTTCCCTGGTCACGATGGCAACACCCACCCGTAGCACGCGCTCCAGCAGGTGTATCTCACTGATCATCCCTAAAGCCAACACCTCATTTGGCCGCCTTTCATCCAGTTCTCTGCTGCATGTTAGAGTTCTTCTCATGCTAATGCCGTTGTTTGAAATTAACAATATAAAATATTATTTGTGAAATGAAATAGCCTATTTGAGGCTGTTGAGGGGAGGGCAGGCCCACAACAATGGCCAAAGTGGAATGGAGACAGTAGATACAGCTGGTCTGTTGTAATAGAATAAAGAAAGTAGATCTAGCTGGTCTGTCATAATATAATAGAGACAGTAGATCTAGCTGAAATGTCATAATATAAATGAGACAGTTGATCTAGCAGGTCTATAATCATATATTCAACCTTATGTTTCCTGTACTCTATATATATATGTTTATTATATCTGTTGTTTCATATGTGGAACTATTCTAACTGAACATTTTCTTTCACAGTGACACTGACTCCGATTGGGAGCCCCCAGTGCCAAGGTGTCCATCCCCCACTGAAGCTGGTTCATCCAGCTCCTGCCACAAGTGGTGTTCATCTGTCCAAATTTATTTCTGCAGGCATGGATGTGCCCCAGGGCCAAAAGGGCACAGCATCAAGGCGTCGCTGTGTTCTTTGCAAAATGAAGTCACCTGCACCACATGCTTGGTGACCCTCTGCTTTACAGCAGAAATAGACTGCTATGGCACCTGGCATCAGCAGCACAATATTGTGTAGAGGACTGAGGGTCTTCCAAATATTGAAAGTGTGATTTTGTAAATGTATTTTTTTTCTTCATGTTTTTTTCTCCATTTTTTGGCGGGGTGTGTTAGAATACCATTTTGGTGTTTTGTATTTAATTATTCCATTCAAAATGTATAACTTCACCAATTTGGCCACTTGGGTACATTTGGGACCCATCATCCTATCTGAATGTATGGATGTTCTTGTTCAGTTGAAAGATGATCCAGCAACAATTAAAACAGAAAACATATGTTTATTTACTTGTATTTTCTTCTACCAGATCTATGGTGTTATATTCTCCTACATTCAATTCACATTTACACAACTTTCAGAGTGTTTCCTTTCAAATGATACCAAGAATATGCATATCCTTGGTTCTGGGCCTGAGTTACAGGCAGTTTGATTTGGTATGTCTTCAGGCTGAAATTGAAAAAAGTAGGTTTAACTTCCAATGCTTCATCCCCCTGCCCAACCCCCCCCTCCACGCCACTCCGCCAACCACCAGGATGCCCGGCATCAGAACATTCCAGGCATTCCCGTGATTGGCAGATAGCAGGTTGATTGGCATGTCGGACCCCAACAACACTGGGTACTGGTAAGGACAACACAACCAACTAATAGCATAACACATAACACACAGCTGTCTGTGCGGGTCGCTACAGTATATACAGAGAGTACCAGTACCAGCTCAATGTCCAGAGGTACAAGGTATATACTGTATGTACATGAAGGCAGGGTAAAGTGGCATCAAGATAGGTAATAATAAGAGTAAAATAAAGAACAGAGCAGCAGCAGCAAATGATGTGTAAAAGTGTATGTATGTGTGTTTGTGATGTGTCAGTCTGCGTGTTTGTGTTTTGTGTGTGTGTGTGTGTATGTAGTGTACGTGGTTTTTTTGTGGGAGTGTCAATGTAGCGTGTGTGAGTGAGTGTGTATATGGTTTGTATATATATATAGTCTAGTGCAGGGGTACTCAACTACTATTTGAGAATGTCCAGTGACACAAATGTCCTAGGTGGCAAAGGTCCGGAGGGATATCGTGCTTTATCAGGGTACAGTGTGGTAACAAACATAGTCGTCCACCACTTGGGAAACATCTTGTTATATAAAATGTACATTACATGAGACTAAGAACTTTAATGAATTACAACTTCTTTCGAATGTAAACATGCAACATTGCATCAACATTGCTGAAGAAGAAAACTGGTTGCATAATTGTCTATGCAAAATGTGCACTTTGAACTATTGCACATCGGCCTTGAATTAACTTTTATTGTTTTTATAACATAAAGTGCATGTTTTCTGGAGAACAAAGGAGATTTGAACCAAAATAAGAATCTGAATGCACAGAACGTCACTGTGGGCTATGCAATATTCATGTATAGGTCATTCTGGGCCTTGCCATTGCATCAATGAGAGAAATTACACTTTTTCTCCTACCAATGCTTTGAACTTTGGCACACATGGTGTGAGAGCCACTCCGAGACACTGGTGCAGGTGTTCATTGGTGAGCCTGGTGTGGTATTTGTTTTTAATGAAGTGATTTGTGGAGAAGGCTGATTCACAGCTGTATGTGGAGCCAAACATGGGCAGCATGTATAGGGCCAGTCTCTTGAGCACAGGGACATCAGCTGCATGCATCATCTTTCCCCAGAAAGTGACATGGTCACAATCACCAGCCTGCTTCTTCAAAGCCACATTTTCCTGTAGCAAAATCAACTCCATTTCAGTTTTGCAACATCTACCCATCTGAAGATCTGTTTTGCTTCTTCTGAAAACTTTGTCACATTTGTGACCACGAAGGGCTTCTGGATGAGCAGCAGGAGCTATTTTCCAACAGTAAAGTAATCCAAATGTGCCTTGAAGTTATCCATCAGCTACTGGATGAAATCTAAATGGTTGGGAACAGCTTTGTCTCTCTGCGTTTATACCAGAAGATTGGGGAAGTGGACAAGTTCTCCCTGGAGATCATTCTTGAAAAGCAAAAATGTATTCTGGAAGGCCCGGACTGCTGTTGTTATATCACACACTGTGTTTTCCCATCCTTGCAGCTTAACATTCAGTTGTTAAAGTGTGATGTAATCTTTGTCAAAAATGTGACTGTTTTCATCTTCCTTTTGCTCTAATAAGAAAGCTTTGATTTCCTACTGAATGACCCAAAAGCATTCCAAACCCCTGGCTTTGCTGAGCCAACTGTCATTGTTGTGCAGTAGTAAGTCATCAAAACTGGCATTGGCCTCTGTCAGAATGCCTCATAGAGGGCGTGATGATGTTGGTCTTTAAAAGTTGATCAGTTTCATCATCGTTGTCATGACCACAGAATACTATTTTCCCAGACTGGTACACAGGACAGATTGATGGATGATGCAGTGATATGAGGTCAGGGTGGTCCTCTTTCAAACATGCAACCAGTCCACTCCCTCTTCCGATCATGGCTGGAGCTCCATCTGTGGTTATAGAGACCACTGACTTCAGATCTATCCCTCTTTTTGTCAGCATCCCTTTGATGACCTCATTGATATCCTCTCCCTGTGTGTGTGCCTCTAGATGTGTTATGCCAAACAGCTCCTTACATAATTCCTTCTTTATTTCGTTATAAAATCTGACAAACACCAGAAGCTGTCCAATATCAGAGTTATCTGTTGATTCATCTACAGCTAATGAAATGCATGGCGCATTCTGTTTATTTCTACTGTATTATTGACTGTATGTTTTGTTTATTCCATGTGTAACTCTGTGTTGTTGTATATGTCGAATTGCTTTGCTTTATCTTGGCCAGGTCGCAGTTGCAAATGAGAACTTGTTCTCAACTAGCCTACCTGGTTAAATAAAGGTGAAACAAAAAAAATAAAGTTTTGAAGTTAAATCTTCAGCTAATATTCCAGTTCTGCTCATTGCTGTAGAATCTGACAGTGGGATCTGTTTGATCTTTTCCCTGACCTCATCTTTTTGTTTACCTTCTAAGAAGGTAACTTGACACATGCATCGTTTTACCATCTCAGCATCTGAATTGTGTTTTTTTGTGTTTTCCCAAGCTATCGTCAGTGAACACTTCACTGCACATTGTGTGGGATGTGAGGGGAATTTGGTGGACCTCTCATTTCTGGATTTCAATTGGTTAATCTTCTTTGTTTTCACCTCTGTGTTCAGGGGATATGTCTGATCAAATGTACTATGCCAAGGTGTCATAATGGCACTTAACTTTGGCACTTTTCACGAGAGCTACGGACTACGGAGTATTTAGCAGTCTAATGTAAATAGTCCGGGTGGCCATTTTATTAATTGTTCAGCAATTTTATGGCTTGGGGGTAGAAGTTGTTTAAGGAGCCTTTTGGGCCGAGACTTGGCACTCATTTACCGCTTGCCGTGCGGTAGCAGAGAGAAAAGTCTATGACTTGGGTGACTGGAGTCTTTGACAATGTTTTGTGCCTTTCTCTGACACCGCCTGGTATATAGGTCCTGGATGGCTGGAAGCTTGGCCCCAGTGATGTACTGGGCCATACTCACTACCCTCTGTAGTGCCATATGGTCAGATGCTGAGCAGTTGCCATACTAGGAGGTGATACAACCGGTCAGGATGCTCTCGATGGTGCAGCTGTGGAACCTTTTGAGGATCTGGTGACCCATGCCAAATTTTTTCAGTCACCTGAGGGGGGAAAGGTGTTCTCATGGCCTCTTCACAACTGTCTTGATGTGTTTGGACCATGATAGATTGTTGGTGATGTGGAAACCAAGGAACTTGAAACTCTTGAACTGCTCCACTGCAGCCCCAATGATGCTTATGGGGGCTTGTTCGGCCCGCCTTTTCCTGTAGTCCATGATCAGCTCCTTTGTCTTGCTCACATTGAGGGAGAGTTGTTGTCCTGGCACCACACTGCCAGGTCTCTGACCTCCTCCCAATAGGCTGTCTCATCGTTGTCCGTAACACGGCCAACTACTGTTGTGTCATCAGCAAACTTAATGATGGTGTTGGAGACGTGTTTGGCCACCAGTCGTGGGTGAACAGGAAGTACAGGAGGGGACTAAGCACACACCCCTGAGGGGCCCCAGTGTTGAGAATCAGCGTGGCCTACCCTTACCACCTTACCACCTGGGGGCGGCTCGTCAGGAAGTCCACGATCCAGTTCCAGAGGGAGGTGTTTTGTCCCAGGGTGTCATGCCATGACCTTAGTTATCTTTGTTTTCCTTATTATTTTGGTTAGGTCAGGGTGTGATGAGCACACGAGGAGATTGCATGAGTCAAGTTGGAGACCTGAGCCAACTCGTGCTTACTGTGGGGAGCGTGTTACTGGTCAGGCACCGTGTTATGCGGTGGAGCGCAAGGTGTCTCCAGTGGGCTATTCTGGCCGGGCTATGCGGTGGTGCGCATGTTATCTCCAGTGGGCTATTCTGGCCGGGCTAGAATGGGCATCCAGCCAGGAAGGAGGGTGCCGGCTCAGCGCTCCTGATCTCCAGTATACCTCCTTGGACCAGCATATCCTGCGTACTGTGTCTCCAGTGAGTCTGCACAGCCCAGTACGTCATGTGCCAGCGCCCTGCGTTTGCAGAATAAACATCGAGCCAGGACGGGTTGTGTCAGCTCTACACTCCAGACCTCCAGTGCGCCTCCACAGTCCAGTACGTCCTGTTCCTCCTCCCCGCACTCGCCCTGAGGTGCGTGTCACCAGCCCGGTACCACCAGTGCCGGCAAAACGCACCAGGCCACCAGTGCGCCTCCAGGGTCCAGTATGCCTTGTTCCTGCTCCTCGCACTCGCCCTGAGGTGCGTGTCCCCAGCCCGGTACCACCAGTGCCGGCACCACGCACCAGGCCTATAGTGCACCTCGGCAGTCCAGTACGCCCTTTTCCTGCTCCTTGCACTCGCCCTGAGGTGCGTGTCCCCAGCCCGGTACCACCAGTGCCAGCACCACGCACCAGGCCTACAGTGCGCCTCGGCAGTCCAGAGCGTCCGGCTACAGTAACCAGTCCAGAGCGTCCGGCGGCAGTACCCAGTCCAGCGGGTCCGGCGACAGTACCCAGTCCAGAGCGTCCGGCGACAGTACCCAGTCCAGAGCGTCCGGCGACAGTTCACAGACCGGAACCTCCAACGACGGGCCACATTCCGGGTTCTCCAGCGACGGTGGGGGGTACTGTCACGCCCTGACCTTAGTTACCTTTGTTTTCATTATTATTTTGGTTAGCTCAGGGTGTGACGAGGGTGGTTTGTTTAGTTTTTGTTTTGTCTAGGGGGTTTTGTATGTCTATTGGTTTTTGTAAGTCTAGCTGTTTATAAGTCTATGGTTGCCTATATTGGTTCTCAATCAGAAGCAGCTGTTTATCGTAATCTCTGATTGGGGACCCTATTTAGGTAGCCATATTCCTTGGGTAGTTTGTGGGTTCTTATTCTATGTTTAGTTGCCTGTCTGCACTAACCATATTAGCTTCGAGGTTTGTTGTGTTGTTTTGTTAGTTTTGTTCAGTGTTCCGTTCTTCAATTAAAGAAGTATGTATGCTTACAACGCTGCGCCTTGGTCTCCTCATTATGACAATCGTGACACAGGGTCCTTAGCTTGTTGGGCACTTTGGTGTTGAACACTGAGCTGTATTCAATGAACAGAATTCTCACATACAATACAGTTCAAAATAACGGGGTCCTTGTTTTTTAAAGAAAAGCACATTTTTTGTCCATTTAAATAACATCAAATTGATCAGAAATACAGTGCAGACAATGGTAATGTTGTAAATGGTAATGTTGTAAATGACCATTGTAGCTGGAAATGATTTTCGATGGATTATTTACAGTTGAAGTCGGAGATTTACATACACATAGCCAAATACATTAAAACTCAGTTTTTCACAATTCCTGACACTTAATCCTTGTAAAAATTCCCTGTCTTAAGTCAGTTAGGATCACCACTTTATTTTAAGAATGTAAAATGTCAGTATAATAGTAGAGAGAATGATTTATTTCAGCTTTAATTTATTTCATCACATTTCCAGTGGGTCAGAAGTTTACATACACTCAATTAATATTTAGTAGCACTGCCTTTAAAATGTTTAACTTGGGTCAAAGGTTTCTGGGTGGCCTTCCACAAGCTTCCCACAATAAGTTGGGTGAATTTTGGCCCATTTCCCCTGTAACTGAGTCAGGTTTGTCGGCCTCCTTCCTCGCACACTCTTTTTTAGTTCTGGCCACAAATTTTCTATAGGTTTGAGGTCAGGGCTTTGTGATGGCCACTCCAATACCTTGACTTTGTTGTCCTTAAGCCATTTTGCCACAACTTTGGAAGTATGCTTGGGGTCATTGTCCATTTGGCAGACCCATTTGCGACCAAGTTTTAACCTCCTGACTGATGTCTTGTGATGTTTCTTCAATATATTCACAGAATTTTCCTACCTCAGAATAGAAAGAGGAGTGGGAGGCCCCTGTGCACAACTGAGCAAATTGGACAAGTACATTAGAGTGTCTAGTTTGATAAACAGACGCCTCACAAGCCCTCAACTGGCAGCTTCATTAAATAGTACCTGCAAAACACCAGTCTCAACGTCAACAATGAAGAGATGACCCCTGGGATGCTGGCCTTCTAGGCAGAGTTTGGTTGAGAATTCGACCGAAAATTGCGGTCACGACAATGCCGAAAAATATTCAGAATTAGCTCCATAATATCGACAGAAACATGGCAAACGTTGTTTATAATCAATCCTCAAGGTGTTTTTCAAATATCTATTCGATAATATATCAACCGGGACAGGTGGCTTCTTAGTAGGAAAGAGAGAAACAATGGCCGCATTTGTCTCTTACGCACAAAACACTCTGAGAGACTCCAGCTGACCACTGACGCAATGTTGACGTTCAGGCTCATTTTTCTAAATAAAAGCCTGAAACTATGTATTGTGACACTAGACACATTAGGGAAGCCATATAAAAAGGAATCTGGTTGATATCTCATTCACTGCTCATTAGGGACGCATAGGAATGCAGAGCTTTCTAAATAAGAGTTCCTTCCTGATTGGATTTTTCTCAGGCTTTCGCCTGCAATATCTGTTATACTCACAGACAATATTTTTACAGTTTTGGAAACTTTAGAGTGTTTTCTATCCTAAGCTGTCAATTATATGCATATTCTAGCATCTTGTCCTGACAAAATAGCCCATTTACTTTGGGAACATTATTTTTCCCAAAATTAAAATAGTACACAATAGTGAAAATAGTGCCCCCTAGATTCAACAGGTTAACATTAAGATAGGACAAAGATCTTTGGTACACATCATCTTTAAGGTGTCTAGTATTGATATATGTATTTGCAATTACTCAACTGTGTTCAGTGTGGTCATAGAATGAGTAAACATGTTGACGGCAACAATAGTGACCGGTGGGATAACACAGTGCATCTAGGTATACACATACTTATACACATACATAGTTCTTGTTATACCTTACTTTGTACTCTGTTCTTTCTTTAAGTTTCACTTTGAGTCAAGTGCTAGATATGTTGGATCTAGGTGACTGCCCAGACAAGGCATGCAACATTGCAGTTATCCCTCAAAATGAGAAAGATGCTGTCCTTAGTGATTGTGATAGCGATGGGTCAGTTATGGAATATGGACAGGCCATTTGCCAGCCAGGCTGTTGAATGCATATGCTGAACCTATGCAAACAGATCATGACATGAACAATTTTATCAGTGATGATGACCTGATCGTAGTTCAAAACAGTGATGCACAAACTAATCTTGCACTTGGTTCTGAAGCCTAAGTCTATGATATATATATATAAGCACTCATTGTCCAGTGTCGCTTTTTAAATATATATATATATATAAAATTGTATTTTGTTCAGTGTAGGCCTCTACTTGAATGCATATTCTACAGGCTACCTCTTTCCTAAATGTTACCTTTATGTTCAATGTGAATGAATGACACGGCTGCTATACAGTTGTTAGTGAATGTTGCACTAAAATGTCACAATGACAATGTTACAATGAATATTGCACTAAAGTACAAGTTGAAATGTTACAATAAAGTTACAATATTAATGTTGCACTAAAGTAACAATGTTGAAATAGGTTGATGGTTGTTGTCTTTTTGTCTTTGCTCTCAGTATTCATATCGTGTTGTAAAAGGGTTTTTGATTTGTAAAATAGTGACACTAGAATGTGACGGGGAATTCTAGTGGCAATGCTGGGGACTGCTAGTGACAGAGTTTCAAATGTGTTAAAACTTATTGATGCCTATCCCGTTAGCGCAATAATTTTTGTCAACATCCTCTGAATTGCAGAGCACCAAATTCAAATTAAATTACAAATAATATAGAATTTTCATGAAATCGCAAGTGCAATATAGCAAAACACAGCTTAGCTTGTTGTTAATACACCTGGCATGTCCGATTTCAAAAAAGTTGTTTGCCGAAAGCATACCAAGCGTTTATGTAAGGACATCTCTCTCAGTAGACAAAACATTACAAACAGCTAGCAGCCAAGTAGATTGGTCACGAAAGTCAGAAAAGCAATAAAATGAATTGCTTACCTTTGATGATCTTCGGATGTTTGCACTCACGAGACTCCCAGTTACACAAAAAATGTTCCTCTTGTTCCATAAAGATTATTTTTATATCCAAAATACCTCCATGTTCAGAAATCAACAGGCTCGAGGGGTCACGACATCGCAGACAAATTCCAAATAGTATCCGTAAAGTTCGTAGAAACATGTTAAAAAAAATT
This sequence comes from Oncorhynchus kisutch, assembly GCF_002021735.2. Lineage (NCBI taxonomy): Eukaryota > Metazoa > Chordata > Actinopteri > Salmoniformes > Salmonidae > Oncorhynchus > Oncorhynchus kisutch. Next base: position 6,563,196 of record NC_034194.2, read on the forward strand.
GTATAATCAATTCTCAGGTTGTTTTTACAATATATAATCGATAATATTTCAACCGGGACTGTAGCTTCTTCAATAGGAGAGAGAGAGAAAATGTCTGCCCCAAGCAGTTCCGCATGCAAAACGCTGCTGGCACCAAGCCATACAATGACGCGATGTGATCTTTCTCACAAATTTTTCAAAATAAAAGCCTGAAACTATGTCTAAAGACTGTTCACACCATGGGGAAGCCATAGGAAAAGGAATCCGGTTGATATCCCTTTAAATGGAGCAAAGGCAGGCAATGGAACAGAGAGCTTTCAGGAAAAACAGCACTTCCGGTTTGGATTTTCCCCAGGTTTTCACCTGCAATATCAGTTCTGTTATACTCACAGACAATATTATTACAGTTTTGAAACGTTAGAGTGTTTTCTATCCTAATCTGACAATTATATGCATATTCTAGATTCTGGGCCTGAGAAATAGGCAGTTTCATTTGGGTACGTTTTTCATCCAAACATCAAAATACTGCCCCCTTGTCTCAAGAGGTTTAATAACTGGGTTGAGATATATAAGAACTTTGATAACTGCATTGGAGAAATATTTTAATTCAGTATACGTAACATTATCCCACCGGTCACAATTGTGACCGACCATAAAACACACTTTTTCACCTACTTTCCCATTAAAATAAAATAAAAATGATGATTGATTACCTCAAAGGGTTACTAATGACACTTGATTTGGATATTTTCATGTCTGGGAAAAATGTGGGATTAAATGGGTTAAATCTCAAAATTCAAGGTTTACTTTTGTTCCACAGACCAAAGGGGAATACTATGATTGAAGCTATATCTACTCAGGGTTTTCTAAAGCTTGCCAGCTTCAATTAGCTTCACATTCCCATTCCTGCTGGCACACACACTGCTAAAACAGTTGACTTGAAAACAATAGTACACATTAACCGTGGCTTTGAGCCCCCCTCGCGTCAAGCATTTTGTTAGGGAAAACACCGTTCACTGCTGGTCCTCTGCTTGATTCAAATAATGCATAATGTGAAGAGGAGGATGATTATAATAATGCATATAAAATGTTATACATGTACAATTGAAGTCGGAAGTTTACATACACTTAGGTTGGAGTCATTTCAACTCGTTTCTCAACCACTCCACAAATTTCAAAACTACAGTTTTGTAAAGTCAGTTAGGACATCTACATTGTGCAAGTCATTTTTCCAACAATTGTTTACAGACAGAGAAATTCACTTATAATTCACTTCATCAAAATTCCAGTGGGTCAGAACTTCACATACACTAAGTTGACTGTGCCTTTAAGCAGCTTGTAAAATTACAGAAAACTATGTCATGGCTTTAGAAGCTTCTAATAGGCTAATTGACATCATTTGAGTCATTTGGAGGTGTACCTGTGGATGTATTTCGAGGCCTACCTTCAAACTCAGTGCCTCTTTGCTTGACACCATGGGAAAATCAAAAGAAATCAGCCAAGACATCAGAAGAATTATTGTAGACCTCCTCAAGTCAGGTGCATCCTCGGGAGCAATTTCCAAATGCCTGAAGGTACCACGTTCACCTGTACAAACAATAATACGCAAGTATAAACACCATGGGACCACGCAGCCATCATACCACTCAGGAGGGAGACGCATTCTGTCTCCTAGAGATGAACGTACTTTGGTGCGAAAGTGCAAATCAATCCCAAAACAAAGGCAAAATACCTTGTGAAGATGCTGAGGAAACAGGTACAAAAGTATCTATATCTACAGAAAAACGAGTCCTATATCGACATAACCTGAAAGGCTGCTCAGCAAGGAAGAAGCCACTGCTCCAAAATTGCCATAAAAAGCCAGACTACAGTTTGCAACTGCACATGGACAAAGATCGTACTTTTTGGAGAAATGTCATCTGGTCTGATGAAACAAAAATGGAACTGTTTGGCCATAATGACCATCGTTATGTTTGGAAGAAAAATGGGGAGGCTTGCAAGCCTAAGAACACCATCCCAACCGTGAAGCATGGGGTGGCAGCATCATGCTGTAGGGGTGCTTTGCTGCAGGAGGGCCTGGTGCACAAAATAGAAAGAAAGGAAGAAAGGAAAGGAAGGAAAATTATGTGGCTATATTGAAGCAACATCTCAAGACATCAGTCAGAAAGTTAAATCTTGGTCTGGTCGCAAATGGGTATTCCAAATGGACAATGACCTCAAACATACTTCCAAAGTTGTGGAAAAATGGCTTAAGGACAACAAAGTCAAGGTAGTGAAATGGCCATCACAAAGCCCTGACCTCAACCCATAGAAAATGTGTTGGCAGAACTGAAAAAGCACGTGCGGGCAAGGAGGCATACAAACCTGACTCAGTTACACCAGCTCTGTCAGGAGGAATGGGCCCAAAATTCACCCAACTTATTGTGGGAAGCTTGTGGAAGGCTATCCGAAACATTTGACCCAAGTGAAACAATTTAAAGGCAGTGCTACCAAATACTAATTGAGTTTGTAAACTTCTGACCCACTGGGAATGTGATGATAGAAATAAAAGCTGAAATAAATCATTCTCTTTACTATTATTATGACATGTCACATTCTTAAATTAATGTGGTGATCCTAACTGACCTAAGACAGGAAATTTTTACCGGTATTAAATGTCAGGAATTGTGAAATGTATTTGGCGAAGGTGTATGTAAACTTCCGACTTCAACTGTAAGTGTAGCCTACACGTCTTTGTAATATAGCCTATAGTAGCAATTATTTTTTATATAGCAGTGCCAGTAGCATGTACAAGAGGGACTCCAACAAGAAGTTTCTTATTAACCTTTTCACATGTGAGTTACAAATATCTCTAATGGTTCCCCAGTGTCAGTTGTTATGTACGTGATGTTATAACATGATCACTGTTCCAATTTTTTTTTGTTACATAACAGGACAGTTACAAAATTCCAACCCAAAACTATCTTTTGGTATTTTTTTCATTATTCCATTGTTAGCATAGTCCCAAAATATTTTTATTTTGCCCACCAATCAAGTTTTCAAGATATGTAACTTTCAAAATACAGAAATCTTCCGCATCAAATGACGCAAAATGCAGTATCATATGACAAAAAAATTATCATAGAGGGAGGATTCTTTTGGTATTTATTTCATTATTCCAGTGTTATCATAGTCCCTAAATGTCTTGCTTGTCACCCACCAATGTAAGGTGAGGATGAGTTAAATGAGCCGGGCAAACTTCTCTCTTTGATAAGAGCCCAAGCACTTCGCCAGTGAATTTCCCCAAGTCAATTATGAAGATATTTGCACATCTCCAGTCAGAACAGAACCTGCCCAAACTTTTCCCACCTGACACATTTTCACCCTGGCGCCCACACTGCCTTCATTGTTGTTTTCCTTACTAATAATTACTTTGATATGTGTGCGTTCCTATCAAAGTAGATGTCTTATTACGTTATCATAATAGTTTCTGTATATCGTGTTGTGTCGTTTCTACTGTAGCACACCGTATGTATGTATGTATGTATGGAGCATAATGTAGTCTGTGTGTATGCCTTTATAACCACGAACATGCAAGGTACTAATTTCAGCAACGTCAATTGTGCTTATGTAGTTAAATTTTTCTATTAGCTTTGTAAAACAATGCTAATGGTGTCAGAGAAGTAGTAGTTTGTATTGCATCCTTTGAAGCAGCCCTGGCCTTATCATGACTGTGGCCTGTGTATTCATTTGGCCTGTTTAGCATAGCTCTGCTCTGCCCTGCTCCCTTGTGGAGCCCTTGTGGAGCTCTTCAGTTACTGTTTCTTACTGTCTTTTAGGGAGCCGATATCATGCAACACATTATTTGTATAGCAGTGTTATTATGTTACTTCATATTGTTTTATTGCTACATCTTCAAATTGTATTCTAATTACTTATAATTGCTCTTCATTCTGTAATTTCAGAAACCACACACATAAACATTTTGAATATTATTTGCTAACATCATACCTGAAAATCTGCCTTGCCGAAGATTGAGGCCAGCTCTGTATGCTAGCAACATCGCACTGGGCACATATTCAATTCAACATCTATTGTACATTGCTTAAATGTAGTTTCATTGAAATGACACAGAAACAATGTTGATTCAACCAGTGTGTGTCCATCAAATACTTTTTGAGTTTCAATAAACTCCTCAAGATTGATCAGTTATACGTTGATATGTAGTGTCTGCGTTTGTTGCTGGCATGTCATGCCTAAGTTTGCTAATCTTGCCAATGGAAAATCATGAAAGTAATTGGCAATATCAGTGGGTTTTGTGATGAATGAGCCATCTGATTCAATGAATGATGGAGCTAAGTTTTCCTTTTTGCCCAAAATGTAATTTAAGGTCCTCTAAAGCTTTTTACTATCATTCTTTATATTATTTATCTTTATTTCATATTGTAGTTTATTATTTTTATTCAGTTTAGTCACATGATTTCTCAATTTGCAGTATGTTTGCCAATCGGTTATGCAGCTAGACTTATTTGCGACATCTTTTGCCTCATCAACCACACAATTTTTCAATTCCTCATCAATCCAAGGGGATTTAACAGTTCTTAGTCATTTTCTTAGTGGTTGAACAACAACAAGACGAAAAAGTTTTACTAGAGGTACAAAAATAGCAAAAAAAGACTGACAACTGTAATTTCATTATAAATATGCATAACCCATATTCCAATATTCATGTAGTGATTGAACATAACAAAACTGCACTCCCACCTCCCACCCCTAAAGGCATAGTACCATGGCAGGTCACCTGTCAAGTCAGTCAGTAATTGCTGCAAATGTGCTCAATAGTGCTTGAGCATATGGTACTCCCCAAAGCATGGCTCAACACACAGGGGTGTGTCACAAGCTAAACACATGTACTTTGTCAACCTCCTCTGCTTCCTTCCCCTGGTGCTGGACAGGGCAGTGCAAATGCCTTGAGGGGCAGTTTGAAGGACTTCGGAGGGAAAAAAGGCATAGAGGGCTGTCTACAGCAGGACGGTCTCCAGATGCCAAGGGGTGTGGTGCTCCTCCAGCAGCTCTCTGTACTTTTGGTAGATAATCACCTCACTATGGAGGATTAGGGAGTGGGTAGTTATGTGAGATAGTGTCAATATAATTGCATACTGGAACTGTATGTGATTTGAAGGCGAATTGTATGTCCAATGACCAAAAACTTGTCCAGTAATCATGATTTATCAATGACCCAAGACCAGCTCAGCTAATCCCTACCATTTTGACAATGTGTCGTGATAACGCTGCATTAAATGTACATTATCCTAGAGGCGTTGGCAGACACAATGTAAGTAACTTCATTTATGTTCCCCTAATTGCACTGAATACCTTTGTTAATCCTACAGCTATTGGATGCAGTAATCATGAGCCTATGAACCAGAGTTACAATGTTACCACTGAGGCGGTGTGCCCTAGTAGGTAGACCACTTTGTGTAGATCACCCTGCACCATCACGTCTACTTCTCAATAGCTTCCCTGTAAAGCATTAAAAACAATCAAGCAACCCTGAAAAGTGCTACAAAAAATAGCCCATAATAACATATGCAGCCTGAGAAACAAGATCCATGAAGTCAATAACTTGCTAGTAACAGATGACATTCATGTTCTGATTATCTCTGAAACTCACTTAGATAATACCTTTGATAGTGGTAGCAATACATTTATTCACTTTTATTTAACCAGGGAAAATACATTAAGACCTAGATCTCATTTGCAAATGTACACTGGGGACAATACAAAAAATAAAAACACTCACAATTTAAAACAATTCAATAAATAGCAAATATTATATATATATATATGTTATATTATAACACATGTATCGATATAAAAATCCCTAGCCTTTCTCCTAAACTGACCCAGAGACAACACATTCAAATGAAACGTTACTTTATAGATCATTCCACATGATAGGGGCCTGGCAGGAAAAGGCAGATTTACCCAACTCTGTAGATATACTTTATACTTTTATACTTTATTTAGTTTATTTAGTAAAAAAATTTAATAATAATAATAATAATAATTAAGTGACCTGTATGTTTTTAGCGAGGTCCAACCAACTTCATGATAAAGGATGATGTAACGATGTACGCTGAAAGTCGGGAAGCAAGTTCAAGGAGTGATAACATTTAATAAATAAATGAATAAAACAAGAAACACGAACAGTGCACCGACATAAAAAAGGAACAATGATGACTGGGGAAGAAACCAAAGGGAGTGACATATAAAGGGCAGGTAATCAAGGAGGTGATGGAGTCCAGGTCAGCGCCTAATGCTGGTGACAGGTGTGCGCCCTAACGAGCAGCCTGGTGACCTAGAGGCTGGAGAGGGAGCACACGTTGCGGCGGGTTCAATAGGATCCTATGCCGAAGCATGGGATCCTGAGACCTGGGGCCTCCCAGGTAGCTCTGGCCACAACAACTGGACCCGACATCACACAAAAACAACACTCCCTGATGCTTCCCTTTGATGAGTCGTCATTCGATGGACTCTGAAAGTTGGGAAGCAAGTTCAGGGAGTGATAGCAGATGAGTGTCATAAAGTGCTTAACGCTGGTGACAGGTGTGCGCCCTAACGAGCAGCCTGGTGACCTAGAGACCGGAGAGCACAGGTGACAGATGTGATGCAGTGGTGAGTGTCAAAATTGTCAGATGTTTTAAAACCAAGTGCGTTATGATGAATTATGTCCAAGTTCTTCAAAACACTGGTAGCTGCATTCATGTATATAATATTGCCATAATCTACACTACCGTTCAAAAATTTGGGGTCACTTAGAAATGTCCTTGTTTGTGAAAGAAAAACAATTATTTGTCCATTAAAATAACATAACAAATACAGTGTAAACATTGTTAATGTTGTAAATCACTATTGTAGCTGGAAACGGCTGATTTTTTATGGAAAATCGACATAGGTGTACAGAGGCAAATTATCAGCAACCATCACTCCTGTGTTCCAATGGCACATTGTGTTAGCTAATCCAAGTTTATCATTTTAAAAGGCTAATTGATCATTAGAAAACCCTTTTGCAATTATGTTAGCACAGCTGAAAACTGTTGCGCTGACTTAAGAAGCAATAAAACTTCTATATACCAGTTGAGTATCTGGAGCATCAGCATTTGTGGGTTCGATTACAGGCTCAAAATGGCTAGAAAGAATTACTTTCTTCTGAAACTCATCAGTCTATTCTTGTTCTGAGAAATGAAGGCTATTCCATGCAAGAAATTACCAAGAAACTGAAGATCTCGTACAACGCTGTGTACTACTCCTTTCACAGAACAACACTGTCTCTAACCAGAATAGAATGAGGAGTGGGAGGCCCTGGTGCACAACTGAGCAAGAGGACAAGTACATTAGAGTTTCTAGTTTGAGAAAACAACGCCTCACAAGTCCTCAACTGGCCACGTCATTAAATAGTACCAGCAAAACACTAGTCTCAACGTCAACAATGAAGAGGCGACTCCGGGATGCTGGCAATCACCCGATCTAAGCCAATCGTAGAGAGTTTCTAAATAAGTACGGTGTGATCCACAGTGTCGATTGCCTTGGACATGTCAATGAAGAGGGCAGCACCATGTTTCTTTGTATCTAAACAATTTATGACATAATTTAAAACCATAGAAGTAACAGAGATGGGACTATGACCTGGTCTAAACCCTAACTGTTTTACATTCAGAAAATATGTAGCAGATTAAAGGGATCTAAGCTGAGTATTAATCAATGATTCCAGGAGTTTTGCTAGGCAAGATTTTGGAAACGGGATGATAATTATTTAGATAACCCGGGTTGCCACCTTTATGTAGAGGAAATACATTGGCCGCCTTCCAAACTCTAAGGATGCTACTTGATATAATTGCCAAGTTAAAATTATGTGTTAATGCTTCTGCAATCAATGGAGCAGAAAGCTGTAATAAGAAGGGATCAAGCATATCAGCCCCAGTATATATTGTTTTACATCAATCATAAGTAGTTGTTCCAATACATCATAAGTAGACAGTTTCTCCAGAGAGTACAAGGATTCACTGGGGGTTGTCTGGTACTCTATAAAGTCGACTAACGGCTGGGAGAGGGACGAGCAGTTTAGTGACTGATCCGGGTCTATTAAGCCAAGATTTCTTTCAAACAAAAAAACGGCGGACATAAAATGTTAATTAAAAGCATGACCTATCTCTTTTTTTTAAATAATGATGTCAGAGTTCAGTAGAATTTGCTTGGGTAGGGAAGGACTGGAATTTCCATGCTTTAGCACCTTAACTTAACCGACCAGCTGGCCGGTGTGTTTACGGACATATTCCCTATACCAGTCTGCCGTTCCCACATGCTTCAAGAGGGCCACCATTGTTCCTGTTCCCAAGAAAGCTAAGGTAACTGAGCTAAACGACTACCGCCCCGTAGCTCTCACATCCGTCATCATGAAGTGCTTTGAGAGACTAGTCAAGGACCATATCACCTCCACCCTACCTGACACCCTAGACCCACTCCAATTTGCTTACCGCCCAAATAGGTCCACAGACGATGCAATCTCAACCACACTGCACACTGCCCTAACCCATCTGCACAAGAGGAATACCTATGTGAGAATGCTGTTCATCGACTACAGCTCCGCATTCAACACCATAGTACCCTCCAAGCTCGTCATCAAGCTCGAGACCCTGGGTCTCGACCCCGCCCTGTGCAACTGGGTACTGGACTTCCTGACGGGCCGCCCCCAGGTGGTGAGGGTAGGCAACAACATCTCCTCCCCGCTGATCCTCAACACTGGGGCCCCACAAGGGTGCGTTCTGAGCCCTCTCCTGTTAGGAAGTAGCTTGATTTAGACTTTTTAACTAAGGATGTGCATTTATTTCTCAGTTGCCGGAAAAGCTGCCAGTCCACAACAGCACCAGTTAGTCTAGCTTTGGCCCAGGCATGATTTCTTGTTCAAAAGATATCTGAAAGTTCTGTAGAAAACCAGGGATTTACCCTAGCCAGGTCATTATAAACTTGATGATTAAGTAAGTCAAGAGATTTCATAGGAATAGAAATTAAGTTATCAAACCTTCCCCCGATGGGCCTGCAGCTGCATCTATTTGGTGGCTGTTTATATCCAATGAAATGAAGACGAGGGATAATGTAGATTTCCTTGACTTGACTAGAGTATTTAACATCAGAAACAATTTGATGTGTGATGATGGTTGGGATAACCTGGGTAGAATGCGGGTTATATCCCAGTCAGTCTCTTAGAGCAGCCTTAAAATGACCTTGCAATGTATAAGCCACGAGATAGTTTGGGTGAATTCTGTCTTCTTTGTAGAATCTTTTCCCTTTCCAATAAGTGTCAAAGTTATCAATACAGATAACACTGACAGAGTCACAATACCTCTTTAGCCAGACCTGAAGTGATAGCAACCTACTGAATCTACCGTATCCATGTCCCACCATGGGTATGGGACCCGATATAATGAGACGCTTGTTTAGGTATTTCAGTTTTGCAATTAGTTCCAGGAAGTCACTTTTAAGCAGTTCAGAGCTGGCCAACTTAGTATCATCACATCCCACATGTACTATAACAGTATCCGTCTGTGGATTTTGCCTAATGGCTTTAGGAAGTTGTGTAGTGATATCCTTACCATTGAGCTTCCAATGATGAGCTCCGGTTGGATCCCCCCGCTACCGTATCTCCGATCAGCGACAGGAGCCACAGAAATCTGCTGGGGAGAAGGCTGCGTAGATTCCGATTGCCTGGGGGGAATCACCAGCCGCCCAGCACCCTGAACAGAGCCCATAGTGTAGCACATAGTGGAGGTGGTCATCAGTGTAGAAACTACAGCATCTGTGTACCCGGTGTATGTACGCCCTGAGGAAGACAGCGGGGACAGTGGGGCGTCAGTGTAGAAGCTGCAGAATCTACGTACCTGGTGTTTGTACGCACTGAGGCACATTCATGCACTTGACACATTCATGAAATTACTTATTCCAGTTACTAATAAGCACGCACCCATTAAGAAAATGACTGTAAAAACGGTTAAATCCCCTTGGATTGATGAGGAATTGAAAAAGTGTAGGGTTGATAAGGCTTAAGGTATGGCAAATAAGTCTAGCAGCCCAACTGATTGGCAAACGTACTGCAAATTGAGAAATCATGTGACTAAGCTAAATAAAAATAAACTATACAATGAAACAAAAATCAATTATATAAAGAATGATAGTAAAAAGCTTAAATAACATTTTGGGGAAAAAAGCCAACTCGGCTCCCTCATTTATTGAATCAGATGGCTCATTTATCACAAAACCCACTGATATGCCAAAAACTTCAAAAACGTTTTCATTGGCAAGATAAATAAACTTAGGGATGACATGCCAGCAACAAACGTTGACACTACACATCTAAGTATATCTGACCAAATTATGAACGACAGGAATTGCAGTTTTGAATTCCGTAAAGTCAGTATGAGGTGAAAAAATGTTGTCTTTAAACAATGACAAGCCACCAGGGTCTGACAATCTGGATGGAAAATTACTGAGGATAATAGTGGACGATATTGACACTCCTATTTGCCATTTATTCAATTTAAGCATACTAGAAAGTGTGTGCCCTCAGGCCTGGAGGGAAGCTAAAGTCATTCCGCTACCCAAGAATAGTAAAGCCCCTTTACTCACTCAAATAGCCGACCAATCAGCCTGTTACCAACCCTTAATGAACTTCTGGATTTTTTTTTGTTGACCAGATACAATTCTATTTCACAATAAATAAATTAACAGACTTTCCGCACGCATATAGGGAAGGACACTCAACAAGCACGGCACATACACAAATGACTGATGATTGGTTGAGAGAAATTGATGATAAAATGGCTTTTGACACTATCAATCATAGTCTGCTCCTGGAAATATATATAGGTTATGGCTTTACACCCCCTGCGGCTAAAGAGTTACTTGTCTAACAGAACACAGAGGGTGTTCTTTAATGGAAGCCTCTCAAACATAATCCAGGTAGAAGCAGGAATTCTCTAGGGTAGCTGTTTAGGCCCCTTGCCTTTTTCAATCTTCACTAACAACATGCCACTGGCTTTGAGTAAGGCAACTGTGTCTATCTACAGTGGTTGCTCAACTAAACGTTTTGAGATTGTGCCTCTGGATTTAAGTCATTTGTGGTTTAGTATGGTACTCTGCATCACTGCGTCACGGCTCCAGACCAGCGCAAGGGGGGAGTTAGAGCACTGATTATGATTACTGGAAAATAATCTTTCAAAATGAATGGAGTTATATTGGCTGAATCACAACCGGCCGTGATGGGGAGTCCCATAGGGCGGCACACAATAAGCCCAGCATTGTCCAGGTTTGGCCGGTGTAGGCGGTCATTGTAAATAAGAATTTGTTCTTAACTGACTTGCCTAGTTAATAATCAACTAAGGTCATGTTTTACAATGCCATATTTTCCTAACTGAAACCTATAGGGTTTCGTTTTTTCTTCTTCTCTTGGAATAGAAACACCATAATATAAATCAAGTTGATTAAACTACATTTCTTTAAATCAATCCTATATACTATGTTCTTACAAAAAAAGGCTTTCAATTATCTAGAACAGCCATTATCCTCGACAATTTTCCGCTGAAAAGGCAGTGTGCGAAATTCAAAAATATTTTTAGAAATATGTCACTTTCACACCTTGCATAATTACGTCCAAAAATCTCAGTTTACATTGACGCGTTACGTGCAGTAATGTTCTGATTCCAAAACATCCTGTGATTTTGCAGAAATATTCATAATAAACATTGATAAAAGATACAAGTATTATTCACAGAATTAAAGATATATTTCTCCTTAAAGACTTTACAATTTTGTTTCATAAGAAGTGAAACTCTGTTATTACTTATAATTGATTTAGTGTTGTTTACAATGTTCAATTCGGGCAGAGAAATTATATTGTAATTTAACAGCACTTGTTCGTCATGCAACATTATCGCTTGAGCTTTGACAATGATTTTACACAAGGTTTAATTCACATGACATGCCTAAAATACTTATAGTTGAAGTCGGAAGTTTACAAAAGAGGTCGACCGATTATGATTTTTCAACGCCGATACCGATTATTGGAGGACCAAATAAGCCGATACCGATTAATTGGCCGATTTAAAAAAATATATATATTTGTAATAATGACATTTACAACAATACTGAATGAACACTTATTTAACTTAATATAATACATCAATAAAATCAATTTAGCCTAAAATAAATAATGAAACATGTTCAATTTGGTTTAAATAATGCAAAAACAAAGTGTTGGAGAAGAAAGTAAAAGTGCAATATGTGCCATGTAAGAAAGCTAACATTTAAGTTCCTTGCTCAGAACATGAGAACATATGAAAGCTGGTGGTTCCTTTTAACATGAGTCTTCAATATTCCCAGGCAAGACGTTTTAGGTTGTAGTTATTATAGGAATTATAGGACTATTTCTCTCTATACCATTTGTATTTCATTAACTTTTGACTATTGGATCTTCTTATAGTTTTGCCAGTGTAACAGTATAGCTTCCGTCCCTCTCCTCGCTCCTACCTGGGCTCGAACCAGGAACACAACGACAACAGCCACACTCGAAGCAGCGTTACCCATGCAGAGCAAGGGGAACAACTACTCCAAGTCTCGAAGCGATTGACGTTTAAAACGCTATTAGTGCGCACCATGCTAACTAGCTAGCCATTTTACATCGGTTACACCAGCCTAATCTCGGGAATTGATAGGCTTGAAATCATAAACAGCTGCTGGCAAACGCACTAAAGTGCTGTTTTAATAAAGGCTGCTTACCATCGCTCAGTCAGACTGCTCTATCAAATCATAGACTTAATTATAACATAATAACACACAGAAATACTGTGTTATTTAGGTCATTAATATGGTCGAATCCGGAAACTATCATCTCGAAAACAAGACGTTTATTCTTTCAGTGAAATACGGAACCGTTCCGTATTTTATCTAACAGGTGGCATCCATCAGTCTAAATATTCCTGTTACATTGCACAACCTTCAATGTTATGTTATAATTACATAAAATTCTGGCAAATTAGGCGGCCCAAACTGTTGCATATACACTGACTCTGCATGCAATGAACGCAAGAGAAGTGACAGAATTTCACCTGGTTAATATTGCTTGCTAACCTGGATTTCATTTAGCTAAATATACAGGTTTAAAAATATATACTTCTGTGTATTGATTTTAAGAAACGCATTGATGTTTAGGGACACATTGGAGCAACGCACTGCACTGCATCAATTATATGCAACGCAGGACATGCTAGATAAACTAGTAATATCATCAACCATGTGTAGTTAACTAGTGATTATTATTGATAGTTTTTTACAAGATAGAATCATTAAAACTCATTTTTCAACCACTTCACAAATTTCTTGTTGACAAACTCTAGTTTTGGCAAATCGGTTTGGACAATTACTTTGTGCATGACACAAGTAATTTTTCCACAAATTGTTACCAGACAGATTATTTCACTTATAATTCACTGTATCACAATTCGAGTGAGTCAGAAGTTCACATACAGTAAGTTGACTGTGCCTTTAAAAAGCTTGGAAAAATCCAGAAATTATGGCTTTCGTAGCTTCTGATAGGCTAATTCACATGATTTGAGTAAATTGGAGGTATATCTGTGGATGTGTTTCAAGGCCTACCTTCAAACTTAGTGCCTCTTTGCTTGACATCATGGGAAAACAAAATAAATCAGCCAAGACCTCAGAAAGAAAATTGTAGACCGCCACAAGTCTGGTTCATCCTTGGGAGCAATTTCCGAACACCTGAAGGTACCACGTTCATCTGTACAAACAATAATATGCGACCATGCAGCCGTCATACCACTCAGGAAGGAGATGTCTCCTAGAAAATAATGTACTTTGGTGCGAAAAGTGCAAATCAATCCCAGAACAACAGCAAAGGACCTTGTGGAGATGCTGGAGGAAACAGGCACAAAGTATCTATAGCCAGAGTAAAACGAGTCCTATATCGACATAACCCGAAAGGCTGCTCAGCAAGGAAGAAACCACTGCTCCAAAACCGCCATATAAAAGCCAGACTACGGTTTGCAACTGCACATAGGGACAAAGATCGCACTTTTTGGAGAAATGTCCTCTGGTCTGATGAAACAAAAATATAACTGTTTGGCCATAATGACCATCGTCATGTTTGGAGATAAAAGGTTGATGCTTGCAAGCCGAAGAACACCATCCCATCCATGAAGCACGGGGTGGCAGCATCATTTTGTAGGGGTGCATTGCTGCAGGAGGGACTGGTGCACTTCACAAAATAGATGGCGTCAAGAGGTAGGACAATTATGTGGATATATTGAAGCAACATCTCAAGACATCAGTCAGGACGTTAAAGCTTGGTAGCAAAAGAGTCTTCATAATGGACAAGCATACTTCCAAAGTTGTCCCAAAATGGCTTAAGGACAACAAAGTTAAGGTATTGGAGTGGCCATCACAAAGCCCTGACCTCAATCCTATAGAAAATGTGTGGGCAGAATTGACAAAGCGTGTGCGAGCAAGGAGGCACCCATTCCTCTGTTAGGAGGAATGGCCAAAATTCACCCAATTTATAGTGGGAAGCTTGTGGAAGGCTACTTGAAACATTGTAACGAACAAATACTAATTGAGCATATGTAAACTTCTGACCCACTGGGAATGTGATGAAAGAAATAGAAGCTAAAATAAATAATTCTCTCTACTATTATTCTGACATTTCACATTCTTAAAATAAAGTGGTGACCCTAACCGACCCAAGACAGGGAATTAAATGTCAGGATTTGTGAAAAACTAAGTTTAAATGTACTTGGCTAAGGTGGATGTAAACTTCCGACGTCAACTGTATATCCACTAGGCCAGTAAATAATCAACATTTTCCTTTAGATTATTTCATTAACCTATCCCTTTGGGAACATGCAAAAGCGATTTGGAGTTGTTGAACGTGAGTGACAAAATGTAATAATACGGAATGAGGAGGATGACAAAGAAGAGGCTGATTGAATTTACAACAATAGTGTAAGAATTGCTCTTACTCTCTCCCACGAGCACACTCAAAAAAATACCACTTTGTCAGATAACTTGACTGTAGCCTATTACTTACCAAAACTGTTGTTACACTAAAGTTTTAATTCTAAGAGAAATTAAAATGTTATGTTATATGCCATTATATATTTAAAATATATGTGTTGACTGAATATAAGGAAGTGATATCTGCTAAATTAATTAAGTTGATGGCGAAGCCATAAAGCATCGGCTACTAAGCACAGATTAATAAAACATAAAAAAAGGTTTATCTTATTTTCAAGACCTGAGCTATTTAATGTATGTGTTTTATTTATGACATTTACTTGTGGAATGTTACCAAATAGATTACAACAATAGAAATACAGTGAAGGTGCACTGTACCGCAATATGCAACAACGCTGTGGGCCAAGTTTAAATGGTTTAGTAGCCTTTCCAATAAATTGGAATACAAAAAGAAGCCATCCACACTTGATGGGCTATCAGCAGGACAATAGACTCTTGCCCGACTTTTTGGACTTTTGGAACTTATGAGGCATGCCACTTCACCATCACATGCACTGTTTATAACCACATCTGGATGGATTCTTGACAATTACTATAGGAATAAATATCACTGAATGAAAAAGTAGACTAATGCAATTGAAGGCATCAAATTGTTGCCTTCTTGAAACACCCAAAGTCATCCAACCTGACATAATTCCAATATAAATGTGAGTTATAGATCTGTCAGTCTCATCGAAAGTCTGATAAGCGGTAGATCTGTTCTATGAGCACTGTTTCTATGATTACGTTTTGCGTCTTTTTACTTTAGGTTTTGTACACCAACTTCAAACAGCAAAAAATATTACATTTTTGGTTATTGAAAATATATTCCACAGCGGATTAGATGGTACAATGATTTTTGTGTTACATCAACTGAAATTAGGCAAACACGTAAAGGTTTTAGCAAAAGGCCTTTTGAGCATTTCACTTTCAGCTAATAGCGGCTCTGACGGTCTCTTTCTTGGGATATAGTTAAAAGATGGGTCTTCTAATTCCAATGCAAGTATGATCTTGCTTCCCCACAACGTTCTCACTCCAAAACAGTTTTGTCAACATACACGCTAACAACCAAAAAATGAACAGGTGAAACCAACTCACTGTCAGTTAATAAGAAAGTAGAATACACTTTACCAATTTTCTTTTTGTATGTAAGTCCCTGACAATCACTCAATTAGCCCATTTTAGCTAACATTTTATAGATTGCTAGATAAGTTAGTTGTAATCATGGCAGAATTACTGACTTGGCCCAGAGACCGTGGCCCCCATTGATTTTGTTAGTCACTCAGATATCATATGAAAATGGCATAAGTCATGGTAAAATGCGTAGAATTGCAGGAAATTAGCTTTAAAACTGCAAAGTGTTCTCTACATCCCATGGCAAAATTTGTAGAACTGCATGGAATTTGCTGTAAAATTGCACATTTTCCTCTCAACCCCATTGAAAAATGAATAAAATCACATGAAATTAGTTTTAAAACTGGAAAATGATCTCTCTGCCACATGGACAAATGTGACCGACCACCTGGATTTGGTCCTATTGTAACGCTCAATGAGTGAATGGGTGTGGAGTCAGGCGCAGAGAGCAAAGGATGCGGGAAAAAACACACTTTAATGTCCAAAAGAATCACAGGAACAAAATAGTATACCCAACACAGGCGTAACTATAAAACCAAATAGTATCCTTATGTGAAATACCAGGACAGCGAGAAAACCCAACAAAACACTAACACCTCTCACAAATACAGAAGAACAAGCCCGCACAAACAGAAGCGGGCTAAACAAACTTAAATAACCCCACCCTAACAACCAAACAATGAACAGGTGAAACCAATTAGACGAAACCAAACGAACACGGAACAAAGGATTGGTGGCAGCTAGTAGACCGGCGACGACGACCGCCGAGCGCCACCCGAACAAGAAGGGGAGCCACCTTCGGTAATATTCGTGACACCTATGTACTGTAGCAACATTTTAAATGTTTTTTTTTTAAATTGCATAAAAGTAGAGAATTAGAGATAGAAAATGGGATACATATATTACAGTTGATGAACAATGGGAAAGTAATACCGCTTTCAAAGTTAAACTCGTAACCCCACTTTTGAGAAAATTGCACCTTATTTTTTGGTACACCTACTGGAGAGCTCTTTTGTCTACACCCATTCAGCCTCGTTCACACCCTATTAAGCCTTAGCCCCACCAATCTCTTTAAGGATTCACGTGAGGACATGTGCTAAACAACCACAGATTAAAAGACGAAAGGCTGGTTTATACTAAGTCTATCGATATGTTTGTATACAGTTGTCGCAGTTACATCATGCACATTCTATTGTCATCCTACATCAAACTTGTCGTTGTTGTCGTGAAAAAATATAAATACAAAAATGACACATTGCATAACATCAGCAGCCTGGTAGCTAACATTAAGTTAGCTGGCTAGCCATTTCAAATAATGACCATATTATAGCTGACAAGGTCTAAATTAACTTTAGCAAATTTGTATTCAGTATTACAGGAAAATGAACTCACATCACGATCATTATTTACAATTTAATGGCGAGCTAATTAACATAATTAACATAAACTAACAACTGTACAATTAACCTTATTTTAGATACTTCCAGATCAACTGTAAAATCAATACCATTGTAAAGCACAATTTCTCCCCTTTCCAACAAAATCAATGACGAGGCCTTCATGATGCCCATCTCTGCATGATTCAAGAAGGCAATGAGCTCCGTCGGGTCTTTTTAAAAATGGGTGGGGAAGCGAAACCTAAAGTGCGATAGTGAGAAGGAGAGATGTCGTGTGGGAAAATTGCTTTTTTTCACTCGATCTGTCCAACATCACCTTATCGCCTCTAAAATGTAAATAAAACACTATAAAAGAGTTTATATAATGTGTCATTACATACCTATTTGAAGGTTTGCGTCGAATTTTAGTCGGGTTTTTAGGGCGGTGCTAAAGTGATCTTCAGAAGTAAACAACGGCTTATGAGAGTCATGATAGCTTGCAGTGATGACGCAAAAAATGACTAGGTATCACCCCCTTACCCTGTCCCTTTCTTGTTTTTAAACGGTGAGAGAAGTGCTACAGCTGGTGGAGAGAGGCTGTAAGACGGAATTAGTTGCTTTATGCGTGCTGTACATTACACCGTAAAGACTGTAACGAAACAAAATGTGGAAAAGTGAATACTTTCCAAATGCACTGTAATATCAAAACATTTTGCCAGCTAGACTCTCTTACCAGTGTACATGTATGAACACTTCTCTCTCTCTGTCACAGATGCAAAGATTGCCATTAGTTTGAAGATGTAATCCGGATGTAATCAATTCCACCGATTTTAACCTCCCTCAACTTCTTTGTTGCAGTTTTTCGTGATATCTTTCAAAAGAGCTGCGTTAGAAAGGATTACCTACATATACTGAGCTGCTCATGTTATAGACAGAAGTTTGCTACATGGAAGACCAATCCGAACTCACCTCTTGGCATGTCCAGCCCATCCATTATCTCAGCCAATCATAGCTAAAGGGAAGGTTCCTTCCTTTTTCCGTGGCTAAACCAATTTAACAATTGTATTTTTATTTACAAATGGCATTCAAGTTTGTTTTTAAGGCACACAAATGTTCACATGTTACAGAAGGCATTTCTGCTCCAAAAAAAGAATTTTTGTTTAAATAATAACTGATGAAAAATATAATGATAACGTTCAAATGCCTGTCTTGTGAACTAGTGACGTGCGACAAATGTGTAGAATTTCAGAAAATGTGCTAAAAACTTTCTACATTTTCTCTTATTCTTGGCATGTAAATATACTATATATACCAAAGTATGTGGCCCCTCTTCAAATTACTTCATTCGGCTATTTCAGCCACACCCGTTGCTGACAGGTGTATAAAATCAAGCACACAGCCATGCAGTCTCCATAGACACGTATTGGCAATAGAATGGCCTTACTGAAGAGCTAAGTGACTTTCAACGTGGCACAGTCATAGGATGCCACCTTTCCAACAGGTCAGTTTGTCAAACTGTAAGTGCTATGAAGTGGAAATGCCTAGGAGCAACAACGGCTCAGCCGCAAAGTGTTAGGCCACACATAAGGTCACAGAACGGGACCGCTGAGTTCAGAAGCACGTAACGGGTAAAGATCATCTGTCCTCGGTTGCAACACTAACTACCGAGTTTCAAACTGCCTCTGGAAGCAAAGTCAGCACAAGAACCGCTTGTCGGGAGCTTCATGAAATGGGTTTTCATGGCCGAGCAGCCACGCACAAGGCTAGGATCACCATACGCAATGCCAAGCGTCGGCTGGAGTGTTGTAAAGCTCGCCGCCATTTGACTCTGGAGCAATGGAAACACATTCTCTGGAATGATGAATCACGCTTCACCATTTGGCAGTCCGACGGACAAATCTGGCTTTGGTGGATGCCAGAAAAACGCTTCCGGCCCTAATATATTGTGCCACACTGTAAAGTTTGGTGGAGGAGGAAAAATGGTCTGGAACAGGACTGCACAGAGCTCTGACCTCAAACCCATCAAACACCTTTGGAATGAAGTGAAACGCAGACTGCGAGCCAGACCTAATCGCCGAACATCAGTGCCCGACCTCACAAATGCTCTTGTGGCTGAAGTCCCTGCAGCAATGTTCCAACATCTAATGGAAAGACTTCGCAGAAGAGTTGAGGCTGTTATAGCAGCAAAGGGGGGACCAACTCCATATTTTTGCCAATGATTTTGAAATGAGATGTTCGAAGAGCAGGTGTCCACATACCTAACTTCTAATTTACTCTTCTCTGACTTCACTGTTCCTTTCTTGAGCAATTTATCAGTATAATTTGCATTAACATTGTGAGAAGGATGACAGCTGAGAGGGTTATCGAATCACGATCAAATACTAACATGTAATAGCTGAACAGAGACAGCAATCAGGCTAGCAACATCCTATTATCATGACAAAATAAAAATGCAACTATTACATTAGAAAGTGTAGCTTTGAAATTATTCGATGTTCGTCATTTTGCAGGAAAATAATGTTTGAATATGTGTATCACTAACCAATGGCACTAAATGGAAACGTTTCCAAGAATGTTGCTATTCTAGATTGGAATTTCTCTAAAACTGTTAACAGTGGTTAAGAACTGATGAAAATGTGTGTCTAAATGCATTATAGTCTTAAATTCACCTTTGTTTAATGGTGGAAGAATTTGAAGAATGTTTGCTTCCACACATCAACATTTTAAATCCATGCTGTATTTAGACATACAGTATGTTAAGCTGATTTCGTATAAACGGGAAACGATTGAGCTCTACCATTCCAAGATGAGACCCAGCTGCAGTCTGGACAGAAGATCATCTGGATGAGTAAACCCAGTGTTATCTGTGTGGTTTGGCTTCTGAAAGCCCCAGACAAATCTGGAGTTTAATAATTAAATTAGATGGTAACAGATTGATCAGATAGTTGGCTACCAGTCGGTTTTTGGAACTCTGGGAACTTTGAATCACTGAAGAAGCAGTCCGACTACTCTTGGCTGCTCCTCCAGAATCACACTGCTCCTGGGAATGTCCGTTTTCCAATAACATTTATAGCCCGGGACGGAGGCGTAAAGCACCATATGTTTCAAGCTTCCTGCAAAGCTTCCTGGTAAGGGGGGCAATAATTCAACTTGTCACATCTGCTCATGGGCCGGTCTAGCAGGATTTATCACTAATTCAAGTGGTTTCTAAACTGTTTGAAAATCAACAAGAGGGGCTTACTTTCCTCCGTAATCTTCTTACACGGTACATTCTACATACAGACATGTCTGTACCACGAAGAAAGGGACATGTTATTGTGTCAGGAGGAAGTTGCCAATGAGGCCTATAATGTTTTTTTAATGGAGAAGATGGTGTGAATTGTGTTACCTAGGCTAGGGTTAAATTGGAATGCTGATTCAATGGTCATTCTCCGGCTCTTTCCTCTCTCTAAGTACAAAAACGTCTTTGGAAGTGAATTTCAAACGCTACCAAGTACCTTCTTTCCTACCAATTTCTCTGATTCACTTCTGAATGATTCCAGGTGTCCTTACAAGAGCTTACAGTCAATTTTAGAGAATCAAAACAAATACAATGACGTACTACCCTTTACATCATGAGTACAACTTACTAATTACCTGTTAATCAGTACATATTGTTTTGATTGCACAAGTTCAGTATACAGTAGACTTTTATAAATATATTCAAGTTTATTGATGGAGAACGTCATGTTCATTTATGTGGCCTGAATGATTAGTGGGACCACAGGGTGAAGTGGGTTTTCAGAACCACAGAATCATGGAAATGTATGTATGCAAACACTGCTGGAATCTGTGGATGCATTTACACAGGCAGCCCAATTCTGATATTTTGACCACTAATTGCAGTGTTTGCATCAGCCAATCACATCATATATTTTTCAGAGCTAATCTGATTGGTGAAATGACCAGATAGTAAAAACAAGATCAGAATTGGGCTTCCTCTGTAAACGCAGCCATTGAGACTGAAACCAGTAGGCCTAAAATAGCCCCTAATCAAATCCAGAACTCAGGTATCAGGGATAACTGAAAAGCACATTTTTTTCTTGAGCTCCCAAAATTCACATTGAGTTCCGTGTGCTGCTCAACATGAATGTATAGAGTATAAAGTGAGGGAAATGTGTACAATAAGAAACAAAAGGCACACCTGCCCTATTGCTGTGATGGTTATAGTGGTGTTTTACTTATAACAGAAACCTTTTAACATATAGGGGTACGTTATTTCTCTCCTGTGCTGTGGTTATACACCAGTTGCTCCTAAAATATTATCTCAGTAAACCTAACAAGACCTGTATTTGTATCAATAATTGATAAAGGCTTGAGATGACCAATTATATTGAATGTAATTAGCTGAGCAAACAAGCCATGCCTTTCCCAGAGCCCATGTCAGGGTAGATTACTTTAACCTGTGAGTCCCCATTCATTGAATGCAGATTTATGTACTGTAGCTACAGTATATTGTGTATTCCATATACCTTAAACAAAGCCCTCATAGAGCCCTAAGAAGATGTACTTCACTGACTTCAAATCAAATTTGATTTATCACATGCGCCGAATACAACAGGTAGACCTTACAGTGAAATGCTTACTTACAAGCCCTTTAACCAACAATGCAGTTTTAAGAAAAATAAGTGTTAGGTAAAAAAATGCTTTACAAAAATAAATTATACAAAATAAAAGTAACAAATAATTAAAGAGCAGCAGAAAAATAACAGTAGCGAGGCTATATACAAGGGATACCGGTACAGTCAATGTGAATCAATGTGCGGGGCCACCGATTAGTAATTGAGATAATATGTACATATAGGAAGAGTTACAGTGACTGTTCATAGATAATAAACAGAGAGTAGCAGCACCGTAAAAGACAGGGGGCTGGGGGGGGGGGGCAATGCAAATAGTCCGGGTAGCCATTTGATTAGCTGTTCAATAGTCTTACGGCTTGAGGGTAGAAGCTGTTAAGAAGCGTTTTGCACCTAGGCTTGGCACTCCGGTACCGCGAGCCGTGCTATAGCAGAGAGAACCGTCTATGACTAGGGCGGCTGGAGTCTTTGACAACTTTTAGGCCTTCCTCTGACACCGCCTGGTATAGAGGTCCTGGATGGCAGGAAGCTTGGCCCCAGTGATGTACTGGGCTGTACGCACTACCCTCTGTAGTGCCTTGCGGTCGGAGGCCCAGCAGTTGCCATACCAGGCAGTGATGCAGCCAGTCAGGATGATGCAACTGTAGAACTTTATTGGGATCTGAGGACCAATGACAAATATTTTCAGTCTTGTCGTGCCCTCTTCACGACTGTCTTGGTGTGTTTGGACCACAATAGTTTTTGGTGATGTGGACACCAAGGAACTTGAAGCTCTCAACATGCTCTACTACAGCCCCGTCAATGAGAATGGGGGCGTGTTCGGTCCTCCTGTAGTCCACAATCATCTCCTTTTCTCTTGACTTCTCTAGAAACTACTGTTCTCTGAAATAAGGACTGTTTCTCCTCACACATTTCACATTAAGGGAGTTTACACGTCACTGTTAACCTTTTACTGCAGTGGCCTAAATCAAGGTCCAACAAATCTTAGACAAATCTACATTGAAACAGAGGTATAAACCTCACACAAGGTTTATGGGCTTACACAAAAGAAGACACCTGTACCATGTCAGATATAGAGTTGAAATCTATTCAATTTTGATTTTGCATCCCAATATTACACTTTATATATATACATCACAGAACACTGAAATATAATAAAACCATTTGGGACAGAAACAGCGGATTTTCAGTAAAAACATTTTTTATGTTGATTAATTATGAACTTCTGAACAATTTTAATCGCATTCCACCCACGAGGCCACTAGGTCATTTGACTGCAGGAAAGGGATATGAATTGCACATGCCATACCATGGACCAAACATGACAAAGAGTGGACAACGACACTCAAATTTGTTTTGTAGGAAATGTGAGGTAATTAATGTAGTCATCAACAAACGTTTTAGGCTCTGTGTCGTTTGCATTATTCATTGTCCCTTTTTTAATGGAATGATTTAATTAAATTCTGTAAGACTATTGTGGTCCCTGGCGGCAATTTTATTTCACCAAAGAATGCGAGTAGAAAATCCCTATTTGCTCAGTTTTATGTCCATTTATCCCTCTGCTGCTCTTATTTTCCTGCACAGTCTCTAAACTCAGAGAGATTAGTTTACTTGTTCATCACAGAGGGAGCCTGTGTCGATAGCAGCAGCTTATCCAATGTGATTCATGTTGTGTTTGTAGAACTGCTGAAGAAAAGACTAACAGGATCTCTCACTTCTCGCCGCCGCTTTATGTAGTGTTTATGTTTTTGTCTGTGTATGTAGGATTTCTGTGAACTTCTCTTTCCTTTAGGCAAGGGTGACGGAATTTTTAAGCGTTTTCTCCATGCTGTGAACATGGAGAATGTATGACGATTGTAGATGTTTTTATGTCTATGTTTGTATTGGATACAGGCTATTCCCTAAGCCAAGATTTACTTGTTCCTTATACAGTCTCTTTTCCATGACAAGGACAGATCACCTTTAATGGTCTTCCATGTATTATTTGTGTCTGTATGAAGTCTGTTGCCTCTACTCGCTCCAGGTTAATATTGGACATGGGCTAGTCCTTGAGGCGGGGATATGCTTTCCACCCCAAACGATGCAGTGTAGCCGTGCTCTGGCAGTGAGTGGGGGGAAGTAACCCATTCAGGAGGTCAGCTTGAAGCTGTTGACATTGCTCCCCTGTTCTTCTGGGCAGAGGCTCATTATCACAAGGTCTGCATGGGGAAGATTGGGGTTCGTTAGGAAGCAGCTGTCAGTGCAGAGAGGGCAAAAGGCAAGGGAAACGGTAGCTATAGTTGTTTATACTCCACAGCCTGTTTTCATTGTGGCTCAAAGACCAGTTGGTAACAGCAACTGAACTGTTGTGTGCCTGATCTTTTGTTGATCTTCTTGGAGGTAATGTTGTTATGGTTGTATTGTAGTATTGATAATACACATACAGTAGGTCTTGACTTACAGTATTCTGGCATATTGATATTTTCTACTGCTAGCTGACTCGTCCTGTGCCTGTGGTAATGTCATTGGTGCATCATTTTGTTTTAGACACAAAACAAAACTATAAAGTTGATGGCTTTGTTTGCCAAGTTGAAAATAAAACATGTATGCCACATTAGGTCTTGGCATACATAACATAGAGCCAAATAAGGACAAACACTACAAATAGCAGCTACATTGAAGTGTATGTTCTCAGTTACTTTCATGCAATAATTTGTTGTGTTGAAAGCACCCATCTGGGCCATATTTTTAACTTCTCATCCATTGATACTTAAAAGTTATTGAAAGATATTAAACCTCATGAGTTGAAAATAATGACAATAAAATACTATTTCAGAGACAAAATAAGTATTACAAATGCAGAAAGAAATTTTTTCAAACATATTGGGAACAGGATGAAATGCATAGCGGAGGTCTGTGTCAGATTACATGTCTGTCACACTCGATCAGTGACCGGCTCTAATGAGTTACTACACAGTTCCTATAACTGAGGTCGGAAAACTGCTTTTCTGGTGCATATGCGAATCCAGGGAATTCCAAAAATCTGTCATCTGGTGAAAAACAGAGCAGCCCTCTGTGCCACAGTGGTCATTAACGTTTGGGATTTAGGGGGATATATTACCCCAGTTGAGCTAAAGTTTCCATACAGATGAAACATTTCATCCAACTTTGCCAATTTCACCCGGGTGAAAGTCTCAGTTGATGTGGAGAGGACTGGTTTTAGTGTAAGCAGTATATAAATGAAGATGTGTTATTGTATCTAGCAAGGACTGTTGATGTTATTACATCTGTGTAATCATGTGTAATCTTTGTTGTATTCTGAAGGTTTCAATACATCAAACCGTAATCCATTCAGCTCTACTTGTGACCCCATGACTCCAATCCCATCATTGTCTAAGGTGTAATCAGTGTCATACAAAATAAATAAAACACAGTTTTGACTTGATTACATTTCAATTGAAGTAAACCCACAATAAGGGATAACAACTGGTAAAGGAAAACATTTACCATTGTTGCCAGTCTGATCCACGGTAACTGAACTACAGCGGCACAATCAATAAAGATCTTTAATAGCACTTTCCAGGTACCCTGATGCTATTGATTTCAGTCGACAAACATTTCACTTTGATCATTATGATCCTCTGCTTGCAGTCCACTTCCTGGGGCTTCTATTCATGAGAAGCTACAATTTGTCTTCAAATGCCATACTTGGGATGGCTACCATATCGATTGTGTCTGTCCTCAGCAAAGAGCATTATCGAATCTCATTGAAAGAAGTAATACAGACAGGTTACATTCATGAGTTTCTGACATTTGGAGATTTGATAAATATTCTATTTTCAAAACAGCTCATACAGTATTATGTTACAATAGACTAATCCAGCCAATGAAAACGTTGGCTCTTTCCCATATCGGACAGCCAAATTCTACATTTAGAAATTAGTGCGTAACTCCAACTTTATGACTCATGCAATGATGTCAGTAGGAGATCATTAAACATGAACATTTGAGCGATGCATACCTACCGCCAGTTAGTATTCAGCCCTCAATGTCTAAAGTTTGATCAATGTTGACTTTTCATAGCCTCACAGCACATCTCCTGATGAATAACTTTAATATTGATAAGAGAAGACTTGTTAACTTTCCTGTGCAACCTCCTGCTCGTTACTATTGTGTCTGAGACCTAACGAACGATAGGCTACCGTGGAATGAAAGAGAGAAATACAAAGAGAACTCTGGAGACTAATTAGAGGTTGTCTAACTTAAAAAGCTTTTCAAATGGTTGTTGTTGCAGACACACAAAGTCAATGACCTGGGGTCTCATTTAATGTTTATAAGTATCTATTAATGTTCCTTCAGCTATGTTTAGAGCTCAGAGGGGCACGGGGGCAAGAGCTGATGGATGAGGAACACTAGACACCCAGCAGGCAGTGAACTCTAATATAATACAGTCATAGGCCACTCTTCCACACTGCACTTCATTGCATTTCTTTTTAGGCATACAGTAAGTATGTTTCCATTAAATCATTTATTGTTTCTCATGTTTCTGAGAAATGAATGGGTGCTTTCCACCCAGAGATGAGTGTTCCTTATTAATGTTAAATCTTTATTGCACTAGGACCACCAGTCGGCTGATAATTGACATTTTCTCTAGATTAAGGTATTTATCACTCTATCATTGTCAGTAGGAGGCAATGTTGCTTTCTGACCATTCACACACCGTCTAGGAGAGGAAGCAGATGGCTCTGTGTAGCCATAATGGCATGATTCAGTTGCATTCATGTTTACTCCTGAGAGAAGGAAAATGTTTCTTGAAGGAAAATGTTGTTTTTCCACAGCTAAGAAGAGCAGTGAGGAGAATAATAGGGCCATAATATAGGCCTTTGAAAAGGTGATATGGACAAGGTGACCTTCACATTTTCTCCTCTTCTGAATGTCTTTGAAAATGGTGGCTTTAGCCACACTGTCACGCCCTGACCTTAAATTCTCTATTTGGTAGGTCAGGGTGTGACTAGGGTGGGAAATCTATGTTTATATTTCTTTGTTGGCCGAGTATGGTTCCCAATCAGAGGCAGCTGTCTATCGTTGTCTCTGATTGGGGATCAGAGAAAGCCCTTTTTCCCACCTTCTGTTGTGGGGTCTTGTACTTGTGTGTTGCATGTGTTTGCACTCCTAACTTTACGTTCGTTGAGTTGTTGATTGTTTTTTGTGGAACATTTCAAATGAAAGAAAATGTACACCTACCACGCTGCACCTTGGTCTTCATTTATCAACGGAAGTTACACACACCAAAAGTGCATTAATACCAATTCAACACCACATCCTCTCACTGATGGCTCTGGATACCATGTGACACTTACTCCTTACCAAATATTCAAAATACAGGGCATTGAAATTTGCATTTCTATTGTATCATTTGAACATTGGCCTTCCAAATTGTGTTATTACATGCAGATGTAATAATGTCAAATTGCACATTACAAAGATATTGTGCCTTGTAGTCTAAGGTTTGTTTATTACAACTCAGTTGTAGCTGTCACAATTACATCAAGCTCATCTTTTCCTGAAGTCTCATTTAAAATTAGATTCTAGATATGTGGAGTGGTGTGGACATACTCCAGCGAGAGAAAGACAAAGAGCTCACCAGACAGATTGTTTTAATAATGTTTGTAATGCCACCAGTCTCTAATGCACATTACCCAGAGACTAGGGCAGCTTTGAGATAAAATAAGGTTGATCAGGAAATTACTTGGCACACCATCGATGCCTCTAATAAAGTCTGAGACAGATGAATTTACGGGCTTCTCTAATCATACATTTTCCACTGTTTAGCACAACGTTGTCGATGTCAAACAATATTATGTGTGACAAGAGAAAATGAAAAGCTAAGAGGAGGAAGATGTGATGTTTCACCAAAATAAGTTGCATTGTGGAAATGCATTAGGAATTAGAGTCTACTGCAACCGCATTTGACACACTTCATTTCACTCTCATCTTTCAGGTTTAGTGTCAATTGATGGTGGATGTGTAAGGCCTAATGCGTGTGCGTTGATGACTTATGAAGGTTTAATGCAGTGTGAGAGATGCCAGGTCAATTCTCCTATGATGGATCATTGACATGGTTGACTATCTTAGTGGTCACTACATAGGGTAACCCCCACTGGGGGGGGGGGGACACCCGCTGGAGGCTCTGGACAGAATAGGCATTGTAGAAAGCCCAGTTCAGAGTTTGACAGTCAGTGACAGCATTGTATTTTATGTGTAGATGCATTTACCTACACATCATCGTTGACAACGTGGCGTCTTTCACTTTCAACAAGCCCGGAAATATCGATATACTATAATATACTATAATATATAATACTAATACTATAATATACTATTATATACTATAATATCGATTTACTCAATACACTGAAGATAAAGTTAACCAAGTGAAACATACAGTAACATTTGTTTCATTTATACATAGTGATTGAACAACCCACATATGAATTGAGTGGGCCCTTTTAAGATCCCCTGCCTGATTGCCTTTCCTTTCCATGTCTGACAGCAGAAAAATAAATGGTAAAAGAGTTCATTTGAATTCATCACCTGCTGCCAAGAACTACAGCTGTTGGGTTTTGGGCTTGTCCTCAAATCGCTGACTCACTGTTTTTTCCAGGGATAAGTTTGCTCTCTTTTCTCTAATTTCTCATCATGCAGTGTCTTCACTGCCACATTGCCCCCATGGTTCAATGTGTGAGGCTACGCACACTAAATCCATCCCACCAATATTATGTTCATTACTATTGGAAGAAATGTTTCATTTTACTGTACAGGTCAGTGTGTATTATATTGATTTAAACATGATAATGTGACAGAAGTGAATTAGCTTACCGTCAAATGGTAAAGACATGCACGGGGTAGAGTCTGCTTTTGCTGTGTGGTCCATCCACTCACAGCCACTGGAGTAATGTCACTAAGAAATGGACGATCGAGCCCTGACTCAAGAATCTTTCTAACACTCTCTAGTTACCCCACTTGTTGGAGTCTTTTCAACAAGTGAGAAATGCTGAGTAAACGTTGTCATGCCTGGCCTTTTTATTAAAATCATTCATGTATTAGTTGATGCTGCTAGAGAAACTTTATCATGCTCTCTATTCATTAATTGCACAAAATAAAGCATGTTAGTTTTCTGTCTACACACATAAATGACACAGATATCTGGTCTTCATTGGCCTAATTATTGAAGTAATAAGATGGTAATTTCAACGACCGCAAGCATGAGCAGGCCAAATCCACGTGAAAAATAACTTTATGACAAAACTAATAAATAAAACATCTCACTGGTGGTAAAAATTCAACAAGTCAGGGAGAAGCAGGAACATTGGCTAATGATAAAGAGTGTTTTTATATAAGACAGCCTGACTGCGCCTGAAGGATGTCTTGTAATTCCTCGCTGTTTCACAGCTCAAAAAGGACATTTATTAATTAGCTCAGGATTCATTCATGTAAAGTAAGTATTAAGCAGACTTTCATCAACCATGGTGGCAAAAACATTTCAAAATATATATTGTTGGCACTAATGGTATTAGTAGTAGTAGTAATAGTAATAGCCCACTGGGCACAGACGCCATTTTAATGTCTAGTTTTGATTTAATTTGATTGAGTTGTCAACTAACGCCAATTCAATGTGAAACCTCGAAATATTTACAATCAGTTTTCCATGTTGATTCAACATCCTCACATTTATTTAAAAAAAAAAATATGATGTGGAAACAATGTTGATTCAATCAGCTTTTGCACAGTGGGAGTGGTAGTAGTAGTTTTCATTGAGTTTGCTGATTTGACTTTGCAGTTTTTGAACTATTGAAATGATGAACAGCAATATGGGAAGAGGTATGTCCTAGGAGGAAATGGAATAGCTTAAATACGGTATTGTGGGAAATTGGCTCTGATGCATCCCGCGGTAAGGTCTGATACTCGCCAGCCTACATAGGGAATGGATCTCTGGAGGTCAATCCTCAAAGCAAGATAAATGAGTTAGCCAGCCGGTATGACGTGTTTTGCATCATATGATGTAAAACGCGTCATACAGGCTGTATTTCTTCCTGCTTGAATGGCGAATAGCTCAGATACACATGAAATGACCCCAGGAAATGATAAAACATCACTCAGAGATGCACCAATACGATATAACATTCAAAATGGGCGAACCTTTCCTTTTAAGGCACACTCCATGAGGAAAACCACATTGAGCTTTGCCCTGGTTACAACAATCAAAACACCCACAGGTACAACTGCATGCAAATTATTACGTCAGAAGCCATGACAACTACAAAATATGACATGCAATCAGCGTTCACACATACGTAGCAGGAAGTAGGGAATTATTGTAATTGCTGAAGGTTTGAATTGAGGGTAAACCAGTTTGTTTGATGCAATTCGGCCTGTATGAAGAAGTATTTCTGTAACTTCTGCTTCCAACTCACACTCTCAAACACATAGACCCCCTGAACGCAGCTCACTTTCCAGGCCACTTTCCAGCTCACACGCTCAAACACATAGATCCTTGAACACAGCTCCCTCTCCAGATCCCAATCACCTGAATTCTGATCACCTGTTCACACACCTGTATGTCATTATCACACACTATTTAGTTCAGTTCTTTGCACCCCATCATTGTAAGGTATTGTTTGTTTTGTGACACACATCTAGTCGGAGCTTTGTTTTTCACATAATTTAATCCTCCCGTGTATGATAGTTTTGGCCTGCCTCACTAACAACGCATTTTGCCTATTTCCTGTCAGTACTTTAGCCTATCGGATTTCCTGTTATCAACCTATTGCCTGATCTCCCGGACAACGTTTACTAGCCTGTACTGTTGCCTTTTTGGACTCCCTGTGTATGACCTTCTGCCTGCCCCTGGACCCAGCTACCTGCCTCCTCCTGTGGGCCTTTACAAATAAACACCTGCTGCGCCCTTCGCTTGAAACCAGCTCTCTGTCTCCCATCGTGTTCATTATAATATCTGTTCATCGTGATCTGATTGTGGAATATTTCTTTTTTAAAGTCAACACCTTCCCCAATAATAAACCGGTGGTAACTCGGGAATTACGAGAACTCCTCAACCAGAAAAAATGAGTGTTTAAAGCAGGTGGCAGCAAAGAGGAAATGAAAATATTCAGAGGCAACTCAAAAGCAAAATCAAGTAGTGCAAGGCCACAATAAAAGACAAATTAGAAAACCTTTTCAAGGACAGTAGGAAAGCCTGGCAAGGGCTACATACCATCACAGGCTACAAACCAAAGAGACATTGTACGACCGTTGAAAATGACCTTGCTTTTGCAAATTATGTGAACAGTTTCTATTGTAGGTTTGACGTGTGACTTTACATCGCAGCAGAAAGTGGCCTTGGACAGTATAGACAGCATACCAGCCGTTGATATACAGATCTCTGTGAATGACGTCAAGCAATTCTTTCAACGTGTCAACCCATGAAAATCAAATGGGCCAGATGGCGTCAGCAGCAAGGCACTTCAGGCATGCGTAGACCAGCTCGCATTACCACTGAACAGTGGGATAATTCCAGACTTATGGAAGAAGTTGCTGATTGTACCAGTACATAAAAAAAATGGCCAAAAGAAAATAATGATTTACACCCTGTAGCCCTGACATCAATACAAATGAAATGTTTTTAAATAATATTTTTAAACTAATTCTCTCTGGTCTGTCTTCCCAATTAGACTCAAACCAATTTGCCTACAGTGACTCCAGGGGTGTTGATGATGCATTACTGGTCATTCTGAACAATATCTTCAAACATTTAGAAAAGGCAAATAGCCTAGTGCAAATTTAATGAATTGACTTAGGTAGAGCGTTTAACACCATCCAGCCCCACCTACTTGTAGACAAGCTGGTGAATTTTGGTGTCAACTCTCTACTGATCAAGTGGATTAATAGTTTCCTTGTGAACCGTACTCAACAAGGGAAGTTTAACTCTGCCATCTCTACATCCAGAACGGTGAATATGGAAGCCCCTCAAGGTTGGGTACTTTCACCGATACTCTACATACTGTACACAAACGATTGTCAAGCCTCTGACATAGCCCACACATTTTAAATATGCAGATGACACCACTGTTGTGGGTTTCCTCCACACAGACACAGCCTCTCTTCAAGGTTTTGACGGAGAAGTTGTCACGTTCTGACCTTGTTGTTATATCTTTGTTTTAGTATGGTCAGGGCGTGAGTTGGGTGGGTTGTCTATGTTTGTTTTTCTATCATTTGTGATTTCTGTGTTCGGCCTAGTATGGTTCTCAATAAGAGGCAGCTGTCAATCGTTGTCCCTGATTGAGAATCATACTTAGGGAGCCTGGTTTCACTTTTGAGTTGTGGGTCTTTATTTTCCGTGTTAGTGTCTGTGCCACACGGGACTGTTTCGGTTTGATTTACTTCACGTTTATTGTTTTGTTCAGTGTTCGTTATTCATTAAAAAACATGAACACTTACCACGCTGCGTTTTGGTCCTCCGATCCTTCATACTACTCCTCTTCGTCAGAAGGAGGACAAAAACCCTTACAGAAACGTCAAAATTCGTTAAGTGATGCACAGATAACTTTCTTGAAAGAAACGTTTAGATAACAAAAGAGATGGAAATTGATTTGAGAAGGAACAAAACTCCACTACCCCCTATAAAGAAGATAGAGCGACCACATATAAATACCTGGGAATCGAAATAGACAATTAACTTAAATATAATTACTGTACCTTTGCAAAGATAAAGAAATTCCAACAGAGAAGGTTCAGTTCGCATTTTTTTTAAAATGCTTAATGTCTTACAAATGTTATATAAAGCTGTCCTGCACAGTGTGCTGTCCTTTGGTCTGCTATGCATGTTTGGAAACATGCGAGTGCAAGACCAAGTCAAGATTCAACGCCTAATAAAGATGACTGGAAGGATAATTGGTATAGAACAGGAATCAGCCACCAACCTGCTAAAACTTGAAAGCATTTTACAGGGCAGTACTCATCCCCTTTACTCAAAATTCAGTCACAGGAGCAGCTGGACAAGGGGAAAGAGACTTCTTGAAAACAGCATTTAAACAGATAGATATGAGGAATATCTTATTCCCAACAGCCATTAGGCTGTATAATATATTGTCTGTTGGTCCCTCCAGTATACAGCATATTGCACTTTCACTTTAAATGCGTAGCTATAGCTCTTTGAATGAATTATATTGTGTAGTTTCTGTGTTTTCATGTTTTATGTAACATCTTTTTAAGCACATGACCAAATTAATTAAACCCTAGTGGGTTAATAAAGTTGATCTGAATCTGAATAATGAGTCATTTCAATACAATTTATTTATAAAGCCCTTTTTACGTCAGCCGATTTCACCCAGCCAAACAGCAAGCAATGCAGATGTAGAATCACATGGCCTGGAAAACTCCCTAGAAAGGCAGGAACCTAGGAAGAAATCTAGAGAGGAACCAGGCTCTGAGGGGTGGACATTCCTCTACTGGAGATTATAACAGAACATGGTCAAGATGTTCAAACGTTCATAGATGACCAGCAGGGTCAAATAATAATAATCACAGCGGTTGCAACAGCTCAGCACCTCAGGAGTATATGTCAGGTGGCTTTTCATAGCCGAGCATTCAGAGTTTGAGACAGCACGAACGGTAGAGTGAGAGCTTAATCTTTAATATAGCGTTGTTTTGATAAACATTTTACATAGGTTCCACCATACCTTTAAAATATATATTTTTAAGGGAAATACATCCCTTAAAGGTAGACTCAGCTATATGATGTAGATGCAGAACGTAAACAGCATAGCGGGTCAATTTCCACAACAACTAAGAGCGTTGAAGTGTAAGGCTTAACTTCTCTGCTGTTTTGGTCCCTTGGCCACCACGCTGTAAAAGCATAAAGCAAACCCGTGCACATGTGCAGATGCCGTGTATGACTGTGTGAGAGCAAAGTCTTGCATCTCTCTCATCTCAATATCCACGGTGCTGCTCGTGGCAACGTCATTATGCTGAGTCTACCTTTAAATGCAATCAAGACATACTGTCTAAGATTTTTTTTAAAGAGTAAGCTCATTACAAGACTCCCCATAGCTCTTGAAGTCACTTCAATCATATTTCCGCTGATACCACAAAGTGGTAAGAACTGTCGCAGTTGTTAGTTGGCCATGAAATGCTGCACTGTTTAAAGCAGCAGTGACACTTCTCCAATATTACCACTATAGAAAAGCAGAGGTTTCAACAGCAGAGGCTGGAAAAAACCTGAAGCAATGGATAGCCAAAGTCTAAGTTGCTTCACTGTGAGTTTTTGTCAGCAAACTACTGAGGTAATTTATACTCAACAAAAGTGTGTCAGGACACGGATTCTCTTTTCCCGACTAATTTGTGTGAATCAAAAGTTCAGTTGTCTGACAGACTTGTCTTTAAAGCAATGGTTTTGTTTCCTGGCCCAGGTTTTTGAAGTACACACAACCACAGTGGTATGAAGTCTTAGAACTCTCACAACATCTTGTTTTTAAATGTGAAGCAAACAGTTTTCCCTTCATATTTAATGTGAAAATGAACACCACTAAGCTGCACCTTTAAGGTTACAGTTAAGTATATAATTAATTAATGTGTTATGTATTATTTTATGTACAGTGCCTTCAGAAAGTATTCACACCAATTGACTTTTTCCACATTTTGTTTTGTTACAAAGGGGGGGTAAAATTGATTTAATTGTAATTTTGTCAACAATCTACACAAAATACACAATAATGTCAAAGTGGAAGAAAACTAATAAAATATAAAACAGAGATGGGTAGTCATTCAAAATGAATGTTCAACTTCTTATGTGATTTGTTAAGCACATTTTTACTACTGAACTTATTTAGGCTTGCCATAAGAAAGGGGTTGAATACTTTTTGTCTCAGTTTTCATCCTAGTATGATGCATTTTGAAAGTGACACCTTGAAAACTTGATTCCTGACAAGTGAAACATTTTGGGACCATATCAACAATGGACCAATGAAACAAATACAGAATATATTGTGTGGAATTTTCAATTAGTTAAATAATTTCCTATTTCATTTTCTCAATTCATTTCATTTTCAATTGACATTTATTATTTTAATATGAATATGGGATGAATAGGATTTTTCTCATTTACAACATCCATTGGTAAACCACTGGTCCACAAAGCCAGCGCTGTAGACAAATTTAAAGGGGTCTCTCTTTCTCACATAATTTCCCTTGGTAACGGAAGTCTTTGGCACTCGATCTCAACTTCAGCAAGAAGATTTTAATTGATGTGACTAATGTAAAACAAGACCAGCTGTCAGATGTAAAGCTTGTCACTGGTGGATGGTGGTGTACTTTTTTGTGGCCTCTATTTACACAGCATAATAATCCATAGCCATCAAACGTAAACCCAGTCTAGTGCTTACATATGGAAAATGTTTCAATTGCAGAGCAGGAAATTATGCAGTCCACTAGTTCTCTGTTTACCTTGCCATCTGAGCGGCACGTTTCTCTCTCCCTGAATGAGAAAGTACATGTTTATGAGTTATCACCCGATGCAAGCCTGCACCTTGTAATACATACAAGTCTTTTTTTTCTCGCTGAATGTCCCACTGAAGGAAATCTGTAGTGAATATGGTTGAATAAATTGATTCAAACATTACAATCAGGGCAACTCTTCAGACGTTGTTGTTGATCAGTGCAACACTTCAGATGTTTTTCTATTAATTTTGGTTGTGTAAACGCGTCAGTTGTCATCCATTCTTACTGATCACTCAAATAAGAGGATACCATTACTTTAAGAGTTATAATTAAGCCTTTTTATATCTGAGTTCATGAACACCTTTCTGTTATACAACACTCTTTAGTTGTGGCAGGTATAAACCGCTTTACATCCACAGGTCAAGCTACTTCTTAAGGACATTTTAAGGATTCGAACAGAAGGCCAAAGATGCAAAGAATATTCCCCCAGTGTATGAATGCTAAGGGATGATCTTTCCATGTCTATGCACAACCTTTACATGAGATCAACTCTGAGTAGATAATAAGGCGACCTGTTACCTTTAACCTCGCTCCTCTTTCCACCGTTCCCATTACAGTGTGACTTGTATAAAAGGACCAATGTTTAAGCCTGTGCTAAAATAACTATTACGTCTATAAGACGATGAGATCAGCTTGCACCTGTGAATAGCTTAGCCTTTTTAGGAAGAATAAATAACCTGTAATAATTTGCCCCTCCAGTAGTGTGGAGATACCGCAGCATTGTCCCTCTATTTGTCACTGTCAGCCTCAAGACTGAGGATATGATAAGAAAAAAAGTGTCTTGAAGAAAACGCTGAAGTATGTGATTAAGAATAATGACTAAAAGATTGCATAAAACTTTCTCCCAAATCACATATCAACTCCACGCCTGGCATTATCCCTCAAGCAGATCATCAGTCCTGGCCAAAGTCTCAGTCTCTCACTTGGTCCCATGGCTTCCACAGGAGGCTCTCTGTTCCTCTTGTAGCTGGTGGAGACTTTAGTAGCAGCTTGCTCCGGCATGAACGAGAGCTTCAAGTTACATATCAACACAGTGACCTTCTGTCCCTTTCTGATAATCCGCAGTACTGACAGATGCAGCCAGTCCCTGCCATTATCTTCAAAACCAATGTTTGAAGATGGCTTCAATCTAAACAGTGCAAAACATTCAATGCATACCAGTGGGAGTGGTTTAATTTGGTTTGTTTCGTGCCATTGCTGAGTTGCTACAGTACACAGGCAAAGAATGCATATATTGCATATATTACAATGTAGTCAGAGAAACTCTTTAATTAGATTCATGTCTTCTAGGGAACACCATTTTTTTCTCCAAAAGGACCAGTTAAAATATCATTAAGATTTCTCCCCCAGTCACCTGCCTTCTGTGACATTTGTCTTGTCAATGACAAAAAAAGGTTTGATAAGGGACAGTTAGAATTTTACTTGGGTGGGGTATTGGGCACACACATCCCTTTTGCAGGTTTACCATATACTTTATTCCATCCTAGCCAAATGTTCTCCTCTGCTTGCGTGCACCTCCCCTACATCAAGGTGTTTTGCTACTTCCCTTATGACCTGCACTTCTCCACACGCAAACTATTACTATACCACAGGTCAATGTAGTCTACCAGTCTAACTGTCTATCCTGCCCTCTATCCACCACTCATAGTGAACATAGTGGTAGGTGGCTTGTTTGTCCAGATCCACAATAGGCTAACTAGCAATTATACCACACATTAAAAAAATCAAAGCTGCACCAATTTTCAATATGAATCCACAAGAACAAATAGGAATATCTGATAGGCAGAAGAGAGGCCAGGTACATCATTGCGTATGAAAGAACAGTGGGACAGAATTGTCCCCTATTGATATTGTTTAGGGAAAATACAAGTATCCTACCCATACTAGCCTACAACACCACAATACAAGGATTAATTGCATTAATCGTACAATATCTACTCTAGTCTACAGTGTAAATGTAATTTGAATAAAGGCGCAAAAGACCTTTGATTTGAATGTTTCATTCCATTTATTCCATTTGGATCAGTTTTGGGTCTACTCTAACTAGTTTATAAGGTCTAGAAAGGGACAGTAACAGGCCAGTCTGACTGTTTTTTAACTTTTGATACTGAGATGCGCTGTCTGTTGCAGATCATCGTCCTATTATAATGTGGCTACATATGCTCCCAACAGGCCCAGTTATTCAGGATAGCTTAACGTGCTCTCTGCTTCCTCTCCAATCCAAGCGATAATTCCTTGTGCACCTGAAACCTAACGCTTCAATATCGCCAAAATATTTGTCATTTATCTTTTAAAATGTATTACTTTTTATACAGTATGTGGCATAAACACAGCCAGTCATACTGTTTTAATCTGGTTAGGCTACTTCAAAAGTCTATTTTAAGCTACCTGTGCACGTATGTTCAAAATATAATTCCAGCATCTAAACTGTTCATCATCCATTTTTAGTTTCAAGATCGCATAGCAGTTCAGATGTCTTTTGTCCTCGTCTTGTCGTGTCCCGTGTATATATATATTTACAACTTTTTTCACATACCTTTTTATATATATATTTTTATTTTCCATAAACTCATCTTCAAAACACTCTCCTGCAACCCACCTCACCAATTTATATTTATAAAAAAAAGTATGATTTACCTCAAATCTGTAATCCTCCAAGAAGCTAGCCAGAAACTAGCCAGAAGCTAGCCAGGAGCTAGCCAGGAGCTAGCCAGAAGCTAATGCAGAAGCTAATCAGAAGCTAATCAGAAGCTAGTTAGCTTCTTTACTGGCTAATCGTTAGTATTCAGCTAACCACGGTTTGTGGTCATCAGCTATCCTTTAGCTCCAAAATCTATCGCCGGTTTTGTATGGCGCAGCGCGGCTCGGAACGGAACATACCGGACCAATTTTTCTATCCATGTCCCTGGATTTCAACCGCTAACTCTGGACATTCATACCTGGATCTCACAGCTAACTAGCTGCTATCGTGTGACTATCGGCTTTCGTCGATTCCGGAGCAAACATCAATTATTCCGGAGCTAGCCAGCTGAAGAGATCCATCAATCACTCCTGGGCTACAATCACCTATCCGGACCCGTTTTACTGCCTACGCGGAGCCCCACCGGGCCTTCACAACTGGACTGCCGACGTTATCTACCCGAAGGAGTTATCCGGCTGGCTCCTCCGTCGCGACGTTACCTGAACGCCCATCTGCGGCCCGCTAACCGTTAGCTGTCTTATCGGCTGCTATCTGAATAGACAATTGGACAATTTATTTTTTTATGCTTTTTTATTATTATTATTATTATTATTTTTCTTCTTGGGCCTCTATAACTATATCTATTGTTTTTTTGTTGTTGTGTGATTTGGATTAATCCCCTCTACCACACGGAACCCCACTAATCTATTGATGGAACGCAAGAGGTGGCTAATAACAGACCTCCATCCTATGCTAGCTTGCTACCGATGGCCTGGCTAGCTGTCTAAATCGCCGTGACCCCCAACCAACCTCTCTACTCACTCGACTAAGCATGCCTCTCCTTAATGTCAATATGCCTTGTCCATTGCTGTTCTGGTTAGTGTTTATTGGCTTATTTCACTGTAGAGCCTCTAGTCCTGCTCACTATACCTTATCTAACCTATTAGTTCCACCACCCACACATGCAATGACATCTCCTGGTTTCAATGATGTTTCTAGAGACAATATCTCTCTCTTCATCACTCAATACCTAGGTTTACCTCCACTGTATTCACATCCTAACATAACTTTGTCTGTACATTATACCTTGATGCTATTTTATCGCCCCCAGAAACCTCATTTTATTCTCTGTTCCAGACGTTCTAGACGAACAATTATTATTGCTTTTAGCCGTACCCTTATTCTACTCCTCCTCTGTTCCTCTGGCGATGTAGAGGTGAATCCAGGCCCTGCAGTGCCTAGCTCCACTCCTATTCCCCAGGCGTTCTCTTTTGATGACTTCTGTAACCGTAATAGCCTTGGTTTCATGCATGTTAACATTAGAAGCCTCCTTCCTAAGTTTGTTCTATTCACTGCTTTAGCACACTCTGCCAACCCGGATGTTCTAGCTGTGTCTGAATCCTGGCTTAGGAAGACCACCAAAAATCCTGAAATTTTAATCCCAAACTACAACATTTTCAGACAAGATAGAACTGCCAAAGGGGGCGGTGTTGCAATCTACTGCAAAGATAGCCTGCAGAGTTCTGTCCTACTATCCAGGTCTGTACCCAAACAATTTGAACTTCTACTTTTAAAAATCCACCTCTCTAAAAACAAGTCTCTCACCGTTGCCGCCTGCTATAGACCACGCTCTGCCACCAGCTGTGCTCTGGACACCATATGTGAACAGATTGCCCCCCATCTATCTTCAGAGTTCGTGCTGCTAGGCAACCTAAACTGGTACATGCTTAACACCCCAGCCACCCTACAATCTAAACTTGATGCCCTCAATCTCACACAAATTATCAATGAACCTACCAGGTACCTCCCCAAAGCCTTAAACACGGGCACCCTCATAGATATCATCCTAACCAACTTGCCCTCTAAATACACCTCTGCTGTCTTCAACCAAGATCTGTGCCTCATTGCCTGCATCCGTAATGGGTCAGCGGTCAAACGACCTCCACTCATCACTGTCAAACGCTCCCTGAAACACTTCAGCGAGCAGGCCTTTCTAATCGACCTGGCCGGGGTATCCTGGAAGGATATTGATCTCCCCCGTCAGTAGAGGATGCCTGGATATTTTTTTAAATGCCTTCCTAACCATCTTAAATAAACATGCCCCATTCAAGAAATTTAGAACCAGGAACAGATATAGCCCTTGGTTCTCCACAGACCTGACTGCCCTTAACCAACACAAAAACATCCTATGGCGTTCTGCATTAGCATCGAACAGCCCCTGTGATATGCAGCTGTTCAGGGAAGCTAGAAACCATTATACACAGGCAGTTAGAAAAGCCAAGGCTAGCTTTTTCAAGCAGAAATTTGCTTCCTGCAACACTAACTCAAAAAAGTTCTGGGACACTGTAAAGTCCATGGAGAATAAGAACACCTCCTCCCAGCTGCCCACTGCACTGAAGATAGGAAACACTGTCACCACTGATAAATCCACCATAATTGAGAATTTCAATAAGCATTTTTCTACGGCTGGCCATGCTTTCCACCTGGCTACTCCTAACCCGGTCAACAGAACTGCACCCTCCACAGCAACTCGCCCAAGCCTTCCCCATTTCTCCTTCTCCCAAATCCGTTCAGCTGATGTTCTGAAAGAGCTGCAAATCTGGATCCCTACAAATCAGCCGGGCTAGACAATCTGGACCCTTTCTTTCTAAAATTATCTGCCGAAATTGTTGCCACCCTTATTACAAGCCTGTTCAACCTCTCTTTCGTGTCGTCTGAGATTCCCAAAGATTGGAAAGCAGCTGCGGTCATCCCCCTCTTCAAAGGGGGGGACACTCTTGACCCAAACTGCTACAGACCTATATCTATCCTACCATGCCTTTCTAAGGTCTTCGAAAGCCAAGTCAACAAACAGATTACCGACCATTTCGAATCTCACCATACCTTCTCTGCTATGCAATCTGGTTTCAGAGCTGGTCATGGGTACACCTCAGCCACGCTCAAGGTCCTAAACCGCCATCGATAAGAAACATTACTGTGCAGCCGTATTCATTGATCTGGCCAAGGCTTTCGACTCTGTCAATCACCACATCCTCATCGGCAGACTCGACAGCCTTGGTTTCTCAAATGATTGCCTCGCCTGGTTCAACAACTACTTTTCTGATAGAGTTCAGTGTGTCAAATCGGAGGGTCTGCTGTCCGGACCTCTGGCAGTCTCTATGGGGGTGCCACAGGGTTAAATTCTTGGACCGACTCTCTTCTCTGTATACATCAATGAGGTCGCTCTTGCTGCTGGTGAGTCTCTGATCCACCTCTACGCAGACGACACCATTCTGTATGCGTCTGGCCCTTCTTTGGACACTGTGTTAACAACCCTCCAGGTAAGCTTCAATGCCATACAACTCTCCTTCCATGGCCTCCAATTGCTCTTAAATACAAGTAAAACTAAATGCATGCTCTTCAACCGATCGCTACCTGCACCTGCCCGCCTGTCCAACATCACTACTCTGGACGGCTCTGACTTAGAATACATGGACAACTACAAATACTTAGGTGTCTGGTTAGACTGTAAACTCTCCTTCCAGACCCATATCAAACATCTCCAATCCAAAGTTAAATCTAGAATTGGCTTCCTATTTCGCAACAAAGCATCCTTCACTTATGCTGCCAAACATACCCTTGTAAAACTGACCATCCTACCAATCCTCGACTTTGGCGATGACATTTACAAAATAGCCTCCAATACTCTACTCAACAAATTGGATGCAGTCTATCACAGTGCAATCCGTTTTGTCACCAAAGCCCCATATACTACCCACCATTGCGACCTGTACGCTCTCGTTGGCTGGCCCTCGCTTGATACTTGTCGCCAAACCCACTGGCTCCATGTCATCTACAAGACCCTGCTAGGTAAAGTCCCTCCTTATCTCAGCTCGCTGGTCACCATAGCATCTCCCACCTGTAGCACACGCTCCAGCAGGTATATCTCTCTAGTCACCCCCAAAACCAATTATTTCTTTGGCTGACTCTCCTTCCAGTTCTCTGTTGCCAATGACTGGAACGAACTACAAAAATCTCTGAAACTGGAAACACTTATCTCCCTCACTAGCTTTAAGCACCAACTGTCAGAGCAGCTCACAGATTACTGCACCTGTACATAGCCCACCTATAATTTAGCCCAAACAACTACCTCTTTCCCTACTGTATTTAATTAATACATTTATTTTGCTCCTTTGCACCCCATTATTTTTATTTCTACTTTGCACATTCTTCCATTGCAAATCTACCATTCCAGTGTTTTACTTGCTATATTGTATTTACTTTGCCACCATGGCCTTTTTTTGCCTTTACCTCCCTTATCTCACCTCATTTGCTCACATCGTATATAGACTTGTTTATACTGTATTATTGACTGTACGTTTGTTTTACTCCATGTGTAACTCTGTGTCGTTGTATGTGTCGAACTGCTTTGTTTTATCTTGGTCAGGTCACAATTGTAAATGAGAACTTGTTCTCAACTTGCCTACCTGGTTTAAATAAAGGGGAAATAAATAAATAAATACAAATTTGATGAATGGAAAGAGACATTACAATACATGACCATATGTGGATGTGGACACCTGCTCATTGAACATCTCATTCCATTATCATGGGCATTAATATGGGGTTGGTCCCCCCTTTGCTGCTATAACAGCCTCCACTCTTCAGGGAAGGCTTTCCACTAGATTTTGGAACATTGCTGCGGGAACTTGCTTCCATTCAGCCACAAGATCATTAGTGAGATTGGGCACTGATGTTGGGCGATTAGGCCTCGCTCGCAGTCGGCGTTCCAATTCATCCCAAAGGTGTTCGATGGGGTTGAGGTTAGGGCTCTGTGCAGGCCAGTCAAGTTCTCCACACCGATCTTGACAAACCATTTCTGTATGGACCTCGCTTTGTGCAAAGGGGCATTGTCATGCTGAAACAGGAAAGTGCCTTCCCCAAACTTTTGCCATAAAGTTGGAAGCACAAAATCATGTAGAATGTGATTGCAGGCTGTAGCGTTAAGATTTCCCTTCACTAACAATAAGGGGGCTAGCCCAAACCTTGAAAAACAGCCCCAGACCATTAGTCCTCCTCCACCATACTTTACAGTTGGCCCAAACCCAGATTAGTCCGTCGGACTGCCAGATGGTGACGCGTGAGAAGGGGTTTACAATGCTCCAGAGTCCAATGGCGGCAAGCTTTACACCAGCGACTCCGATAGCGTGTCTAGAGTGAGCCATGTTTCCGAGAAGCAAAGAACGTTATAGTCTCTTATGTTCTCTCTGGAATGCTACCTTTGCTCGGATTTCATCTACCTTGTTGTCAAGAGACTGGACATTGGCGAGTATGCTCGGGGTGCGGTGCGCGATCTGCCCGTCTCCAGATCCTGACCAGAAGATGGCATCGTCTGCCCCTTTTACGGCTTCGTTGTTTTGGTTCGCCGGCTGGGATCCGATCCAATGTCCTGGGTGGTGGGCAAAACAGAGGATGCACTTCTGGAAAGTCGTATTCCTGACAGTAATAATGGTGAGTTGACGTTGCTCTTATATCCAGTTGTTCCTTCCGACTGTATGTAATAAAACCTAAGATTACCTGGGTTACCAATGTAATAAATAACACTTAAAAAATCTAAATACGGCATAGTTTCCTAGGAAAGTGAAACGAGGCGGCCATCTCTGTCAGCGCCGGAAGTAGTAGTTTCTTTCCTTCTTAACCTCTCTGGGATAGAAGGGACGGTAGTGTCCCACTTGGCCAATAGCCAATATATTGATAATCTATCCAATCCAAATCCTTAATGCTTCACGTTAAGACCCTCAACTTAGCACAAACCGATACTGGCAGAATGAATATTTACATTGACATACAGTATATTCATCTTATATGTCTAGCATGAACTAATCTCATCACTTGTTGTAACGACAGATTGGTATCTCAATGCATTTTTTTGTCTAAATTACTATAAATTTCGAGACCTCCACAATCAACCTGATACCCCTGATAAACAATTTTGGATAAGCTTACGGGCACAGTTCACAAATTATTACTACTACCTGATTCAGGAAATCCAGGAAATTGATTTACTGTTTGATAAATTATTACTATTACCAATATTCTTAATGCGTTTGAAACAATCATTGTGTTGTGACATGGTAGGGTTGTTAAACAGAAGATAGCCCTATTTGGTAATATTATGGCAAGAACAGCTCAAATAAGCAAAGAGAAACGACAGTCCATCAATACTTCGAGACATGGTCAGTCAATACTGAACATTCCAAGTTGCAAAAAACAAAAACCATCAAGCGCTATGATGAAACTGGCCCTCATGAGGACTGC
Organism: Oncorhynchus kisutch; assembly: GCF_002021735.2. Classification (NCBI taxonomy): domain Eukaryota; kingdom Metazoa; phylum Chordata; class Actinopteri; order Salmoniformes; family Salmonidae; genus Oncorhynchus; species Oncorhynchus kisutch. The sequence continues at coordinate 6,607,907 of NC_034194.2, forward strand.
CACAGGAAAGGAAGACCCAGAGTCACCTCTGCTACAGAGGATAAGTTCATTAGAGTTACCAGCCTCAGAAATTACAGCCAACATAAATGCTTCACAGAGTTCAAGTAACAGACACATATTAAAATCAATAGTTCAGAGGAGATGACGTGAATCAGGCCATCATGGTCGAATTGCTGCAAAGAAACCAATAATAAAAAGAGACTTGCTTGGGCTAAGAAATTAGCCATGGACATTAGATCGGTGGAAATCTGTCCTTTGGTCTGATGAGCCCAAATTTTAGATTTGATGGTTCCAACCGCCATGTCTTTGTGAGACGCAGCGCAGGTGAACAGATGATCTCCACATGTGTGGTTCCCACCTTGAAGCATGGAGTCGTGTGATGGTGTTGGGGTGCTTGGATGGTGACACTTTCATTGATTTATTTAGAATTCAATGCATACTTAACCAGGATGGCTACCACAGCATTCTAGAGCGATACGCCATCCTATCTGGTTTGCACTATCATTTTTCAATAGGACAATGACCCAGCACACCTCCAGGCTGTGTAAGAGCTATTTGTCCAAGAAGGACATTGATGGAGTGCTGCATCAGAAGACCTGGCATACACAATCACCCGACCTCAACCCAATTGAGATGTTTTGGGTAGTACCGCAGAGTGAAGGAAAAGCAGCCAACAAGTGCTCAGCCTATGTGGGAAGTCCTTCAAGCCTTCAAGAAAGCATTCCAAGTGAAGCTGGTTGACAGAATACCAAGAGTGTACAAAACTGTCATCATTGCAAAGGGTAGCCTCCCAACTTTTTTGATTCCTACATGATTCCATGATTCCATGTGTTATTTCATAGTTTTGATGTCTTCACTATTATTCTACAATATAGAAAATAGTAAAAATAAAGAAAATCCTGGAATGAGTAGCTGTTTCCAAACCTTTGACTAGTACTGTATACATATATTTTTCTTCTGAACTTTCGTATATCTCCTAGGTATAGACCAGATACTTCAAACCCTTGTTTCTTACTATTTATATTGAATTTCTTGCCATTTATTCAACGTGTTTCTCTTAAATATTTTATCAAATGATTTTCATTAATGTACAGTTGATTTCGGAAGTTTTACGTACATATTTAAACTCAGTTTTTCACAATTCCTGACATTTAATCATAGAAAACTTCCCTGTCTTAGGTAAGTTAGGATCACCACTTTATTTAAAAAATTGGAAATGTCAGAATAATAGTAGAGCGAATGATTTATTTCAGCTTTTCTTTCTTTCATCACATTCCCAATGGGTCAGAAGTTTACATACACTCAAATAGTATTTGGTAACATTGCCTTTAAATTGTTTAACTTGGGTCAAATATTTCAGAAAGCCTTACACAAGCATCCAACAATAAGTTGGAATTGTGGCCCATTCCTCCTGACAGAGCACACACATTTTCAGTTCTGCCCACAGATTTTCTATAGGATTGAGGTCAGAGCTTTGTGATGGCCACTCCAATACCCTGACATTGTTGTCCTTAAGCCATTTTGACACAACTTTGTAAGTATGCTTGGGGTCATTGTCCATTTGGAAGACCCATTTGCGACCAAGCTTTAACTTCCTGACTGATGTCTTGAGTTGTTGCTTCAATATATCCACCTAATTTTTTCCCCTCTTGATGATCTATTTTGTGAAGTGCACCAGGCCCTCCTGCAGCAAAGCACCCCCACCACATGATGCTGCCACCCCCGTGCTTCACGGTTGGGAGGGTGTTCTTCGGCTTGCAAGCATCCCCCTTTTTCCTCCAAACATAACGATGGTCATTATGGCCAAACGGTTCTATTTTTGTTTCAGAAGACCAGAGGACATTTCTCAAAAAGTAAGATCTTTGTCCCCAGGTGCAGTTGCTAACCATAGTCTGGCTTTTTTATGGCGGTTTTGGAGCAGTGGCTTCTTCGTTGCTTGGCGGCCTTCCAGGTTTTGTTGATATAGGACTCGTTTTACTGTGGATATAGATACTTTTGTACCTGTTTCCTCCAGCATCGTCACAAGGTCCTTTGCTGTTGTTCTGCGATTGATTTGCACTTTTCGCACCAAAGTACGTTCTTCTCTAGGAGACAGAATGCGTCTCCTTCCTGTGTGGTATGACTGCTGCGTGGTTCCATGGTGTTTATACTTGCGTGCTATTGTTGGTACAAATGAACTTGGTACCTTCAGGCATTTGGAAATTGATCCCAAGGATGAACCAGACTTGTGGAGGTCTATAATTTTTTTTCTGAGGTCTTGGCTGATTTCTTTTGATTTCAGGCAAAGAGGCATGATGTCAGGCAAAGAGGCACTGAGTTCGAAGGTAGGCCTTGAAACACATCTACAGGTACACCTCCAATTGACTCAAATGATGTCTATTAGCCTATCAGAAGCTTATAAAGCCATTACATAATTTTCTGGAATTTTCCAACCTGTTTAAACCTGGCACAGTCAACTTAGTGTATGTAAACTTCTGACCCACTGGAATTATGATACATTGAATTATAAGTGAAGTACTCTGTCTGTAAACAATTGTTGAAAAAAATCCTTGTGTCATGCACAAAGTAGATGTCCTTTCCGAATTGCCAGAACTGAAGTTGGTTAACAAGACATTTGTGAAATGGTTGAACAACAAGTTTTAATGTCTCCAACTTAAGTGTATGTAAACTTCTGACATCAAGGGGGTTCTAAGATTACAAATCAAATAGCTAAATGATCCATAGTATGATCATCTTAAAATAATTCCATATTCATATTCCAATAGAACAGACAGGAATGCAACACAATTATCAAGTCTCCTAAATGGGATATGATCCCATTAATAGGTACAACAGTCAAGCCATCTGTGACAGGCAAGTCCATCTCTACAGCTCGAATAGAGTACTCAATATTTGAAGCTCTGTAATGACTCTGAGGCGTTATGCCAGAGATGGTTTGCACATGCCAAACTGCAAAAAGGGTGCAACGTTTTAATGAAACCTCTGTCACTCCACTTTTCCAGTGACCAATTAGCATAAGGTGAAAACACACTTGAGTGATGGGAATGTGAGGAGTATTTAATATACTTGTCTAATTTGCAAAGGGGGAACCAATGTCGGTTCAATTACTTGAACTCCTTTGACCGATGTCGTTTCGATTACATGAACTCCATTTAGTTCAGTTTTTTTGGGACCCCAATGCGTGTTTCATATAATTCAGGTAAGAAATCAACACCAGAACTATGTGGGATGCTGGGCTAAAGAGAGTTGTAGTTTTCATTAACTATATTCATATTCAACCTAGTTCAGCGCAGAAACGTCAGTTAAGACGTTTCTTATTTACAATGACGGCCTAGCCAAAAGGCCTCCTGCGGGGATGGGGGCTGGGATTAAAAATAGACCACATGAGAGAGGAATGTACACGACACAATGATGAGAGAAAGGGATAAAGACAGTTTTTGAAAGTATGCCGTATATATAAGGATGTAACGTGTGCGCTGGAGTCAGGAAGCAAGTTCAGGGAGTGAATCATTTAAGGAATACATATAAACATAATATAAAACAAGAATCACAATCAACGCACAGACAGAAACAATGACGCCGGGGGAAGGAACCAAAGGGAGTGACATATATGGGGCAGGTAATCAAGGAGGTGATGGAGTCCATGTGAGTGTCATAATGCGCTGATGCGCGTAACGATGGTGACAGGTGTACACCATAACGAGCAGCGTGGTGACCTAGAAGCCGGAGAGGGAGCGGGCGTGACAACTGAACAAAAGTATAAACGCAAACTGTAACAATTTCAAAGATTTTACTGAGTTACAGTTCATATGAGAAAATCAGTCAATTAAAATAAATGCATTAGGCCCTAACCTATGGATTTCACATGACTGGGAATACAGATACGCATCTGCTGGTCACAGATACCTTTAAAAAATTGGGCCTCACATTGGGCCTCAGGATCTCATCACGGTATTTTTGTGCATTCAAATTGCCATCGATAAAATGCAATTGTGTTCATTGTCCATACCTTATGCCTGCCCATACCATAACCCCACCCCCACTATGGGGCACTCTGTTCACAATGTTGACATCAGAAAACCGCTCTGCCACATGACGCCATACCCAGGGTTTGCGGTTGTGAGGTCAGTTGGATGTACTGCCAAACTCTCTAAAACAACGTTGGAGGTGGATTATGCTAAATAAATCTCTGGCAACAGCTCTGGTGAACATTCCTGGAGTCAGCATGCCAATTGCACGCTCCCTTAAAACTAGAGACATTGTGACATTGTGCTGTGTGACAAAACTGCACATTTTTGTGGCCTTTTATTGTCCCCTGCACAAGGTGCACCTGTGTAATGACCATGCTGCTTAATCAGCTTCTTTTTGCCACACCTGTCAGGTGTATTTATTTATCTTGGCAATGGAGAAATGCTCACTAACAGGGATGTAAACAAATTTGTGCACAACATTTGAGAGAAATAAACTTTTTGCGTGTATGGAACATTTCTGGGATCTTTTATTTCAGCTAAAGAAACATGGGACCAACACTTTACATGTTGCGTTTATATTTTTGTTCAGTTTATTTTGAAGAACTAGTAAAATGATTTGGTCAGACAGCTCTGCAGCTGGATGTACTTAGCCAGGCTATCTAAATAGGATGACTACAGACACTACAGTGTGGAGAGTACAGAGATAACAGTGTCTGACTGTCTACTACAGCCTGAGCAGATTTGAAATGCTGACTTTAAGGAATGAAAAATAATAGTCATCAAATAAAATCTATGTAATATACTCAACTGAAATATGTTATTGTTTCATAAGAATTTCCTTTTAAAATTTTTTTTACTTTTACGTCCACCCAATGTGGACCTGACAGAGACAATGGAACATTTTGAATGTTTTGGCAATTGAATGTTCACTATTTTTGGCTTTTGGAATATCCAGATGATTAAAAAAAATAAAAAATAAACAATCGTGATTATTTAAAAAATAATCTCACCAAAACCGAACCGACTTCAAAAAGCCCTAATCGCTCAGTAGTAATGACTGCTAACCTTTATGGCATAGTAAATTAGAGAGAGTAATATTGAAAGTCCCCCTTATCACAGTGTCACTAACGTTGCTTTCAGGGAGTCACTTGTCTTGATATGGGAGAGAGCCTTAGGACTCGTGTCATCAGGCTCTCAGCTGTTCGCCATCTCTGCCTCATTGCAGGCAATTCCCTTCCCCTCTCGCTCTCCCTTTCTCCCGACTCCTGCCAAACCTGTCAGCTGGGAGGGATGTCACACGATTTCAACGAGTGTGAGAGCAGGACATAATATCTGTCAACTTCATCTTCTTCCTCACTTGCCTTCACTCCCGCAATGCATCCTCTCAACAGCTCTTTCAGAGCCTCCTCCAATCCGTCCATCACACTTTTCTCTGGGGTTGTTTTTTCACACCAGAGGAAATGTCTAAATCCTCCTTGTGTTCTTGTTTGTCCTGCTTGCTGTCCATCATGCTGTAGTGTAGTGGACCAAATGTTCATGTGTTTGTTTTAGAAATGCCAAAATCAAAATGTCATTTTCATATGCATTGTCTTAGCCAGGTCTGATAACTAGATCTGATTGTTATTGACAGTTTCATAACTACAATCTTTAAACTGGCAGTCTTTGGTAAAATGAGGATAAGCATTACCCATAAATCCACAATACATGTTCAGTGTTTTAGTGTATTGTATACTCTAATACACATTCACTGTGTTGTAGCCCAATTGAAATATATCGACAATGGGTTAGTTGCTGAAAAAAAAATGTATATATATGTATGCAATTAAACAAAAAAAATTAAGACAAAGTCGAATGAGAATAGGCTATCCCCACACCAATTTGTACTGTTAGTTTCAAACGTCCCTCTTTTCCTCTCTGGCTCTCTCAACAGGCATTGTACTTGTTGACTTGAATCAGCAGTTTGACACTTGTAGCAGACACTGGACATCTTCCTAAAAGTTGAATGAGTGTTATTGTAGTCTGATTACTCTCCCTGCAGAGTAGTTTCTAGAAAAAAATGGAGTAATCCCTAAAAAACTATCAAAGTGGAAAATAATAGCTTTCTGCTCATCTTCTCTGAGCAGTTTATCTTCCTGCATCTTCTTATTCTCTAAAATCAACTGGTTTAGAAGGTGTCTTTTTGGAACAGCCACTTTTCTTGAACTGAACTTGTATTTACCCCTTTGAAATCCATGTGTGTAGTCAAGGACAGAAAGGGACTGGACAAGATTTAAAACATTTGGTGAGTGAGTGTTTAAAAACAAAATGATGGATGGTAGGCAGCTTTGATATTTAGTTTGCATAGGGAACTTTGCATGGGGAAATTGCAGCTGGTATTGTCACCTAATCTTTACTGAGGAATTGGTAACCAATGTTACCTATCAGTAATTTTTTCTAATAACAGAAACCCAATTGGCTAGTACATTGCAACAAATGGTACTCCTTCTTTGAGTGAATCCCAAAGAAATGTAAACATATTAAATTGGTCCTAACTATGTAATTACAATTTTACCATGAAAGTGTAACAAGTATTGCAATTATTTCTGGTTAAACTGTACACCAGGATCTTTACCCTAAGTGGGTAAAAAAAATATTGATTGGGTTAAATTCTTTTTTAAAGCTTAATAAACAGCATGGACACAGACACTTCTGTTCTGTTGCATGGTATGTTGGTTTTGCAAACAAATCAGTGTTATGAATTGCAAATTTCACTGTAGGGGAGGGGGTAGCGAGAATAAACATTGTTCGACAGTATGTGCTGCTGGATCAGTCTAGGAGACACTTTTCAGTCTATCAATGTGTCAAGGCACACAACAACTGCTGGCATCATTGACTGGAAAGATTTCATTTCATATCATGCTGCAGACGAGCAGCTGGAACCGCTTGTGAAGTCTTACGTGTCTTGGACAAGTTCATTTCACATTATATTACAGGGACTCCTTGACGCACACTCAACATACAGCCGATATTCTGATGCAAGGTTCCCATTTATTTCTGAGCTCTATTATCTGCATAGCAATTGACAGTGTTTTGCCCAATCCCACAAATCCCACAGAGTTGTCAATTTAGCACTATAAGTGGATACTATGTGGAGGGTGTGTGCACATCGCTTGAGGTATCTCTGCTGGCTCCCAGAGAAATGTGTGTGTGTGTGTGTGTGTGTGTGTGTGTGTGTGTGTGTGTGTGTGTGTGTGTGTGTGTGTGTGTGTGTGTGTGTGTGTGTGTGTGTGTGTGTGTGTGTGTGTGTGTGTGTGTGTGCGTGTGTGCGTGTGAGTGAATATGGACGCACGCACGCACGCACGCACGTGTGTGTGACTGAATATGGACATTACATTGTGGCCCAGCATGGACATTCAGGAACAAAGAGAAGGTAGCGGACAGATGTTATCAGAACCTCCAGGGAGAAACCATGGAAAAGAGAATTCCTTATATCTACTGTCAGTCCTACCTTTGGTGTTTGTGATAGATTGGGTGGACAGGAGAAGAATACTAGAACAGTTTGTATGGTGATTACGATCAATCTCTCTCCGTCTCTCTCCCTCCCTCTCCATCTTCTGAGAAAAGGTACACGTACATTGGTACAAAGCCTCAGTGTGTGTACGTATTTTGAGCGACTGTTGATAAGTTTCATTTAATCTAATTTTGTTGTGCCCAAAAATTCTGGGGCAATTGTGTCAATGTATTAGGTACAGCATTTCAACACAAACAAACAAATGTTTAAGGGCTCTATTCAATCTGTATCGCTGAAGCATTACAGATTGCACAATATGAATTTAAAGAGAAACTGACAGAGTTTTAGTAGCATTAAATATGATCAAGATATGACCAAATACACCCTCAGGAAGAATAAGATACATATATTTTTTTATTTTCCCCTTGACTTGTTGTTGTTTTACAGCCTTAATTCAAAATGGATTAAATATTTTTTTTTCTTTCCCATATACACACAGTACCAATAATGACAAAGTGAAAACATGTTTTTAAGAAATGTTTGCTAATTTATAGATAATGAAATACAGAAATATCTCAAATTCCTAAGTATTCACACCCCTGATTCAATAAATGTTAAAATCACCTTTGTCAGCAATTACAGCTGTGTGTCTTTCTGGGTATGTCTCTAAGAGCTTTGCAGACCTGGATTTTACAATATTTGCATTATTATTTTAAAAACTCTTCAAATTCTGTCAAGTTGGTTGCTGATAATTAATAGATAACCATGTTCAAGTCTTATTTGGCCTTGTGATTTACGTTACTGTCCTTCTGAAAGGTTTGTGAATTTCTGAATTTGTCTCCCAGTGCCTGTTGGAAAGCAGACTGAACCAGGTGGTGTAATGTGATTTTTTAGTACATTTATTTGTATCCTGTAAAATGACCTAGTCCTTGCCAATGACAACCATGCCCATGTTTGGGAATATTTTTATTATTTACAGGCTTCATTCTTTTCACTCTGTCATGTAGGTTAGAATTGTGAAATAACTACAATGTTGTTGATCCATCCTCGGTTTTCTCCTATCACAGCCATTAAACTCTGAAACTGTTTTAATGTCAATGTTGGCTTCATTGTGAAATACCTGAGTAGTTTCCTTCCTCTCCGGCAACTGAGTTAGGAAGAAAGCCTGTATCTTTGTAGTGACTGGGTGTATCGATACACCATCTAGATTGTAATTAATAACTTCACCATGCTCAAAGGGATATTTTTTTTTACACGTCTACAAATAGGTGCCCTTCTTTGCGAGGCATTGGAAAACCTCCCTGTTCTTTGTGATTGAATCTATGTTTGAAATTCACTGCTCGACTGAGGGACCATACCGATAATTAATTGTGTGTGTTGGGTACAGAGATGAGGTAGACATTCAAAAATCATGTTAACCCCCTTAAGTCGATGTCAGAGGCCCCGCTGAAATCTAATCAGCGTAATAAAAAAAATCCCCATCAAAATACTCTTTAAGCTAGAGATATTTTTTTTTTGTTGCATTGGCTGCATCTCAATTCACAACATTGACAAACCTAGAGAGCAGACCATGAGACATCCTGGAAATTGGTCTTCTCACAAAATTGTCTGTAGCATCCGAATGGTTTGGCCTACAAGCTATTATGACCCATCTATGGAAAGATGAGACTCTCATGAACACAAAGCTTTACGACCCCCACAAGTGTCTTGGGACTCGTCTGAAGTCGGTACAGCTGATCTGCCAACTTCTGTTGGTAGTGTCGGAACAGTTTGGGCACACTATTATGACCCACATTTAAATAGACAGTATGTACATTTTTTTTTACTAATGTTACCTGATCTTTCTTATATGTCTAAGATATAAGACAGCCATTTCAAAACAATCTTCCTTTAGATGTTTTGCATTTGTATGGGCTAATAGCAGTAAGGCCCGGAAAAATGTCATCAAATATAATTTTAATATATTTTTGGGATACTTCAAGGGGTTTTAAAATTAAAAATCAAATAGCTAAATGATCCTTGGTATGACCTTCTTAAAGCAATTCTATATAGCTTAGTAAAACCACCCCCTCAAGGCTTAGACTCTTATGGGTTAAACACTATTATTGCACACAGAATAAGTCCATGCAACTTATTACGTGATTTGTTAAGCACATTTTTACTCCTGAACTTATTTAGGCTTTCCATAACAAAGGGGTAGAATATTATTCACAGAAGACATTTCAGCTTTTCCTTTGTAAACATTTAAAAAAATCATGATTCACTTTGATATTATGGGCTATTGTTTGTATTTCTCCCCTTTTTCAGAGGTGTAAATATACTGAATTATAATCCATTTTAAATTCAGGCTGTCACACAAGAACATTTTGAAAAAGTCACGGGGTGTGAATACTTTCTGAAGGGGTGTGAATACTTTCTTGAATAGAATATTTGGGAACGATGTAGAGTCGGGTATTTGTGAAAATTCTGTATCAGTTATGATTTACAACCTGCTATAGTAATATTTATGAACAAGTAATTTATAGGTGAATTGTAATCACTCATGCATTAGCTGCATTAATCTATTCTGTCAACAATGCCTTACTCTACGTTGTGGATTTTTTTGTAAAATAGGACGTATTTTTATACCTCTTATAAACGTTGAATTTTATGTTTTTGACTGATATTATGATTTTCTGTTTCATATCTGCAAAGTAGTTAAAATGCTGTCAGTTCCAACTGAAAAGGTAATTTACGATTGAGCCAACATATGCAGCATTAACCGTGACTGCAGTCTGCGCTAACACGGGAATATTGCCTTAAAATTTCAATCTCACTGTAATGCTGAACTTCCGTGATACGGATTGAATGGAGTCCTAATGTGTGTCTGATTTGATGTTGGGATTTGTGTGCGGCAGTGCGTGAGCCCTTTCCTTAAACCAGGGCCTGTCAAGGGAGCCTGGACTCCCAGCCACTTCTCACATGAGCAGCCGAGCAAAATTAGCTGATGATTGATCCCACTCTAATGGGAGTGGCTAGAATTTTTTCTAAATTGATATTATATTTAAATAGAGAAACAGGCATTGACTTTGTAATCCCTGTGCAACACTTGCCGACAAGAAAGAAAAGTCAAGTGCTGTATTTGTCTGGATGCCATGCTTATCTTCCACAGTCCCAACAGGCTGTGCTTGTGAATGTCTGTAGCTTCAAGCTACGGTAGCTGACTATGATATTATAGTGCATCTCTGAGGTGAGCATGTGGGGAGAGTTTTTCCCATTAATTTGATCAAAGACACACATTTCCACGTGTCTTTCTATGGCATAGTACTGGCTCCCAAATGTAGCATAATCATGCAGTGTATGGTCGCAGCATAGGGGGACCGCAGAACAAGATTTTGCTGAGGTCCAACAAAAACCTTGGTCCGGCCCTGAGCATACCACCCCACCCTACCAAAGTATCACGTCCTGTCTCATTTCATGAGATTCTACAGTCTGCGGTGTCCTTATAAGAGTGAATTATCTCTGATAATCATTCTAATCGGGGTTCAGCTCATGTTACTAGGCCTCCTGCTGCGCCTTAATGCTTAATTACTCCTTAGCTTGTCTTCTCAGGATGGGTGCCCCCAGCCTTGCTCAACCAAGCCTCTCTCTGTCTAATCGTGCACTGCCCTATCATGTACATCAAGATCAATCACTAATGACGATCACGCTTTTAATCAAAAAGCACTGTCAGCTCCTCACACACCATAATGTCAGTGAGTTCAGATTTTCACCCTGAAGATCATCCAAATTGCTGACCATGCGCTGTAATATTGGGTAAGGGTAACATTTGGCAAGAACAAATTCAACCGATTCCTTATTTACCCTTAATATATACAGGTAAATTCTCCTGATATTCAATTGTAATTTGCAAGAGAGACCTGCTTATGAGTTACAACTATTCATTTATTAACTGATTTATGAACGGATAATTGCTCTAATTTACAGACTCTTTAGACACAACTATAAAGGGTACTTATAATCGGCTCTCCCTAAATCTTGTTGTTATGCAGTTTACTGAAGAATGAAATAAATTGTGCCTTTTTATGTTTGCAGTTTTTTCTTTACATTGAATATTGTGTACCGGTGATTTTTTTCTAGGTTGGTTCTTACTGACAAAAACAATGCTTATCACAGAGTGAAACTTCATGATACTTTTCCAATATTTAAAATTGTAACTCTTTGTTCTGTTCACAGATTTCCATATCTCAGATTAATTTCTATAAGAAACAATCGACTCTAAAACCTTCTCCTAGGTTGGTCATTACCGAGGTAGGTAGAGTGATTTGATGGCAGAAAAAAAAAATGCCCCACTTATAGCCACTGAATTTACATATTGAACTGCTGATGGTTCACAATAACAAATGTGCCATAGTCGTCAGAGAAATACTGCAGGTTGTCTTCCACTGACACGTGGTAGTTGTGCGTGTACAGTTATGCATGTGGCACTAATGGCGGTTTCTCCTAACTGTCAGGGAGCTGTATATAGTGTTTCCTTTGCAGACAGCTTGATGCTAGGTCTATCGCCAGCATGTTTGATTCTGCTGACATTGTACCCTTGACAACAAAAAAGCAATGTATCAGCTGAATATCCTCTAGGACCATTCTTCTAGAGTTATGGAAAGAAGTTACTTGTGTATTTTTCAAAAATAAAAGCCTCTGTGTATACCATATGATCTTCTGTAAGATTGTCAGAAAATAATTACATTCAATAAGAAAATATATTATGATCACTTGGGGCTGAACCCTAACTTGAGATGTGTGTTTGGTTACAAATGTGAGTTAAGCGTGCAGATCTCAAGTTAGGGTTCAGGCCTGAGCATATACCGAGACCGATATTTGCCTCAACTGAGAATGTGGCCTACTGTAAGGTGAGTCAGAAGTATTGGGACATAAGGTGAGTCAAGTAAATGCCTGTTTTTGTTCAGCTGGAGTCCAGCAGACTTTCTAAAGAGACTAAATCAGATTCTGCTTTTCCTGTAACTTCGGAGATCATGGCAGACATAAGCACAACAAAGTATTTATGAAGATATATATTTAAAGCTGTTTAGTCCATAAGGATTAGAGCAGGGCATATTAATGGGGAATGCAACCATTACAACAACAAGCTTATGAAAAATGTGTCACGTTTTGTTTCTCTGTTAACTATGTCAGAAGGTCCTTTGTGACATCAACAGCCCCAACTTAAATCTCTTCAAATAGTTTGTAGTCTCATCCTAAACACAGACACAATAATGTATCACTCATAAACCATACAAATTCTAAATTTTTGCAGGAAAGTGTTAAACACTCAGATTTTTTTTTCAACTGCAGGAGAAAATGAATTGTACTGCTGGCCATTTAATGTTGATGTGTGTAAGTGACTATACGCTTTGCATTTCCTTCTGGCAAATGTACATCCTAATGAAAATATATTCTATATACATTTGGGGTGACAGGTAGCCTAGTGGTTAGAGCTGAGCTGAGAAGGTAAAAATGGGTCATTCTGCCAATGAACAAGGCAGCTTAACCCACTGTTCCTAGGTAGTCATTGTAAATAATAATTTGTTCTTAACTTACTTGACTAGTTAAATAAAATTTAAAAAAATAGATCATCAATGATGCTAAACAAGTTTAAGTTGTTTTTACATACGATATACATGATTTAGCTAATGAATTGTAATTTTTCCATATTCAGTGTTTGTAGTGCTTTTTAAGATATTATCAGAATATTACTCAAAGCATTTTGAACAGCCCCTATATTCTTGGTCATATTTTAAAAAAAAATCATTTTTATGGGTCACCTTCATAGAATCTGTTTAGCTGGATTGCCCAAATTGACTAACTACTGTAACAGATGCATCATAATTCAATTATTTGTTTGGGATCCAAACAAAGTCACAAATCCATGCACCCTCCCCATCGCCTCTCCTCCCAATACCAAATAAAGACTGTGAAAGGAGCAAGAATACATGACCACGAGTCCATGAATGAGGTTGTATTCTTTTGGTTTTAATAACGTTAACAAGAATTGGTTTGCCAGTTTTTCCTGGATTCTGCTGTATGACCATGCAGTAGGCTAAGCGGGTTTACTGTTAGATACAGTAAGTCCATACTCTACTTCAAATAAAATGTTATTTATTTATTTTGTCTCTCCCTCAAGAGTAGGTCTTTGAAATTGAACTGAGAAATTCAAAAATGTCATGTTTCTCAAAAGCTGTCCAGTCCACCATCTGCAGGGCAGATTAATCTTTGTAGATTACTCTTTGCAACTAATCACTTGGTAGTTGAATAGAACGAGTACAGTAAGTCACACTGCCTGCACTTTTACAGAAAATAAATAACCCAGACCATGCCATTGCCTGGTGCGAGTCTATTTTCTCCCAACTGATGGGATTTTGCTCAATCTCTATAATGTACGTATAAGCACCTCAAACACTTTTAATTTAAGATTAACTTTACTTTCTCTGACAGTAACTCAGAAAAGTGATCTCACGCTCAGGGTTTTCTTGCTCTCTCTCTCCTAATATGTTTTGCTCGTTCAGTACCATCAGTTACATGTCTGCCAAGCATCACACGTCGTCAGCTCACTCCCATTGACATCCCACTGTTCTGACCATTGATTGGCAGGTCAAGCATTGAGCACAAGCAGGAAATCAATAACGGTGGACCTCTAGACGGTACAGGGGGAGTCTTCAAGGAACTGGCCTACTGGACACTCTGCCAATCACCAACCAGAAAATGTAAGGCCAGCCAGCCATGAACAAAAGCTATCTAAAGGCAGAGACACTAGGTTGGATATTAAATTGATTTATATTTTGAGAAGTTTCAGCTGTCGTAAAGAGAAAAAAAGGAAAAGACAAGTTTTGAAAATGTATTTGTCTTACACTCATTTCTATTCTAAAACTCGACTGGATTCGGGACCTTGGGGATTCCGTTATATAAAATATATACTATCTTTGTCTGTCACACCCTGATCTGTTTCACCTGTCTTTGTGCTTGTCTCAACCCCCTCCAGGTGTCACCTGCCCTGACCCTGAGCCTACCTGCCTTTTCTGTACCTTGTTACACCACCCTGAATTAAAGACTTCGGCCTGCCCTGGCCCGAGACAGCCTGCCCTTCTGTACCTTTTGGACTCTGATCTGGATTACTGACCTCTGCTTGCACTTGATCTGTCATTTTGCCTGCTCCCTGTTCTATTAATAAACGTTTGTTGCTTTGACATTATCTGCATCTGGGTCTTCCCTGAAATGTGATAGTACGAACTGGCCATGACTGACCCAGAAGACTCGGACCAGCTCCGCAATGCCATCTCCTCCCAAGGAGCCACCATTGGAAGGCATGAGGAGTTGCTTCGTGGGCTTATGGAAGGGGTCCCGACCTTGGCTGAACGCATTGACCGAGCGTTGAACACATTGCTGGAGCAATTCCGCGGGTTGTCTGTTAGGCAGCCTACCACGACAAAAATAACTTACCAGCCCCTCAGTAACCTGGCTGTTGGCAGCTGAGAGTGCCAGGAACCAGAAAGTGCTGTTCAACATGTTCCTGCATGGACTATCAGAGGAACTAAAGGACGAGCTTGCAACCCGGGAACTACCGACAGATCTCGACTCACCCATCGCCTTGACCATTCGGATCGATGGGCGACTACTTGAGTGAAGGAAGGAGAGGAGGTTCAATTTCTCTCGCCTGGCCAAGGCTTCCACCTCACCTCCGAGATATCCCGGAAGTCCCCGATGGCTCCGTTGCCGAGTTCCCCCAAGAGTCTCCGAAGTCTGCCAATTCACCTCTTCCCGAGTCAATGCAACTAGGCAGAACTAGATTGTCCCCAGGCAAACGGCTATACAGGCTACACGCGAAGAGATGCCTGTATTGCGGGACTACTGGTCATTTCGTGTCCACCTGTCCACTAAAAGGCCAAACTCACCACTAGGAGCGAGTACTCTGGTGGGCCATACGGATATCTTTTCCTCTCCCCTTCTTTCTCGCACCCCATTTCAGGCCATCTTGCTGTTGGGGAACCAGTCGAAATCTCTTCAGGTACTCATCAACTATGGGGCCGATGAGAGCTTTATGGACTCTATCCTGGTGTCCGAGCTGGGCATCCCCACTCAGCCCCTCTCCATGCCCATGGACGTTAGAGTGCTAGACGGACGCTCTATAGGCTGGGTCACCCACAACACTACCCCATCAACCTACGGGTGTCAGGGAATCACAGGAAGAAGATTTCATTTCGGCTTATTAATATGTCTCCTCGAGTTCCCGTGGTATTGGGATTCTATTGGCTCCAGCAACAAAATCCCATTATTGACTGGTATGCTGGTACCATCATGGGCTGGAGCCCGTTCTGCCACGTTCATTGCCTGAAGTCAGCGCAGCCTACCCCGGGACGTCTTCCTGAGGACTCGGAAGTTGCCCCGGACCTCTCCGCCATTCCCATGGAGTACCAGTACCTCCAGGAGATATTCAGTAAGGCCCGGGCCACTTCAAATCTGCCACACCGCCCCTATGACTGTAGGATTAACCTTCTCCCAGGCATCACTCCGCCCGGGGGATGACTGTACTTTCTGTCGGGTCCGGAGACCAAGGCTATGGAGATCCACATTGAGGACTCCCTAGCTGCAGGGTTCATCCATCCTTCTGTCACCCCCGCCGGTGCAGGGTTCTTCTTTGTGGAGAAGAAGGAAAAAACCCTGCGCCCATGCATGAACTACCGGGGCCTCAACAACATCATGGTGAAGACCCGCTACCTGCTACCAATCATCTCCTCGGCCTTCGAGCAGCTCCAGGGGTCCACCGTGTTCTCCAAGCTGGACCTACGGAATGCCTTCCACCTGGTGCGGATATGGGAAGGGGACGAATGGAAGACTGCCTTCAACACTGCCAGCGGTCACTGCAGGTATCTGGTCATGCTATTTTGCCTTACCAACGCCCCTGCTGTTTTCCAGGCTAAGGTGAATGATGTTCTCAGTGACATGTTAAACCTGTTCATTTTCGTCTACCTCGATGACATCCTAGTTTTCTCCCACCTTGCCCAAGAACACGTGCTTCATGTCTGACATGTTCTCCAACGTCTCATGGAAAACCATTTTTTGTGAAAGCAGAGAAGTGTGAATTCCATCTCTCCACCATCCCCTTCCTGGGTTAAATCATCGCTGCAGGGAGTGTACAGATGTATCCCGGAAAGATGAGAGCGGTGGTGGATTGGCCCCAGCCAACGTCTATGGTGCAACGTTTCCTGGGATACGCCAACTTCTATCAACGCTTTATCCGGGGATACAGAATCCTGGCATCCCCCTGTCTGCACTCATCTCTCCCAAGGTTCCGTTCACATGGTCCCCAGCTGCTGACCGAGCGTTCCGGGATCTCAAAGACCGTTTCACCACAGCTCCCAGCTTGGTTCATCCTGACCCATCCCGCCAGTTAGGGGTGGAGGGCGATGCTTCGGATGTTGGAGTGGGGGCTGTCCTGTCCCAGCGTTCTGCCCTGGACTTCAAGTTACATCCCGGCGCCTTCTTCTCCCATCGCCTCAATGCCATGGACATGAGCTATGATGTGGGGAATCGTGAGCTTCTCGTGGTGAAGATGTCATTGGAGGAGTGGAGGCACTGGTTGGAGGGGTCGGAACACAAGAACCTGGAATATCTCCGCACTGCCAAGCATCTCAACTCCAGGCAAGCTAGGTGGGCCCTGATTTTCACCCGGTTCAACTTTTCCCTCTCATACTGAAAGGGATCCACGAATGTCAAGCCAGATGCGCTGTCATGCTGCAATAGCTCTGCGGCTACACCCCCGGAACCCGAGACCATTCTTCGCACCTCGTGCCTGGCAATGTCACTCAGCTGGGGAATAGGGAAGCAGGTTCGTGAGGTGCAGCGTTCCCAGCCGAACCCCGGCTGTGGCCCTAATACGTGTCTGTTTGTTCCTTGATGCTATCCGCTCCTAGGTTCTGGAGTGGAACCACTCCTCCAAGCTTGCCTGCCAACCGGGCTCCCGTTGGACCCTGGTCTTTGTGCAACAAAGCTTTTGGTGGCCTACCATGGTTCCTGACGTCTCCGCATTCGTTTCCCCATGCACCATCTGTGCGCAGAACAAGATTCCTCGGCAAGCTCCTGCTGGTCTCCTTCAACCTCTACCTGTTCCTCACTGTCCCTGGTCTCACATATCCCTGGACTTTGTAACGATTCCATGGCACATAGTTTATGAAGTGATACACAAAATGAAGCTGGATTCAAAACTTTGAGTTTTTCAATTTAAACGATTATAAAACATTCTTGCAACCAATAGAATGTCATATAAATGGAGAATACAACCATCCCAATTCTGTATATTTTCCTGCGAAGAGAGAATCAATAGATAATTTGTTTTGGTACTGTTAATATGTAGCTTGTTTTTGGTCACAGGTTCAGGAATGGCTGAAGAATTGCAACATTTACATGAAGCTAACTCTGCAAATAGCTCTACTGGGGGATTTAAAAAGTCATTGTCAATCGATCAATAATATAATAATACTCATCAAAAAGGTTTATCTTTAAATTTAGTTTTAGAAAGATTCCGAATTTTTGTGAAACATCAAAGCACAGTTGAAAAAGATATGGCACATAAAATCAAAACTGGATGGTGTTAAGTGATAGATGGGAGGGGTTGAGTGAAGCTGAAGAATGGGATTAAAAACAAACTAAAGATAACTACTGCAAAATATACTGTAACGTGTCCGTAAAATGTATAAAGTATGTAGCTGGAAGTAGAAGCCTAAGTGTTGTTTTCCATTAATTTACTCCAATTAGGGGAGGGATGGCATGGTTAGGGGAAAATAATAAAGGAAATTATATTTAAAAAATATACACAGTACCAGTCGAAAGTTTGGACACTCCAACTCATTCCAGGTTTTTTCTTTATTTTTCTATTTTCTACATTGCAGAATAATAGGGACATCAGTAAGACATCAAAACTTTGAGATAACACATGGAACCATGTATTACCTAAAAAAGTGTTCCTACTACAGGGACTTCAGGTTACAAAAAAAGGAAGTATGGGAACTGTAAAAATATCTGAACACTATGAAGTGGATATGAACACATACAGTACGTACTAAATTACATGCTCACTTCCACATATGGACTTATACATACTTGATCTCGCTCTCTTCTCTCACTTTTCTCTTCTCTCCCCTCCCTATTGTTGAGAACTGTTCGATAATTTAATATGTTTCTTGTTTGTCCATATTTTCTATGTCTTTGGCTACATGTTTATATATAAGTTTACAACAATCAATGGGAAGATATCAGAATAGGTACATTGGGGAATAATAACATATTGTACGGATACATGTGTACTGTAGTGAAGCTGTCTTTATAGTAATGCAATGTCTTTTTCATGATCATGTGAAACGTTAATTGCTATATATTATTAAGGCTATACGCCTTACATGTTACACACATAGAAACACAACCATGCAACTTGGCGAGGTTATTATTTATTTGGACATCACACATAGTCTTAGTCTTATACAGACATCGTTCACATCCAATATCATACAGACATAATATCGTGTCTCAATTTTCTAACATCTGTGGCATTGGCTCACAGGCAAGGGAATAAAACAAATATTGCTAGAACCTATTTCTTGAATTCTAAATATCAGACACTTGAAAGCTCTAATTTTGACTGTCATAATACCTCTTTTGGCAGTAACTTTACAATAACTATTTATGACTATTATTTAGACTGAGAATAGTATCTAGTTATGGTAAGGGGTGAAATAACTATAGCCAGTTATAATTGTAACGGTTTAGCTGATTAGAAAAAAAGATCAGTCTTTACTTGGCTAAAGGAAAAAGAATATAACATATACTGTTTACAGGAAACTCACTCTACATCCTTAGATAAAGTTGCATGGAATAGGGAATGGGGGTGGTGAAATAATTTTCTGTCATGGACAAAGGAACTCAAAAGGTGTGATGATACTACTTAAAAAACATTTTGATCTGAATGTGCAAATAGTCAGGAATGATTCGCAAGGAAGGTGGATCTTTTTGAATTTGAAAGTGGACAAAAAGAGATTTGGCTCATTAATTTTTATGGTCCAAATCAGGATGATCCATACATCTTTTAAAATATTTATACAAATTTATTGAACTTACTGACAACAAATGATCAAATCATTATGGTGGGAGACTATAACACCATGTTAACCTCTCTGCGCACAGAACCCGGTAGCGGGATGAAATTTGACAACATACGTGACCGCTACATAAATAGTCACATTAAACATTAATGAAAATACTGTCATGCTAGTGTCTCACATAGTGTCTCACATGTTTTGAACGCCTAGAATCTTGCTAATCCAACTGCATTGTCAGATTTTAAAAAGGATTTCCTGTGAAAGAATACGATGCGATTGAGGATAGAGCCCCATAAAAAACAACTATTTCAACGAGCACAGGCGTAACAAAATCACAAACTGCAATAAAATAAATAGTTTACCTTTTTCCTCTGTTTGCAATCCCAATGCTTATTGTTACACAATGAACAGTCTCTTGTTTGATAAAATCTATTTTTATAGCCTAACACAAAACATTTTGTGAACCGCTTGTGTCGTGAATTCCGTCTCATTCCATTTTCAACGACACACTCGAGGTAAATACACACACAAAACGTGAATTTCCAGTCATGTTTGGTTTCATTGCAATCAACTGGTTTGTTTGTAACACAACCAAACCTGATGGGTCATTTCACGGAACGTATTGACTGAAAGAAACCGATTTGAAGACAACAAGTAATGACATCATTGTGCACCAATGATTTGACCGCTGTTTCGTTGATTGACTGTATTTTAACCCAATGACAACTGATCGTCTTGAAATTTAGCTGGGTAGATAGCCAATGAGCTGGGGAAGACGGCACTATGTAATGTTTATGTGTTGGAAGACCAACTCATGTAGTAAACTCCGGTGTAAAGAGGGTCATTGGCCATTGAAGTTTTATACCGGAAGGAGCCACGCATGTTGTGCACAGAATTGTTTTGGTAAAGCGCATTTTCAGCTGTTTATATATCAATCAGTATGGCAACTAAGTCAGGGAAAGCTAAATCTAAGTCTAGATATACAGATGTACACACAATTTTAGAAGAAATTGATCGAGGACGATTCATTTTGCGACTCCCAAATGGAGGGATATTTTTTGAATGGAGAAGACATCCTTTTGGACTAGTAAGTTCTTCTCATGCTAATGCTGTTGTTTGAATTGAATAATATGAAATATTATTTGTGAAATGAAATAGCCTATTTGAGGCTGTTGAGGGGAGGGCAGGCCCACAACAATGGCCAAAGTGAAATGGAGACAGTAGATACAGCTGGTCTATCATAATATAATAGAGACAGTAGATCTAGCTAAAATGTCATAATATAAATGAGACAGTAGATCTAGCAGGTCTATAATAATATATTCAACCTTATGTTCCCTGTACTCTATATATATCTGTTTATTATACCTGTTGATACCGGGCTCATATGTGAAACTATTCTAACTGAACATTTTCTTTCACAGTGACACTGACTCCGAATGGGAGCCCCCGGTGCCAAGGTGTCCATCCCCCACTGAAGCTAGTTCATCCAGCTCCTAACACAATTGGTGTTCATCTGCCCATATTTATTTCTGCAGGCATGGATGTGCTATGGCACCTGGCATCAGCAGCATAATTTTGTGTGGAGGACTGAGGGTCTTCCAAATATTGAAAGTGTTATTTTGTAAATGTATATATTTTTTTCATGTTTTTTCTCAATTTTGGGGGGGGGGGGGGGGGTGTGTTAGAATACCATTTTGGTATTTTGTATATAGTTATTCCATTCAAAATGTGTAACTCCACCAATTTGGTACATTTGGCTACTTGTGTGGGACACCTGGGTGACTTCATGATAAATGTCATGTAGCACACTCATTTTGGAAGTTATCATTCTGAAACTTTGCACTATTACTGTTGCCCTCTTATGTTTTTCATAAGAAATTGTCCCCATCATTCTATGAATGTTTGTTTTATCTTGTTCATTTTAAAGATGATTCACACAGGACACCGAATAGGACAGGAGAGGTACTCCAGATGTAACAAACTGACCCTAGCCCCCTGACACATAAACTACTGCAGCATAAATACTGGAGGCTGAGACAGGTAAATAAAATAACAGTTGCAAGGCTATATACAGGGGGTACCGGTACAGAGTCAATGTGCAGGGGCACAGGTTAGGGGCAAGTAATTGAGGTAATATGTATACTGTATGTAGGTAGAGGTAAAGTGACTATGCATAGATAATAAACAGAGAGTAGCAGCAGCGTAAAAATGGGGATGGGGTGGGTTGGGGTGGGTGGGACAATGCAAATAGTCCGAGTAGCCATTTGATTAGCTGTTCAGGAGTCTTACGGCTTGGGAGGTAAAATCTGTTAAGAAGCCTTTTGGACCTAGACTTTGCACCCCGGTACCACTTGCCATGCGGTAGCATAGAGAACAGTCTGCGGCTAGGGTGACTGGAGTCTTTGGCAATTTTGAGGGCCTTCCTTTGACACTGCCTGGTATAGAGGTTCTGGATGGCAGGAAGCTTGGCCCCAGGGATGTACTGGGCCGTACACATTACCCTCTGTAGTGCCTTACCGTTGGAGGCCGAGCAGTTGCCATTCCAGGCGGTGATGCAACCACTCAGGACGCTCTCGATATTGTAGCTGTCAAACTTTTTGAGAATCTGAGGACCCATGCCAAATCTTTTCTGTCTCCTGTGGGGGAATAGGCTTTGTCATACCCACTTGACGACTGTTTTGGTGTGTTTGGACAATGATAGTTTGTTGGTGGACACCAAGGAACTTGAAGCTCTCAACCTGCTCCACTACAGCCCAGTCGATGAGAATGGGGGCGTGCTCGGTCCTCCTTTTCCTGTAGTTGACCATCATCTCCTCTGTCTTGATCACGTTGTGGGAGTGGTTGTTAACCTTGCACCACATTGCCAGGTCTGCTTCAGTGTTGCTTTCCTTGAATCGAGAATAGAAGTCATTTAGCTAGTCTGGTAGTGTAACGAGTGCGCTGAGAGTCGGGAAGCAAGCGTTTTAATAAATAAATGAAACAATAAACATGCAACACAAACAAAGCCCCGTCATGAAAACAGAGTCAATAACACCTGAGGAAAGAACCAAGGGGAGTGAAGTCCAGATAAGTGTCATGAGGCACAGGTGTGCAAGACAATGGTGACAGATGTGTGGGATAATCAGCAGCCTGATGACCTAGAGGCTGGAGAGGGATTATACGTGACAGTACCCGCCCCCCGACACACGGCTTCAGCCACAGGACGCCATCAAAGGGGATAAACCCGGGGATCAGGAGCGGACCGGTCACCGCTGATGATACACTAGAACCTGTCACGCCAACTGAGGCATGGGAACATATCGAGTCAGCTGGGGCGCGGGAACCTGACAGATCGGTTGAGGCAGGAGAGCCTGGAGATCCGGCTATGGCATGAAATCCCAACGAGCTGGCTGAGGCAGGGGAGCCTGGCAATCTGTTTGAGGCATGAGAGCCTGTAGCAGTTCACTGACCCAATGTCATTACTCTGACACTCCATGATGCTTCCCTTAGGTGAGATGTTCTGTAACGAGTGCGCTGAGAGTCAGGAAGCAAGTTCAGGGAGTGAGTGTTTTAATAAATAAATGAAACAAATACGTAACACAAAATGCACCGACATGAAAACAGAGTCAATAACACCTGAGGAAAGAACCCAGGGGAATGACAGATATGGGGAAGATAATCAAGAAGGTGATGGAGTCGAGGTGAGTGTCATGAGGCGCAGGTTAGCGAGACGATAGTGACAGGTGTATGGAATAATCAGCAACCTGATGACCTAGAGGCCGGAGAGGGAGTGTATGTGACAGGTAGGCTCGTGTCACTGGGCAGTTTGCAAGCCCTGCCACATCCGACGAGCAGGTTGTAGTACGATTCAATCTTAGTCCTGTATTTTCGCTTTGCCTGCTTGGAGGGCATAGTGGGATTTATTATAAGCGTCCTGGTTAGAGTCACGCTTCTTGAAAGCGGCAGCTCTACCCTTTAGCTCAGTGCGGATGTTGCTTGTAATCCATGGCTTCTGGTGGTGGTATGTACGTACGGTCACTGTGGGGACGGCGTCATCGATTCACTTATTGATGAAGCTAGTGACTGATGTGGTGTACTTCTCAATACCATTGGAAGAATCCCGGAACATATTCCAGTCTGTGCTAATAAAACAGACTTGGAGCTGAGCATCTGCGCCATCTGACCATTTTCATATTGAGCAGTTACTGGTTCTTCCTGCTTTAGTTTTTCCTTGTAAGCAGGAATCAGGAGTATAGAGTTATGGTCAGATTTGCCAAATGCAGGTTGAGGGAGAGCTTTGTACGCCTCTCTGTGTGTGGAGTAAAGGTGGTCTAGAGTTTTTTTCCTCTGGTTGTACATGTGGTATGGTGGTAGTTATTAGGTAAAACGGATTTGAAATGTTCCTGCATTAAAGTCCCCGGCCACTAGGAGCGTCACCTCTGGTTGAGCATTTTCTTGTTCGCTTATGGCCTTATACAGCTCGTTGAGTGCGATCGTAGAGCCAACATCATTTTGTAGTGGTAAATAGGCAGCTAAGAAAAATAGAAATAGAAAAAATAGAAAACTCTCTTGGTAAAACAGTGTGGTCTACAGCAAAACCTTGAGACATCCTTAATATTAAATTGTGTGCACCAGCTGTTATTTACACATAGAAACAGACCGCCACCCGTTGTCTTTCCTGCGACAGCTGTTCTATCTTGCCGAAACACCGAAAACCCAGCCAGCTGTATGTTATTCATGTCGTCATTCAGCTACGACTCTGGTGAAACATAAGAAATGTAGGATAGTCTTGTTCGGAGCTCATCCATTTTATTATCCAATGATTGCATGATGGCTAATAGGACTGCTGGTAGAAACGGATTACATACTCGACTTCGGATCCTTACAAGGCACCCTGACCTAAGTTCCCGATATCTTCATCTCTTCTTCATGCGAATGATGGGATTTGGGCCTCGTTGGGTGTCTGAAGTAAATATTTTGTGTCCGACTCATTAAAGAAAAAAATCTTTGTCCAGTACAAGTTGAGTAATCGCTGTCCTGAGAAGCTCTTTTCGGTCATAAGAGATGGTGGCAGAAACATTATGTACAAAATAATCTACAAATAATGTGAAAAAACTAACACAATAGCACAATTGTTTAGGAGCCTGTAAAATGGCAGCCATCTCCTCTGGTGCCATGGGCAACATTGTGTACTGTCTGTATTCTTACTGTACAAGCATGTTGTAGAATATGAGACATCTCACAGACACATGTTAGCTAGCTAGTTAGCTACAACATACAGGTATAGTTACTGTCATAAAGCCAAAGTCATTCCTTTACTCTCCACCATCATCATCAAAACATTTCTCAAATTGTGCTCCTAATGAGAGACACTGAGGCTAGTTAGCTATACTGTTAGATTACAGTATATTAAAATACAGCTAGCTAGCTAACCTTGTCTGTTATGGCCAAATCAATCACCAAATTGTACTGTACTGAACAACACTGCCTCGTTTAAAAGCGCTTACATCGCTAGATAGCTACTGGCTAAAACAGCTAGCCAAAACAACTCACTTATTTGTAATTTACCCTCCTGAGGCCTGGTCCAGCTGGTCTATGCTGCCAACTCTGCTTGCTGGTCTCGCAAATATTTTTCTCGCTGTCTCAACTCCTCTTCAGTGTATACCGGCTCAAGTAAATAGGGCTGTGTTTGTCGTCCAGCTTTTCTTGGAAAGAGGAATTATCAGAAGCAGCCATTGTAACTAATTATTTAGCAATCTCGGATAGATAATGTATGGTAACATAGCTCCTGTCAACTTCTTCTTTAAAAAAAAAATGTAAATCTTTTTTTGTGTGAATTTTACCCCTTTTTCTCCCCAATTTCGTGGTATCCAATTGGTTAGTAGCTACTTTCTTGTCTCATCGCTACAACTCCCATACGGGCTCTGGAGAGACGAAGGTTGAAAGTCATGCATCCTCCGATACACAACCCAACCAAGCCGCACTGCTTCTTAACACAGCGCCATCCAACCCGGAAGCCAACCGCACCAATGTGTCGGAGGAAACACTGTGCACCTGGCAACCTTGGTTAGCGCGCACTGCGCCCGGCCCGCCACAGTCGCTGGTGAGCGATGAGACAAGGATTTCCCTACCGGCCAAAACCCTCCCTAACCCGGACGACGCTAGGCCAAATGTGCGTCGCCCCACGGACCTCCCGGTCGCGGCCGGTTACGACAGAGCCTGGGCGCGACAGTACAGCGCCCTTAACCACTGCGCCACCCGGGAGGCCCTGTCAACTTCTAAACTAGTACCACTTCTGTTTTGAAAAGCCTTTGAGGGTGGAAACAAGAAAGTATGGCTCCCGTCAAGTTGTAGTCTTTACAAAGCCATGGAAAATGCGCCAACCTAGATATCCTGCATAGTCCTGGCAGATAGGAACATCATTGAGACAAGTCCAATGGCTCAATTGAACAAGGACAACCATACCTACTCGCTGCAAGCGTGATCAAGGAATCTGCGAAACACAAAGGCCACAATAATTGCTACAAAACATGATCAGACAGCATGCTCAATTAACCAATGAAGTCATTGGTTGAAGTCTCCTGGCTTGAAAATTCTCATATACAGCTACAGTTCGTAAATATGTCTGAAACACCCTCTCATAAGAGACTGGAAAAACACCCCAAATAGTGTCTACCGGTGACATTTCATTGCTTGTATAGTGTTTTTAAATTGGCAAATGAATCTAATCAACATTTAAATCACAACAAATGTAAGGTATTTATAACAACAAAAATAGATTGCCGGCCCCGGGTGGCCATGGTTAGCTGGATGGTGGCAGGCCGAATTTGAGATGAGAGAAATTCCTTGCTATAGTCTTTCAAATGGCTTATAGCGGTTCTCTCAGTTGAGGCAACCCACCAGAGATGCAAAAGCGGCCTGCCGAGGGCTTATAGCGATCCTCTGAATGCGGGCTACCTGCCAGAGATGGCGATACAAATTCATAGCCTTTGTCATAGGGAAAGTGAAAATAGCAAACTGGAGGATATTTTTTGCATACTGGGATGTGGCTCCTGGGTAGTCGGAGAGCTCTCAGACTGAGTTGGGATTCAGAGGGAAATCTCTTAGCAAACCCAAAACGTCATTCTGTCAGCACGCTGCTTGTCTAAGGAGTCCCTGACTTGTCAATATGAAGACTGGTAGCTGGTGAAGTCCTTATTTTCCTTTGGGAGGGGGGAAGGAAAGGTCTTTGTCTGCTGACCTCCAGACCAATAGGGCAGACCGGCCACAAACACAACCTGCCAGAACGGGGCATAAGCAGTCTTATCACTGTTGCATATAAATGTACCCATTTATTTAGTTTCAGGGCTCTACGCAATTATTATCGCGGAAGTTTAGTGTTACAGAGTGTTTAACATTTAAAGGCAATATTCCCACTTTAGCAGAGACTGCATTCATAGTAAACTCTGTATATGTCAGCTCAATTGAAAATTACCTTTACATTTCAAAAGCGCAGTCTGTAACTTTTCAGCGATACAGATTGAATAGAGCCCTTAGTCTCCACTTTAACTTTGTTAAAAACGTGGCCCTATAGAATTGCACAGTTAAAAGACAGTTGATTGTAATCACATTATAATTAATTTCTTAATATTATTACATTATTATTATAATAGCAATATTATCATGTTCTTTTAGATTTAGTTTCCAGTACAAACAACTTTGTTGAAAACGAGGCTCTACAGAAGTGTACGGTACAATGACAGTTATGACTGTATAATTACAAGATTGCATTACTTAACTATCACTTATACTTACTGGGGTCACGACCCACCGATGTGTCATTAAACTATACTTTGCTGAAGTGTTAAATACATTTCCTCACAAAACACTGTATGGCAGCCCTGAACTGTTTGTGAGATATTTTCTAGGCTTTTCATTTTCCCTGCCACAAATGCACTTCATTATTATGTGTTACTTGAGTCTTTGTAGTAGCCATAAGTGTAGAGGAAGTATCCATATGGAACCAGACCACATTTCTCCAGTTGAGACGTTTTCAGTTACACAGCTGCTGTTCCCACTTACAATTAAAAGGTACATGAATGGGGCCTCCCGAGTGTCGCAGCGGTCTAAGGCACTGCATCACAGTGCTTGAGGCGTCAATACAGACCCGGGTTCATTCCCAGAATGTGTGACAACCAGCGGTGACCAGGAGTCCCATAGGGCGGTGCACAATTGGCACAGTGTCATCCGGGTTAGGGGAAGGTTTGACCAGGGGGCTTTACATGGCTTATCGCAATCTAGCTACTCCTTGTGGCGGGCCGGGCGCCCGCAGGATGATTTTGCTTGTCCGCAGATTAAGATTAAGATTATTCCTTGACACATTTGAAACAAGGTCTAGTTGTGGACGACTCTTCGCGACTGCCGTAAGCGTGATAAGCACAGTGTCCAGCCATTAAGTGGCAGATTGACGAGTGCGGCATTTTACAATACCTCATTCTGCCCCAAAACAATGAAAATGTATCTCACCCAGTGGCATATGGGCTATTAAGGTGAAGAAGGCAGGGGTGCAAAATATGTATATTGTCCTTCCCCAGCACACCTCTCCGTGCTGCTGTTGGAAAGACACAGCACTACGGCGCTCCACCAATGCTCCGTCAAATCATGTAGACTATACGGTAGAAAAATAGTATATAGCCTCTGTGGCCTTTTCTGTAGCCTACAGAGCTACCAAATGTGTAAAGGCAGCAGTAATTATATAATTTTGGAAAATTGTATCAATTTACTTTAGGACGGGCCGCCTACGGTAGCTGATATTCAGAGCTTGAATAGCCAAAATTATTCATCTTAAATTGTTTTTGTCAGGTATCAGTACTACAAAGCCAATGCAACTGCCTGTTTTAAAAATGTTTTCTACCACATTGATAGGCATTCATTCAAGTGCATTGTGGGTCGACACTGTATAGCCTAGGCTACTATTCTACTTTGTGGGGAAAGGAAGAGGACAGCATTTTTTTGTCTCGTCTAGGGCTGCATATCGGCGAGGACTGCACAATATTGTTCGCAAACTACAGCAGCCCAAACGATTTGTTCTTGAGTTCAAGTTTTTTGAGCAGATAATGTGTGTATGTTTTGGTTCTAGCTGTGTCCACCATTTAAATATTTTTTAATATTTAAATATTTTTATTGTTGCTTGCAGCATGATCTATTTTACACTTGGTCGGGGCATGTCTCCAAAGCCACTGAGTCAGAGGAGCGTGTAATGTAGTCATTGCGGCCAGCAGGTCAAACTAACTACAAAAGGAACAAGTCACTCAGATTTGTTTTTTTTAAGTATATATTGTTTGCGAACTGTCACAACGTGACTAACGCCAGGGCTGACGGGGGCTGGCAGCAACTGGGCCGGTATAACAAAAGCACAACTCCAACAGCTGGATAGACTGGAGGATAAATCTGGCCAGAATCAGGTTGGTTTGAAACACAATAACACAGTCAGTGAAATTGAGGATAGAGGCTCTTGATCTGAGCTTTTTGCCCCTGAGTCATATCTCTCATCTGTGGCCTGAGTCATTTACCCATCAGGCAGGTGTATGTTATTATGCTATCGATGGGATACTCTGAGCGAAGGAAGAAAGTGAAGGACTATTTCATATCCTGTACAATGTATCATTCATCTGCACTGAGAGAGTGAGAGAAGAGGAAATAATGCAGACAAAGTTATCCATTTCATTCCATACCATTCCATTTCACAAACGTCCATCTGAAATTAACAGAGCAGGTACACAGAGTACAACATTCATATATAGAACATTGGGTGGTACTGGGAGATTGTGAAAAAAAGACAACTAGGGAGAAGCATTGCTAGTAAGGCGGAGCAATTTTACTGTACCTGAGTGCATTCCATTGTTTTGTTTGGAGTGGAGGAAAAGAGAGGGGTGGTGGTGGGACGGGGGATTTTTCCATTGACGTTATGCAGTACCTTACTGTCAGGCATCAGGAAGAGAACCCACACTATCGCCTGCTGTCACTGCTCTATGCAGCCATTCTTCCTTTACAGGGGAAGTTTTATTTCCCACAGTAACCATGGAAATTTAGATGATTCTTTTTTTGTCGGCACCAATGCAAAAAGGTGGGTGCATCCGCATGCGACAGTTTTTGAAAAACATTCAAATGTTTCTCTGACTGCCAAGGGCCTGCAAGAGAGCAAAGTCACAACGGTTGTAATATTGTGAAAGTATATAATTCTCCTCTACCAATAACTAAGCTTGTTATTCTTCTCTTGAAGTAGTCGTAAATGACTGCTGGAAAATAATGTTTGAAATAAACATTCTAAGATTATCCTTTTCAATGGTGATCTTACTGAACTATAACAGTACTTTGATGCTTTGAGTGCAAAATCGATAGGAAGGAAAACACCTTGGTCAATAATTTAGTACTTAGCTTCGTGCCAAATCCAAAGTGCGGGATGTAGAGTGATCTCTAAACCCTGACATTTGTAAAATGTATAAGGTCTGGATTTATTGTAAGGGCGTTCTCTGACACAATTATGTTTTTCTTAGT
Organism: Oncorhynchus kisutch; assembly: GCF_002021735.2. Classification (NCBI taxonomy): domain Eukaryota; kingdom Metazoa; phylum Chordata; class Actinopteri; order Salmoniformes; family Salmonidae; genus Oncorhynchus; species Oncorhynchus kisutch. Next base: position 6,638,008 of record NC_034194.2, read on the forward strand.
TTAACGTGAAAGAGAAACATAGAGTAATCATTGGTGACTTGCCATTGGTACTGTGCATGTTCTTAATGGTTCTTCCTTAATGTGCTCTTAATGTTCCTGGGAGAACTCTTGCCTGATAAATAACATTTGAGTTAAAGATGCAGTCCGGGATCTTAAGGACAACAAATTCATAAAGTATTGTACAAATTGCTAAACAAATTGCAGGATGTAATATATAATTCGAAATGGATGACAGAGTACACATGTGAGTGTCACGACTTCTGCCGAAGTCGATGCCTCTCCTCGTTCAGGCGGTGTCCGGTGGTCGACGTCGCCGGTCTTCCAGCCATCGCCGATCAATTTTTCATTTTCCATTTGTTTTGTCTCGTTTTCCTACACACCTGGATCTTATTTCCCTCATTATGTGTTGTGTATGTAACCCTCTGTTCCCCCCATGTCTTCGTGTGGTATTGTTTATTTGTTAGTGTTTGTGCCCATACTTTTTATTTCTTATGCTGTTGGTTTTACTATTAAACTGCTCCGGCTATTATCAAGTTCTGCTCTCCTGCGTAGGACTTCCCTGCCACCAGATACGCACCCCTTACAGAATACCACACCCACTACATGGAGTCAGCAGGAGCAGGTGCCCCTGGTATGGTGATAGAGGAGCGCGTCCAGGAGCAAGTGACGATGATCCAACATCTTGGTGTCGCGATGGACCGCGTCTTGCAGACCATGGACCACTGGGAGAGCCAGAGAGTTCCTCCAGCACCCCCGCCAGCACAACCGGGGTTACCACTACTTGTTCCTCCTTTATCCGGTCCCAGTGGGATGCGTCTCGACCTTCCCAGGGAGTATGATGGGACAGCAGCATGGTGAACGTCTATTCAATCTGCGGCAGAGGATGAGCAGCGCACAGGAGTTTGCTTTCGGGCAGTGGCTGCTGGAGCGGGATGGAATGACAGGGCCCTAATCGACCATTATCGCTGCAGTTTGCGCGAGGACGTCCGTTGAGAGTTGGCCTGCAGGGACCAGCTGGTGGACCTGTCCATTCGGTTGGATAACCTGCTGGCTACCTGCGGACATCCAGATCGGGGTCTGTCAGTTCCATCCCCCAGCACCATTACTCCGATGCCCATGGAGCTGGGAGGTGCTGCGCTCAGGGAGACCGGAAGAGGTTCCGTCTCGTGCACCATCTGTGGCCGCACTGCCGGTCGGTGCCGAGTTGGTTCCTCTGGGAGTCGAGGCAGCAGGCAGGGCACTTTGGCGTCACCTCAGGTGACCTAACCTAGACATGGCTTAAGCCTGATAAATGTACTATGTTAAAGGAGGCCTCTCCTCCTGGTTACACTAGTGACCATATCCCCGCACATTCCACAAAGGCGGAGGTGTAGCTAACATTTACAAAAGCAAATTTTCATTTACAAAGAAATTGACTGCGTTTTCATCTTTTGAGCTTCTAGTCATGAAATCATGCAGTCTTCTCAATCACTTTTTATAGCTACTGTTTACAGGCCTCCTGGGCCATATACAGCGTTCCTCAATGAGTTCCCTGAATTTCTATCAGACCTTGTAGTCATAGCAGATATTTTTCCTATTTTTTGATGGAAAAGTCCACAGACCCACTTCAAATGACTTTCGGAGCTATCATCGACTCAGTGGGTTTTGTCCAACATGTTTGGTCTTTTACCAAATAGGGCTATCTTCTGTATACCCCCCAAAATTGTCACAACACAACTGATTGGTTGAAACACATTAAGAAGGAAAGACATTTGACAAACGTACTTTTAAGAAGGCACACCTGTGAATTGAAGTGCATTCCAGGTGACAACCTCATGAAGCTGGTTGTGAGAATGCCAAGAGTGTTCAAAGCTGTCATCAAGGCAAAGGGTGGCTATTTGAGGAATCTCACCAGTCATCCAATAGACTCCCATTCAGAGCGACACACAGAAGCATCCAGGGTCAACGCCCTGCTCAAGGGCAAGTCGATAGATCTCCCACAAGGCAAAAAACAGGAACCCGAACCCTTCACGATCCCCCCCAGAGTTCCCCAAGAGCTGCCCTTCAACCATCCGAGACCCATTCCCCGCCCCAAGAACCCCCACAATGCACCAACAACCAGGAAAATGAACTAAAGAGAAAAAGACAAAGGTAAAAAGAAAACAACAATGCACATCAAGGACAACTAAAACCATAGCAAGGCCAACTGCATATGTTTGAGTGCATTTCTGGACTATTTACATGTGTGTGTGTGTGTGTGTGTGTGTGTGTGTGTGTGTGTGTGTGTGTGTCCATGTGTGTGTCCATGTGTGCATTTGAATGAGAGTGGGTGTATATGTATGTGTACACACACCTGCACGGCATCAGCCTCAGGCTATAAAAACACCTTCCCTCAGTGTCATTCAAACATACTTTTGATTATGTTTTATTTTGACTTAATTTTTTACATTTTTATCTTTGACCATCATTCTATCCCCTGCCCACTCCCACTTATCTTCCACATCCAAACACCCAGCTTCCCTCAGCCCCTCCCACCTATCTCTGATGGCCACCCTCTTCTGATTACTACGCAACATACAGTATATCTTTCAACTATGCTGTGACGTTTAACGTACAATTTCAATCTATCGAATAGAATCAACAGATTGCAAGTTGAAGATAAATACTTTTATTAAGAATATTAGTGTATTAGTAATTGACTGACCTGGCCTCTCCAGATCTCCCATCAGTACTATTCCTAGGGTCAATTTTAGATCAATGTTATGCATTTTCAGCCTTTCCTGAAACTAAGACCAGAAACAGGCTACCTGAAGGCAATAGCAAAATAAATGGTCTATTGATTCTGTATGCTCACAACAAAATCTGCAAAATTTCGGTGATTTTATGCCCCAAATATTCAAAATGTTGTTAGTGACATGAATTCTATACAATAATTTTAGCTGAAAAGCACAAAGTCTTGAATTTTGCATCGTTTTATATTTATTTGTATTTTATTCACCTTTATTTAACCAGGTAGGCCAGTTGAGAACAAGTTCTCATTTACAACTGCGACCTGGCCAAGATAAAGCATAGCAGTCCGACAACAACAACAACACAGAGTTACACATAAACAAACGTACAGTCAATAAGACAAAATAAAATAAAAAATCGATGTCTATGTACAGTTTGTGCAAATGTAGAAGAGTAGAGAGGTAGGCAATAAATAGGCCATAGAGGTGAAATAATTACAATTTAGCATTAATACTGGAGTGAAATATGTGCAGAGATACTGGGGTGCAAAAGAGCAAGAGTGTAAGTAATAATATAGGGATGAAGTAGTCGGGTGTGCTATTTACAGATTGGCAGTGTACAGGTACAGTGATCGGTAAGCTGATCTGACAGCTGATGCTTAAAGTTAGAGAGGGAGAAATAAGGCCCCATCTTCAGATATTTTTGAAATTCGTTCCATTCATTGGCAGCAGAGAACTGGAAGGAAAGGCGGCCAAAGGAAGTGTTGGCTTTGGGGATGACCAGTAAAATATACCTGCTGGAGCACATGTTATGGGTGGGTGTTGCTAAGGTGACCAGTGAGCTTAGATAAGGCGGGGCTTTACCTAGCAAAGACTTATAGATGACCTGGAGCCAGAGGGTTTGGCGACGTATATGTAGTGAGGGCCAGCCAACGAGTGCACGAAAGCATACAGGTCACAGTGGTGGGCAGTATATGGCTTTGGTGATAAAAGAGATTGCACTGTGATAGACTACATCCAGTTTGCTGAGTAGAGTGTGTAAATGTAAATATTTTGTAAATGACATCGCCGGAGTCCAGGATCGGTAGGATAGTCAGTAATACGAGGGTATGTTTGGCGGCATGATTGAAGGAGGCTTTGTTGTGAAATAGGAAGCCGATAATAGATTTCATTTTGGATTGGAGATGCTTAACCTGAGTCTGGAAGGAGAGTTTACAGTCTAACCAGACACCTAGGTATTTGTAGTTGTCCACATATTCTAGGTCACAACTGTCCAGAGTAGTGATGCTAGTTGGGCGGGAGGGTGCGGGCAGCATTCGGTTGTAGAGCATGCATTTAGTTTTACTATCACGGAAGGAGTGTTGTATGGCGTTGATGCTCATTTGGAGGTTTGTTAGCACAGTGTCCAAAGAAGGGCCAGAAGTTTACAGAGTCATGTCGTCTGCGTAGAGGTGGATCAGAGGTTCACCCGCAGCAAGAGCAACATCATTGATATATACAGAGAAAAGAGCCGGCCCGAGAATTGAGCTCTGAGGCACCCCCATAGAGACTGCCAGAGGTTCGGATAACAGGCCCTCCGATTTGACACACTGAATTCTATCTGAAAGGTAGTTGGTGAACAGTCAGGCAGTCATTTGAGAAGCCAAGGCTATTGAGTCTGCCGATAAGAATGTGGTGATTGACAGGGTCGAAAGCCTTGGCCAGGTCGATGAAGACGGCAGCACACTACTGTCTTTTATCAATGGGGGTTATGATATCGTTTAGGACCTTGAACGTGGCTGAGGTGCATCCATGACCAGCTCAGAAACCAGATTGCATAGTGGAGAAGGTATGGTGGGATTCGAAATGGTCGGTGATCTGTTAACCTATCTGGGATATGTGGGATGGTAGCGTCCCACTTGGCCAAAAGCCAGAGAAAATGCAGAGCGCCAAATTCAAATAAATTCATATAAAATCTAACGTTCATTAAATCACACATGTAAGATACCAAATTATAGCTACACGTGTACATGTGAATCCAGCCAACATGTGAATCCAGCCAACATGGAATCCAGCCAACAAAAAGGCTTTTCGGCGAAAGCAAACGATGCTATTATCTGAGGATAGCACCTCCATAAACAAAAGAGAGAAAACATATTTCAACCCTGAAGGCGCGACACAAAACGTAGAAATAAAAATATAAATCATGCCTTACCTTTGACAAGCTTCTTCTGTTGGCACTCCAATATGTCCCATAAACATCACAAATGGTCATTTTGTTAGATTAATTCCGTACATATATATCCATATATATATCATGTTTGATCCAGAAAAACACTGGTTCCAACTTGTGCAATGGGACTACAAAATATCTCAAACGCTACCTGTAAACTTTGCCAAAACATTTCAAACTACTTTTGTAATACAACTTAAGGTATTTTTTAAAGTAAATAATCGATAAAATTGAAGATGGGATGATCTGTGTTCAATACAGCAAGAAAACAAACTGACGCTAGCTTTCTCGTCACGCGCCTCTATCTAACAGTACACATGAAGTGACCCTCGTCACTTCAATGTGATTGCACAATGGAAAAACCTCAATCAATTTCTAAAGACTGGTGACATCCAGTGGAAGCGGTAGGAACTGCATGCATGTCCCTTAGAAATCTTGATTCCCAATGAAAACTAGAGCTGACAAGGTACAAATCTGTCATTCTGCCCCTGAACAAGGCAGTTAACCCACTGTTCCTAGGCTGTCATTGAAAATAAGAATTTGTTCTTAACTGACTTACCTAGTTAAATAAAGGTAAAAAAAAATGTAGGATGGCCGGGCTGTTAAGCAAGTCCCAGTTTAGGTCACCTAACAGTACTAATTATGAAGATAGATGGGGGCGATCAATTCACACATGGTGTCCAGGCCACAGCTGTTGGCTGAAAGGGGTCTATAATAAGTGGCAATGGTGAGAGACTTGTTTCTGGAAAGGTGGCTTTTTTGAAAGACGCTTGAATTGTTTGGGCACAGACTTGGATAGTATGACAGAACTATCTCTGCAGTAGATTTCAACTCAGCCCCCTTCGGCAGTTCTATCTTGTCGAAAAATGTTATAGTTAGGGATGAACATTTCAGGATTTTTGGTGACCTTCCTAAGCCAGGATTCAGACATGGCTAGGACATCAGGGATGGCAGAGTGTGCTAAAGCAGTGAATAAAACAAACTTGGGGAGGAGGCTTCTAATGTTAACATGCATGAAACCAGGTTTCTGGGCACGGAAGGATAGATTCAAGGCGTAATGTACAGACAAGGGTATGGTATGATGTGAGTGCAGTGGAGGTAAACCTAGGCATTGAGTGACGATGAGAGAGGTTTTGTCTCTAGAAGCACCATTTAAGCCAGGTGTGGTCACAGCATTTGTGGGGGGTGGAACAACAGGGCTAGCTCAGACATATTGAGCAGGGCTGGTGGCTATACAGTGAAATAAGACAATAATTACTAACCTAAACAGCAATAGACAAGGTATATTGACATTAGGGAGAGGAATGTGTAGCCGGGTAATCATAGGGTCCAGTGAGTAGCTAGATGAGCTGGAGGCACGGAGATTCAGATAGGTAGCAGGCCGTGGCTAGCAGCAGGCTAGCAGATGGGCCTCGGGGGGGGGGGGCGTCGCAGCGGGGGAGCCTGTTGAAACCCCCTCGGATGGTTACGTCAGAAGACCAGTCGTGATGGATTGGCGGGGCTCCGTATAGGCAGCAAAGGGACCAGGCCAATTGGCAAAAGAGGTATTGAACCCCAGGGATTATCTGGTGGATTTCTTCGGCTAGCCGGGAGATGGGCCTAGCTCAAGGCTAACTCCAAGCTAACTGGTGCTTGCTTCGGGACAGAGTCATTAGCCAGGAGTAGCCTCTTGGATAGCAGCTAGCTAACTGCGATGATCTGGAGTAAAGGTTCAGAGGTTGCGGTAGGAATCCGGAGATATGGTGGAGAAAAGCATATATGAATGGATATCGCGCTGTGCAGGCTGGCAGGAGTTGACCGGGCTGAAGTTGGCAGATGTCCCAATTAACGGTGATGGATAACTATCAGTGGCTAACTGACTACTAGCTAGAAGCTAGTTTGCTGGCTAGCTGCTGAAGGTGGTTACGGTTCTAAAGTATAAAAAATAGCAGATCAATACTGCATTGGGTGAGGCGGGTTGCAGGAGAGTATATTCAGTCCGTAGATGGAAAAATTAGATAAATATATATGAAGAAATAAACTATATATACAAGGGACGAGACAAGACAATCAAAACATTTCACAGCTACGTCATCTTGGATTATATACAAACATACACCATGTACCATGGAATCGGAACATCAAAAATATCTTCCCAACTATTTTGCAATCTGTATTGCACAGAGTTGTCAACATCGTGGTCCTCAAATGAAACTGGTATACTTTCCTATTTATGCTATTTTTATTTCTCCTTAAGTTTTGATCCTTTATATTGAGCAGACAGACCAGTTCCCTACCTCGTCCCCACTGCCACCGGCCTCTTCCATTTTTGGGGTAATACTGTAATCATTTGGTTGTACTCTTGGATTGAGCAGACCTTCCCGTACAAATTCAGATAACTCCATGAAATACATTACCATTCATGAACAAAATACCCTTTTCCACCATCTTTTCCATAAATACAGGTATTTTATCAAACAGCACAATTGAGTTCAGCCATAATATTTGTTCTATCTTTTCAGGGGGATGAAATTGTAGCCAGCTCTGCAATGCTTATTGGAAAAAGAGAGATACTTTGAAAAAGTACAATTTTCAATTAGCTCATCCATTGTAAACAATGGATTACCTTTTCTTAGTAACCTACTTGAAACCATTTAAGGTTCAAGTAAAACATTTGAATAAGTTAAGCTTTTAGAGAGAGGTTTAGTGCTTTTACATTTAATAATCTCGTCCCAGATAAAGTGATTTTTATTTTGCTCAAATGATTTGAAAAACGAATTGTCAGGAGTACGCAGCACCTTAAGTGAGTAAACTGAGATATGACTAAGGAGTTAATCAGGGCAATTTTTCCATAAATACACAGGTATTTACATATTTTTGCGAGTTTTTTATTGAAATTCATTGTGGAGAGCTCATTTATATCTTTTGTGATAAGAATACCAAGTATGTCTACTTCACCGTCAGCCCATTGTATAGGTAAATTGCAGGGCAATGTAAAAGTTGTATTTTTAAAGATCCAAAATGTAATACTCTTAATTAGGTTTTAGTCCAGAGTCGAGAAAAGTTATCTAGATCTTCAATGAGAGAATGCAGGGATCTAGCTTGCAGACTTAATATGAAACTTGAGTCATTGGCATAAGAATGGCCATAAGAATAGATATTGTGACAGCGGACAACCTTGTTGGTGACAGCGGACAACCAAGATTCTCTTGACATTTATTATTTCTAGTAGTTGTCGTGTTTTATCTCCAACGTATCATCCATGTAAAAAATCTGTCTGATCAGCATGAACAATACCTGGTAAAACTAATTAATTCTGAGTGCTATGCATTTCACTCGTATTTTTGCCTCACAACAGTGAAGTGTAAAAAGGTCTCCAGTCTTTTAGATAGACTGGATCTTTATATTTGCCATCTGGGTCCTGTTTTAATAAGTTGTGTGTAAACAGAACTTCCTGCTGAGTACCTGACAGACCTCCATTTCTATAGGAGTACTTAAAATGATGGAGTATATCAAAAAGGGCTTAATATACCTACCAGTATGCCATCAAGCCCTGGTGTTTTTCCAGACTGAAAGGATTTAATAGCCCCAGTTTTTCCTTAGTAATTTGGCCTTCATGCTGATCTTTCTATACATTTGTTAATTTTGATTTTTTGTATTATTTGGAAAGATTTCCTTACCGTAATGTTCATTCAGTGGGAGAGGGTGAGGTGTTTAAAATATGTAGCTTCCTCTTTTAAAATATATTGTGGAAAATCATAGGTGCCTCCATCTTCAGTAACAAATTAATTTTTGATAGCGTTCTGGTGTTGGAGATTCAGGACGAATTTTGTGCAGTTTGCTTTATTTTTGCAATAGCTTTCCAATATCCCCATCAACGTGGAAATTCTATGAGTTATGAGAGTTATGATGATCCGATTAAAACTTGTTGAACACTTGATGCAAGAGAGAAAGAGACAAGTAGTCAGAATGACTAGCTTGAATTAAGTCTCTATGTATATCTCACTAGGTTGGGGTTTTTTAGTCTCCAAATATGCAATATGTCCATAATATTTGTGATTTCCTTACCACCTTTTAAGGATAGGGTGCACAATTTCAACTTCCTGCTACTCATGCCAGGAATATGTTATATGCATATGATTAGTAGGTGTGGATAGTCTGAAGTTTCTAAAACTGGTTCAATCATGTCTGTGACGATAACAGAACATATGTAGCAGGCAAAACCCAGAGGAACAACTGTTCCGAATTTTATTTATTTTTTTCCTCTGTCTGTTCCCTAAGTTGTCTTTGCCAAGGGAAATTAGATAGCGCCCATTTTATAGTTCCTATGACTTCCACAGGATGTCACCAGTCTTTGGAATTGGGTTGAAGTTAATCATTGGTGAAACGAAGAAGAGGCACATCCTGGAACAACTTTTGATAGTTACGCAAGAGGGGAAATGGTGCATGTTTTGTTTACTTGCTGTATCGAATACAGATTCCCCCGTCTACAATTTGATCGATTATTAACGTTTAAAAATACCTAAAGTTGTATTAAAAAAGTAGCTTGAAATATTTTGGCAAAGTTTATAGGCAACTTTTGAAATGTTTTGTAGTGACGTTGTGTTTTGGAAAGCTGTTTTTTACCGGATCAAACCTGCTTTATAAATGGACATTTTGGGTATACATGGACGGAATTAATCGAAAAAAGGACCAATTGTGATGTTTATGGGACATATTGGAGTGCCAACAAAGAAGCTCATCAAAGGTAATGCATGTTTTATATTTTATTTCAGCGTTTTGTGTAGCGCCGGCTACGCTAATTATTTTGTTTACAACTCGTTCAGGTGGTTCAGGGGGGGTGCATGCTATCAGATAATAGCTTCTCGTGCTTTCGCCGAAAAGCATTTAAAAAATCTGACATGTTGGCTGGATTCACAACGAGTGTAGCTTTAATTGAGTATCCTGCATGTGTGATTTAATGAAAGTTTGAGTTTTATAGCGTTTTCTTTGAATTTGGCGCTCTGCATTTCCCGAGGCTATTGGCCACTTGAGACGCGAGCGTCTCACTATCCATAAGGTGATGATAGTTTGTAGAGTTATTACCTTTACGGTCCATTAAAACTTGTTGAGGATAGGGGGCAGTATTTTCACTTTGGATGAATTGCGTGCCCATAGTGAACTGCATCCTACTCTGTCCTAGATTGCTAATATATGCATATTATTATTACTATTGGATAGAAAACACTCTGAAGTTTCTAAAACTGTTTGAATTATGTCTGTGAGTATGACAGAACTCATAGGGCAGGCAATCTTCCAAACAAGAAGTGAAATTCTGAATGTGGGGCAACTTTGACGTCATCGCCCCCTCCTTTCCCAACAAGATATGGATCTGCTAGCACTTCCTACGCCTTCCACTAGATGTCCTCATTCAGTAGAAAGTGGAATGGAGCATTTTCTGTGAACTTTGACCGAATGGGAGGGGAAATAGTCAGTGTCCCGACACTGACTATGGACACTAGTATTGGACATTATGAAACAAAACAACGATTTATTGTGGAACTAGGACTCCTTGCACTACATTCTGATTAATCATCAAAGGTAAGGGAATATTTATGGTGTAATTTCGTATTTCTGTTGACTCCAACATGGCAGAGAAATACTTTTACGTCTGAGCGCTGTCTCAGATTATTGCAATGTTAGGCTTTTTCCGTAACGTTACAAAAAAAATCTGACACAGCGGTTGCATTAAGAACCAGTGTATCTTTAATTATATGTAGAACATGTATCTTTAGTCAAAGTTTATGATGAGTATTTCTGTTATCTGGCGTAGCTTTCTATAATTCCTCTGGATATTTTGGAGGCAGTTCTGAACATGGCGTCAATGTAAACTGAGATTTGTGGATATAAATATGCATATTATCGAACAAAAGATAAATGTATTGTGTAACATGATGTCATATGAGTGTCTTCGGATGAAGATTATCAAAGGTTTTATCTCTAATACTGCTTTTGTGACTTTCTTTGGCTGGGAAAAATGTTTGTGTGTTTTTGGGAATTTGGTGGTGATCTAACGTAAATATATGTTGTGTTTTCGCTGTAAAACATTTAAAAAATCGGACACGATGGGTAGATTAACAAGATGTTTATCTTTCATTTGCTGTATTGGACTTGTCAATGTTTGAAAGATAAATATATATATTTTTTTTAATTTTATATCCAGCGCTGCCTTTTCAGCTAAATGTTGGGGGGGGGGGGGGGGCGCTAGCGGAATCCTTAGCCATAAGAACTTTTTTTTTAAAGCCTCCTTCACTCATGCTGCTAAACATACTCTCGTAAAACTGACTATCTTACCGATCCTTCACTTCGGTCATTTACAAATAGCCTCCAACACTTTCAGCAAATTGGAATAATTTTGCACGCCCAATTTTTCAGTTTTTGATTTGTTAAAAAAGTTTGAAATATCCAATAAATGTCGTTCCACTTCATGATTGTTTCCCACTTGTTGTTGATTCTTCACAAAAAAATACAGTTTTATAACTTTATGTTTGAAGCCTGAAATGTGGCAAAAGGTCGCAAAGTTCAAGGGGGCCGAATACTTCGCAAGGCACTGTATATCCTGCCTGTTTGGCCCTGTCTGGGGCTATCGTCGGGTGGGGCTCAGTCTGTTATATCTGGAGTATTTCTCCTGTCTTATCCGGTGTCCTGTGTGAATTTAAGTATGCTCTCTCTAATTCTTTCTTTCTCTCTTTCTTTCTCTCTCGGAGGACCTGAGCCCTAGGACCATGCCTCAGGACTACCTGGCCTGTTGACTCCTTGCTGTCCCTAGTCCACCTGGCCATGCTGCTGCTCCAGTTTCAACTGTTCTGCCTGCGGCTATGGAACCCTGACCTGTTCCAGACCTGCTGTTTTCAACTCTCTAGAGACAGCAGGAGCGGAAGAGATACTCTGAATGATCGGCTATTTAAAGCCAACTGACCTTTACTCCTGAGGTGCTGACCTGTTGCACCCTCTACAACCGCTGTGATTATTATTATTTGACCCTGCTGGTCATCTATGAACATTTGAACACCATGGCCATGTTCTGTTATAATCTCCACCCGGCACAGCCAGAAGAGGACTGGCCACCCCTCATAGCCTGGTTCCTCTAGGTGTCTTCCTAGGTTCTGTCCTTTCTAGGGAGTTTTTCCTAGCCACTGTACTTCTACACCTACATTGCTTGCTGTTTGGAGTTTTTGGCCGGGTTTCTGTACAGCACTTTGAGATATCAGCTGATGTAAGAAGGGCTTTATAAATAAATTTGATTTGAAGCTGGAGACATATTTCCCTCACTAACAATAAGCATCAGCTGTCAGAGCAGCTTACCAATCACTGCACCTGTACACAGCCCATCTGTAAATAGCCCACCCAACTACCTCATCCCCATATTGTTGTTGTTGCTCTTTTGCACCCCAGTATCTCTACGTGCACATCATCATCTGCACATCACTCCAGTGCTAATGCTAAATTGTAATTATTTCGCCACTATGGCCAATTTATTGCCTGACCTCCCTAATCTTGCTACATATTCACACACTGTACATAGATTTATTTCTATTGTGTTATTGACTGTATGTTTGTCTATCCCATGTGTAACTCTGTGTTGTTTTTGTCGCACTGCTTTGCTTTATCTTGGCCAGGTCTCAGTTGTAAATGAGATCTTGTTCTCAAATGGGCTATGTGGTTAAATAAAGGTGAAATGAAATCCAAAGGGTCTACAGCCTCTGTGCTACTAAAGCTGGGTATCAAGGTCATCAGAAGCAGCAGTGTCTGTAGGACACACAGTAATCAGTTAGCCAACGTTGACTACTATGTCCCCATCAATACACACTCATGTCAATAGATCATGCATACTAACCTTCACACACAATACCCACCCCCAACAGACACCAGGTAACTATGACAACAAGACACAGGCCATGTTAATGCTTAGCTCATGTAAAATATTAGTAGAATTCAGTAAGATTTTAGAAGGTGACTTACACTAGGTCCCAGTGCTGATCTTGATGCCTCTGCAGATGTTGATGGGACCGGACTCTAAATAGAACACCCGTTAGCCTCTGTGGTAGTTAGCTAGCTAGCTAATGGTTAGCTAATGTATCTTAACGAAGCTAATGTTAGCTTGCAAAGTTACAAATCACAATAATATGCTTTGGAATGTCTGGCCAGCATATTATGAAAGCTAGCTAGCTAGATGTTGTTTTAGACAAACAAATGTAGCTCGCTAGATAACCTACTTTGCTTCAAACACAGACATTTTTATATTTCTCACATCAATTGGATAATGTTACACCACTATGAATTCTGGATATTGTGGTACTTACAACCAGAAAATGTTGCTTGCCCATTGGATTTTGAGTGTAGTGAGGAAATTTCAAATGCTATGACATACAATATGTTAATAACATTTTAATGGACATATATAGTGAAATAGAGCAGCAGTGAAATTTCACTTTAAGGGCAAAATTGTCTATGATCATAAAACCAATTCCAGCCTATTAGGCCATTAATTAATAGCCTACATGCAAATGTCATTAGCAAGTTGCATTACTTCAAACAAAGCTCAAATCGAAGCCACATACAGTGTTGCAAATTCCACTGTAAATAATTTACATTGTATGTTTTTGTAGGAAGCATGTATTGGAATGTTACGATCGTTATAATGAATGTCAGACCAAGCTCCAGCGCGATATGGTTTCCACATATTTTAATGATAAAGTGTAAACTTAGCAAAGACAAAACAAACAAACAATAAACTAACAACGAACCATGACTACCGAGATGCTACGTACAATAACTCAAAACACATACATTCAAACAATATCCCATAACCCACAGATTGGAAAAATGCAACTTAAGTATGATCCCCAATTAGAGATAATGATTTCCAGCTGCATATAAATCATAGAAAATAAACCTAGAACCCAACATAGAAATAATAAACTAGACTAAAACCCCTAGTCACGACCTGACCTACTCTATTTTTTTTTTCTCGTTGTTAGTTTTCTCATCAGTTCATGCACCAGAAAATGTGTATGCTCAAATAATTGACCTTGCTTCATTTGTGTATAACTTGATGAGGACAATAACGCTAGCTTAGCTAGCTAGCTATCTAGCCTATTCAACGTTACTCGGCTAACTTGCTAATGTTAACTAGCTAAAAACATCTAATTGTGTCCTTGCTAGCCGAGCTACTTAGCCAGCTAGCTTGCTAACATTCAATGTTAGATAGCTAGCTAACAACATTGACTAACGTTATATATATGGTACCAGTCAAAAGTTTGGACACACCTACTCATTCAAGGGTTTTTCTTTATCTTTACTATTTTCTACACTGTAGAATAACAATGAAGACATCTAAACTATGAAATAACAAATATGGAATGGTATGGTGACCAGTGAGCTGAGATAAGATGGGGCTTTACCTAGCAAAGACTTCTAGATGATCTGGAGCCAATGGGTTTGGCGACGAATATGAAGCGAGGACCAGCCAACGAGAGCACACAGGTCGCAGTGGTAGGTAGTACATGGGGCTTTGGTGACAAAATGGATGGAACTGTGATAGACTGCATCCAATTTGCTAAGTAGAGTGTTGGAGGTTGCTTTGTAAATAACATTGCCGAAGTAAAGGATTGGTAAGATAGTCAATTTTTACGAGGGTATGTTTGGCAGCATGAGTGAAGGAGGCTTTGTTTTAAAATAGGAAGCTGATTCTAGATTTAACTTTGGATTGGAGATGCTTAATGTGAGTCTGGAAGGAGAGTTTACAGTCTAACCAGACACCTAGATATTTGTAGTTATCCACATATTCTAGGTCAGAACTGTCCAGAGTAGTGATGCTAGTCGGGCGGGAGGATGCGGGCAGCAATTGGTTGAAGAGCATGCATTTAGTTTAACTAGTATTGAAGAGCATTTGGAGGCAATGGAAGGAGTGTTGTATGGCGTTGAAGCTCGTTTGGAGGTTTGTTAAAACAATGTCCAAAGAGGTGCCAGATGTATACAGAATGGTGTTGTCTGCGTAGAGGTGGATCAAAGAATCACCCGCAGCAAGAGCGACATCATTGATATATACAGAGAAAAGGGTCGGCCCGAGAATTGAACCCTGTGGCACCCCCATAGAGACTGCCAGAGGTCCAGACAACAAGCCCTCCGATTTGACACACTGAACTCTATCTGAGAAGTAGTTAGTGAACCAGGAAAGGCAGTCAGTTGATAAGCCAAGGCTGTGAATGTACCTATAAGAATGCGGAGATTGACTGTCGAAAGCCTTGGCCAGGTTGATGAACACAGCTGAACAGTACTGTCTTTTATCGATGGTGGTTATAATATTGTTTAGGACCTTGAGCGTGGCTGAGGTGCACCTGTGACCAGCTTGGAGTGTCTCCCCTTTGAAGAGGGGGATGACTGCGGCCGCTTTCCAATCTTTAGGAATCTCAGACGATACGAAAGAGAGGTTGAACAGACTAGTAATAGGGGTTGCAACAATGGCAGCGGATACTTTTAGGAAGAAAGGGTCCAGATTGTCTAGTTCAGCTGATTTGTAGGGATCCAGATTTTGCAGCTCTTTCAGAACATCAGCTGTCTGGATTTGGGTGCGAGGGCCAGTTGCTGTGGGTTGTGCAGAGCTGTTGGCAGGGGTTGTGGTAGCCAGGTGGAAAGCATGACCAGCCGTAGAGAAATGCTTCTTAAAATTCTTGATTATCGTGGATTTATCAGTGGTGACAGTGTTTCCTAGTCTCAGTGCAGTGGGCAGCTGGGAGGAGTTTATTTAGTCGTTTTATTATTGTTTGTAGGTTATATATTTACTATGTCACTTTTGTCACCATTGCACAGTGTAAGAAGCCTGCAAGTACATGACAATAAAACTTTTGATTGATTGGATTTGTCGTCACCAGTGGATTCAGGTGACCAGCATTGCCCCTTGTTATCTCATATATTTTACCCACACATAATTAATTACAACAAACCTTTTTCAAATGAATTTGGTGTCCAATGTATCTTAAATATTAACAATCTATAGATATATAAAAATAAGTGGCGACAGGGAGTAGGCATGTCGCTGGCTTGATGCTGAAAAAGTGTCTTTCCTACTAGCAGCTGTAGTGTCACTGGTCAGGAGAAGGGCTTGGGAAGGGCAGCTGGGTTGTGTGAGGAAAACGGCATGACTTCCGTGTGACCCTAGCGGCCCTTCTGCATGACTCACGAGTGCCCCGTCAAAAAACTGTTGCGCACCGGTCGACCACTGGAGGGACGCTGGCCCCCGAGTGCTCATTGCTAACTGGGGTGTCATGGGTCAAAGCACGCTGGCACAAAAGGATCTGGTAAGAGACAACTGAACTTGTCTCTCTGAATCGAAAGACATACAGTTTACAATGTGCCAGCACCTCTCCCGTATCCTATCTGTTTATTGCCACACTACCTCCTCAGGACACTTTAAGTTTAGAGTTACAGCTAGAGGGGGAACATCTTCAGAAGCAACCAGGAATCTCTCAAAAACTAATATTTGTCTTGTCTTTCCCGTTTCCTCTGTAAACAAAGTTAGGCTGGTGGCAGTTACCTCAGTGGCCACCATTTTGTCTGCCTTAAATTGCTTTTTGTATCAACACCCCCTTGGAGATGCTGAGTGAGTGCTGACAGCAGTGAATTAAGGGCCTTCATATAGTGCTGTTTTTCAGCTATGACTCAGAGCTGCTGTGGGCCTTCCACCATGCATCATCATCATTGATGTCCTGCATGTCTGTCTGCTTGTCTCTATGATTCTGAGGTAACACTTTACTCTGACTTTCCCTTATACCTGTGTAATTACATAGCTCTAGTAACAACCTTGTATAAGCATATTAATACTCATCAATACACATTATGTTAACTAAGGGTCTAATGGCTCGGTGGTCACAGTTCGGTTTCGGTACAGTGGGAAAATGAAATGCCAACAGTTACTGTAGTTAATTTGTGTTAATTTAAGATTTGTTTTTTTGTTGCTGTTCCTGATTCCAAATAAGATCATGAGTCATATAATGCCTGATGAGAAGACAATCAGGAAAACCTACACTTTTTATTTTCTTAAATGAAAAAACATGATTTCTCATCCACAACAACACTAAAGTAAAGTGTAATATGCGTGTGAAATCAATATGTAAACATGGCTCAGACATGCTTTGACATGTTCTTTTTTTATATATCTGCTCGTTTGACTCTCACAGTACTTCTCATTTCCCACTCCAGGGTAGTGTGATGGCCTGTCACTGTTAAATAGCTCTCTGGAGCCCTGGAGATCCATCCATCTGGAGTAAGCGCAACACAGCGTACATTGGCCAATTCATTGACAACTTCGGCCTTAGCGTGCTTATGTAGAGCTTATACCTGTTTGCTAAAATGGGTGCGAGAGGGCGGCGTTCATAAAGTGGCTTGAGCAATTTCATGAGGTGCTGAAACCCCATATTCTTCTTGTGTTGTTGTTTTTCCTGCGTGTCTGTCTTGCTCCAGTCGTAGGAATACTGGCGTGGTCAGTGTAAATGTTTCAACATGGCTTCCACTAGTTACCACAGCCACAAAGTAAGAATTGACTGTAATCGTACAAATTCATTAAAAAACAAACATTTGCTTTTTGGTTAATTTAAGATTAAGCATGAGGTTTGTGTGATGGTTAAGGTTAGGGTTATGTTTTAAATTACATTTTAAGAAGATAAATTGTAGAAATAGGTGGGGTTTATGACTTTGTGCCTGTGGTAACTAGTGACAACCAGTGTAGGCAACCAGTGCATTTTTTTATTTAACCCTTGTTTAAATAGCCAAGTCAGTTGAGAACAAATTCTTATTTACAACAACGCTGGGCCAATTTTGCACCGCCCTATTGGACTCCCAATCACGGCCGCATGTGATGCAGCCTGGATTCAAACCAGGGACTGCAGTGACTCAGGAGCCCTATACTCGTTGAGCAGTGGCAACATACTCTTTCTGTCCATCGCCGTTATAATCTACTGGGAAGCCAAAATGCAAACTGGGGATTTAAACTATGATGGAGAATCCGCCTGGACGGTTACAGAACTATCTTAAAAGGACCGTTTGAAACGCGACAAATAGGACTAGAATTTGGATTACAAGGTGTGCATAGGCTCTTGTTTTTTTCACGGAATAGCCTGAAATGTTTTTTTTTTCACCTCGGATTTACTCAACAGGCACACAACACAGTGTAGGCATAGGCTATAGACCTAGTGTTTTTATTTTTTTTATGTATTTATTTGGGTTCACAGTGCAGACCGAACGAGGTCCCCGTACCAAACGGTTTGGTAGAAATACCAGTACTCTTACACACCTATTGATAGGTATAAGGTTAACTTAAGGTGAGTGATTACCAATTCAGATACATAGGACTATTGACAAGTGAATTACATTTTGAGATATTTAACACAGTATTCCATTCTTAAAAGAATTATCCACCCAAAACCACTCATTCCTGATTTACAGTGTTAAATAACAAAAAAAATTGTGAACATATGTTTAATTTCATAGAGTAACGATCCTGGGTTTATAAGCGCGGAAATCGACTCTGCCGCAATAGCATGCTTGATAATAAGGTGGGTAGCAACGTGAAAATCATTGCGGAAATCTGTTGCAGGCAAAGTTGACTACAAAGCCCACAATGCCACGCTCTCTCTCTCTCTGGGCTGAATAGGTAGCTAGCTAGTAAACATAGCTACACACAATAATACCAAATTCAATATCAGCATGTGAAGTAGCTATCTAGCTCTAAAATCGCCTAAAAAAACTACACTCTAAATGTATGATTCTACCATCTCACCATGTTCAACCTGCAGATCGTCTGCCACGCAAAGTGGAGTCTCTGCCGTTGCCAACAGACACACACACACACACACACGGGGCGAGCGGGGAAAGGAACAAATCGTGTTGCGCGATGGAAAAACTGAGTTGAATAATTTGGTCCACTGTTTAGTTTGAGCACATCTAAGCAAAATACAGCACCCGTCAAAAGTTTGGACAAAGCTACTCATTCAAGGGTTTTTCTTTATTTTTACTATTTTCTACATTGTAGAACTATGAAATAGCACATATGGAATCATGTTGTAACCAAAAAAGTGTTGAACTAATAAAAATATTTGTTATATTTTCAAAGTAGCCACCCATTGCCTTGATGACAGCTTTGCACACTCTTGGCACTCTCAACCATTTTCTTGAGGAATGCTTTTCCAACAGTCTTGAAGGATTTCCCACATACGCTGAGCACTTGTTGGCTTATTTTCCTTCACTCTGTGGTCCAACTCATCCCAAACCATCTCAATTGGGTTGAGAATTGGTGATTGTGGAGGCCAGGTCATTTGATGCAGCACTCCATCAATCTCCTTCTTGGTCAAATAGCCCTTAGACAGCCTGGAGGTGTGTTTTGGGTCATTGTTCTGTTGAAAAACAAATGATCGTCCCACTAAGCGCATACCAGATGGGATGGCATATCACTGAAGAATGCAGTCATACCATCATACCAAAGTACATATTTCCACCGGTCTAATGTCCATTGCTTGTGTTTCTTGGCCCAATCAAGTCTTTTCTTCTTATTGGTGACCATTAGTCGTGGTTTCTTCGCAGCAATTTGACCATAAAGGCCTGATTCACGCAGTATCCTCTGAAAAGTTGATGTGCAGATGTGTTTGTTACTTGAACTCTGTGAAGAATTTATTTGGGCTGCAATCTGATGTGCAGTTAACTCAAATTAACTTATTCTCTGCAGCAGAGGTAACTCTGGATCTTCCTTTCCTATGGTGGTCCTTATGAGAACCAGTTTCATCATAGCACTTGATGGTTTTTGCAACTGCACTTGAAGAAACTTTCAAAGTTCTTGAAATGTTCTGCATTGACTGACCTTCATGTCTTATAATGTAATGATGGACTGTTGTTTATCTTTTCTTATTTGAGCTGTTCTTGCCATAATATGGACTTGGTCTTTTACCAAATAGGGCTATCTTCTGTATACCAACCCTACCTTGTCCAAACACAACTGATTTGCTCAGATGCATTAAAAATGAAAGAAATTCAACATATTAACTTTTAACAAGTCACACCTGTTAATTGAAATATATTCCAGGTGACTACCTCATGAAGCTGGTTGAGAGAATGCCAAGAGTGTGCAATGCTGTCATCAAGGCAAAGGGTGGCTACTTTGAAGAATCTAAAATGTATTTTGATTTGTTAACTTTTTTTGTTTCTACATGATTCCATATGTTATATTTCATAGTTTTGATGTCTTCACTATTATTCTACAATGTTGAGAATAGTAAAAATGAAGAAAAACCCTGGAATGAGTAGATGTGTCCAAACCTTTGACTGGCACTGTATATACTTTGTCACCACGATATAGACGGATGGATGTGTTCTAGACAAGTATGCCCATACCAACTGTATGCTGATTTGGAGATCTGGAGTGAAGGTACTTGTTTTAAAAGCATTATGAAATAACAAACTCTATCCCATAATGAGAACCTTGTCGTGATTACACAGATAGACCACTAGGAAGTTAAATCATGGTGAAAATTGTTATTTTACCCACTCATAGAACAAAGACTTCCACTTAATTGACAAGAGTTTCATTTCTAGTGTGGATTATCGCTTTAAACTCTTACAATTTTCTTCTCCTATTTTTCCCTTAATGTTACAAAAGACACTAGAATGTGGGTTTCTACCTAGAGGTGGGAAACACTGCAGGCGTTCTAAAGGTTATGCACCTCTGTTCCCCACATCTCTGGTAAATGTATAAAGGTATGTATTGCTTGAATGAAACACAGTAAGTCAGGACTTCACCTTTTCATACATTGAATGTCTATAAGGAGGCTTGTGTTTACAGGTTAGAGGGCTTTCAAATGTTCTTATAATAGGCAGAATAATTTATAATCGTAAACTCCACACGTATGTGTTGAGCTGAGCACTGGAAAAGTGCGCCAAAATAAATATAATGCATTTTGGGTTCAATGTGCGGCATCTCTGCATTATGTCACAGGCTGGCTCATAGCCTGTGGCAAAAATGAAGGGACAAGAACAACAGGTATAGGCCAATCAAAAAGGTTCGTTATTGTAAACCAAAACTATTAACTTTAAACAAAGAAATAGGAATGAGGTGTATGTAAAGTGCAGGGATGCGTAAATCTGTGTGTGTGAATGACTGAGTGAAAACTATGCAAAACTACAAAGGAACAAACAAAATAGGATCATACCTGGAGGAGCAGAGAGAGAGAGAGAGTGATTAGTGAAACAGCAGTTTAAATACCCTGAGCCCAGGTGACTCCAACTAACGACCCTCCTCTGCCTGCAGGAGGAACCGTCCCTGCACTGCAGAGGAGGCCGTGACACCCCCCTCCTTAAAATGAGGGTCCCACCCTCAACCCAAATTTCGGACCAACATATTCAAAACAATCCAACAACAAAAAAAGGATACAAGTCCCGGCTCCTAGTAGTGGCCCCGTGTCCCCCAACTGACTGTCCGCCCCTCAAACTCAGCAGCCCTGGTACCTGGGGAGCAATTTAAGAGGAAAGAGGCGCAGACAGCCCGTAGGGGTCAGCAGAGAGAAGATACAAACTAGGTTAAAGGTGCACAGGACAGAGCATCAGCAATGATATTATCCTTACCACTAATATGTCTAATATCAAGGTTGAATGGTTGCAAGAACAAAGCCCAATGCATCAGGTGCTGGTTGGGATTTTGCAGGGACCTCAGAAAAATAAGTGGGTTGTGGTCAGTGAACACAGTTAAAGGGGTCAAACCAGAACCAACATAAACCTCGAAGTGCTGTAAAGCCCAAATGAGACCTAAAACCTCCTTTTCAATTACAGCATAGTTTTGCTGATACTTATTACATTTCTGGGAGAAGAAACTGACTGGACACTCAACATTGTTATCATTCTCCTGGAGAAGCACAGCCCCAGCACCGATTTGACTGGCGTCTACCTACAATTTGAAAGGTTTCACGAAATTTGGTGCTGCCAACACGTGTCAAACACAAAAGAGACTTAATTGCATCAAATGCCTCTTAACACTGGGTGGACCAGATCAATTCAGCCTTGGCCTTCAACAGATTTGTCAGTGGGGACACTACTACCAAAAAGTTTTTACAGAAATCACGGTAGTCCCCCGCCATTCCCAGGAAGTGTATCAGTTTTCTTTGTGGAGGACTGTGGGAACTGCTTCACAGCCTGGACCTTGGCTTCCATGGGACAGACAAAACCCTGACCAACGACCTTGCCTAGGTATGTGACTGTAGCTTTGGCAAACTCACATTTTGCCAAATGAATAGTCAACCTGGCCCACACCAGTCTTTCAAACAGGGCTTGCACTCTACAAACATGCTCCTCCCACGAGTCGGAGTAGACGACCACGTCGTCCAAATACACGGCAAACCCTTCCAGACCTGAGACCACCCGATTCATTAGCCTCTGGAAGGTGGCTGGAGCATTCCGCAAGCCGAAAGGCATCACTGTATAAGAGAACAAACCAGATGGAGTTATAAAGGCAGCAATCTCACAAGCTCTTTTGGTAAGGGGTATTTGTCAATATCCCTTTAAAAGATTACATTTGCTAACATACTTTGCTGACTCAACTTGATCAATACAGTCCTCCATCCTAGGAAGAGGGTAAAGGTCTGCTTTGGTAACATTGTTAACGTTTCTATAATCAGTGCAAGGTCTGAAAGTGGAATCAGACTTTTTGACCAAAAGACAGGGTGAAGCCTGTGAAGAACAACATGGCTCTGCAATAGCATTGTCCAACATATACTGCACCTCTGTTTCCAATTGCAGTGTCTTCTCCTCAGATACAGATAAAATCTCTGTTTGATAGGCTTAGCATCTCCGATGTCTATATCATGCTCAATTAAGTGGGTTTGTGATAGAGTGTCAGAAAACAAAACAGGGTCGTTTCTAATAAGAGCTACCAATTCATCACGTTTCTCAGATTCTAAATGATCTACCAAAACCCCAAGGTTTTGCAAAGTCTGGGAGTTTTTCAACCGACCTTGTAAGACCTCATCCGAAACTCTAACTTCCTCTCTTCTCTTCTCCCCCCTCCACCAAATTAAAGCCACAAGATGCAGTGACTGGAGCAGCAGTCAACGCTGACCTCACCACTGGAGTGCCTTCAACTTTGCTTAGATCACGGGAGTGATAACATTTTAATAGGTTCACATGGCATAATTTAGAGGACTTCCTATGACCAGGGGTTTCAATAAGATACAGTATGTGTTATGGCTTCACACCCCCTGCTATATTGTGGATAAAGAGTTACCTGTTTTTCAGGTACACAGATGGTGTTCTTTAATGGAAACCCCTCCAACAAAATCCAGGTAGAATCAGGAATTCCCCAGGGCAGCTGTCTAGGCTGCATAACTTTTTGTATCTTTACTAATGACATGCCACTGGCTTTGAGTAACTACAATCATTGTATTTTGGACAAATCATTCACTAAACCCTAAACCTCAACTAAATATTCTCATGAAAAATGTGGTAATTGTGCAAGTTGGATTGTAAACCCTGGATTGTAAAACTGTCATGGTCAAAACATATTGATACAACAGTAGCTAGGATGGGGAGAAGTCTGTCCATAATAATGTGTTTCTCTGCATTCTTAACAG
The DNA here is from genome assembly GCF_002021735.2 of Oncorhynchus kisutch. Taxonomy (NCBI): domain Eukaryota; kingdom Metazoa; phylum Chordata; class Actinopteri; order Salmoniformes; family Salmonidae; genus Oncorhynchus; species Oncorhynchus kisutch. Next base: position 6,661,551 of record NC_034194.2, read on the forward strand.
CACTATAAACAAGGCAGGTCCTACAGGTCCTAGTTTTGTCGCACCTGGACTACTGTTCAGTTCTCTGGTCAGGTTCCACAATGGAAAATGAGGAAAATTGCAATTGGCTCAGAACAGGGCAGCACGGCTTGCCATTGGATTTACAAAGAGAGCTAACATTAATAATATGTCAATCTCTCATAACTCAAAGTAGAGGAGAGATTGATTTCATTACTACTTGTATTTGTGAGAGCTATTGACATGTTGAAGCTGTCTGTTTGAACTACTGGCACAGCTCGGACACCCATGCATACCCCACAAGACACACCACCAGAGGTCTCTTCACGGTCCCCATGTCCAAAACAGACTATGGGAGGCGCACAGTACTACATAGAGCCATGACTACATGGAAATCTATTCCACATCAAGTAACTCATGCAAGCTGTAAAATTAAATTAAAAAGACACTTTGTGGTATAGGGAGGACTGTGAAGCAACACAAACATAGGCACAGACACATTCCTACAAACACACGATAACATACGCATTATACACACGCGTACACATGGATTTTGTGTTGTGGATATGTGGTAGTAGAGTAGGGACCTGAGGGCACACACTTAATACAGTGCCTTGCGAAAGTATTCGGCCCCCTTGAACTTTGCGACCTTTTGCCACATTTCAGGCTTCAAACATAAAGATATAAAACTGTATTTTTTTGTGAAGAATCAACAACAAGTGGGACAAAATCATAAAGTGGAACGACATTTATTGGATATTTCAAACTTTTTTAACAAATCAAAAACTGAAAAATTGGGCATGCAAAATTATTCAGCCCCCTTAAGTTAATACTTTGTAGCGCCACCTTTTGCTGCGATTACAGCTGTAAGTCGCTTGGGGTATGTCTCTATCAGTTTTGCACATCGAGAGACTGAAATTTTTTCCCATTCCTCCTTGCAAAACAGCTCGAGCTCAGTGAGGTTGGATGGAGAGCATTTGTGAACAGCAGTTTTCAGTTCTTTCCACAGATTCTCGATTGGATTCAGGTCTGGACTTTGACTTGGCCATTCTAACACCTGGATATGTTTATTTTTGAACCATTCCATTGTAGATTTTGCTTTATGTTTTGGATCATTGTCTTGTTGGAAGACAAATCTCCATCCCAGTCTCAGGTCTTTTGCAGACTCCATCAGGTTTTCTTCCAGAATGGTCCTGTATTTGGCTCCATCCATCTTCCCATCAATTTTAACCATCTTCCCTGTCCCTGCTGAAGAAAAGCAGGCCCAAACCATGATGCTGCCACCACCATGTTTGACAGTGGGGATGGTGTGTTCAGTGTGATGAGCTGTGTTGCTTTTACGCCAAACATAACGTTTTGCATTGTTGCCAAAAAGTTCATCTGACCAGAGCACCTTCTTCCACATGTTTGGTGTGTCTCCCAGGTGGCTTGTGGCAAACTTTAAACGACACTTTTTATGGATATCTTTAAGAAATGGCTTTCTTCTTGCCACTCTTCCATAAAGGCCAGATTTGTGCAATATACGACTGATTGTTGTCCTATGGACAGAGTCTCCCACCTCAGCTGTAGATCACTGCAGTTCATCCAGAGTGATCATGGGCCTCTTGGCTGCATCTCTGATCAGTCTTCTCCTTGTATGAGCTGAAAGTTTAGCGGGACGGCCAGGTCTTGGTAGATTTGCATTGGTCTGATACTCCTTCCATTTCAATATTATCGCTTGCACAGTGCTCCTTGGGATGTTTAAAGCTTGGGAAATCTTTTTGTATCCAAATCCGGCTTTAAACTTCTTCACAACAGTATCTCGGACCTGCCTGGTGTGTTCCTTGTTCTTCATGATGCTCTCTGCGCTTTTAACGGACCTCTGAGACTATCACAGTGCAGGTGCATTTATACGGAGACTTGATTACACACAGGTGGATTGTATTTATCATCATTAGTCATTTAGGTCAACATTGGATCATTCAGAGATCCTCACTGAACTTCTGGAGAGAGTTTGCTGCACTGAAAGTAAAGGGGCTGAATAATTTTGCACGCCCAATTTTTCAGTTTTTATTTGTTAAAAAAGTTTGAAATATCCAATAAATGTCGTTCCACTTCATGATTGTGTCCCACTTGTTGTTGATTCTTCACAAAAAAATACAGTTTTATATCTTCATGTTTGAAGCCTGAAATGTGGCAAAAGGTCGCAAAGTTCAAGGGGGGCGAATACTTTCGCAAGGCACTGTATGTTGTATTATAATGTTTAAAAAAATGTATAACTGCCTTAATTTTGCTGGACACCAGGATGAAGGCAGCAGCTAATGGGAATCCATAATAAATACAAATACAAAAACATTATGTAGCTTTAATAATAGAGACTTATTCAGGTGTACAAACCCAACTGAATAAACAATACACTTTTTTATTTTCTTTAAAAAGAAGACTTGGAAATTAATCTGATCAGTACTGCAAAAAACACATGGTTTCCACATGTTATTTAGAGTATAGAGATGAGCTGAGCTATGTGTGTGATGCAACGAAATAAAAAGCATTTTGATATCAATGTGATTGCATGTCTGCAATACTGCAGCTATGTGATATGTCATTGCAGATCTCCTGCTGTACAAATGTGATTGTTTGAGTCCCTCCTGTACACTACATGACCAAAAGTATGTGGACACCTGCTCGTCAAACATCTCATTCTAAAATCATGGGCATTAATATGGAGTTGGTCCCCCCTTTGATGCTATAACAGCCTCTACTCTTCTGTATGGACCTGGCTTTGTGCACGGATTCATTGTCATGCTGAAACAGGAAAGGGCCTTCCCCAAACTATTGCCACAAAGTTGAAAGCCAGGAATGGTCTAGGATGTAATTGCATTCTGTAGCATTAAGATTTCCCTTCACTGGAACTAAGGGGCCTAGCACGAAAAATAACTCAGACCATCATGCTTCCTCCACCAAACTTTACAGTTGGCACTATGCATTGGGGCAGGTAGCATTTTCCTGGAATCTACCAAACCCAGATCCGTCAGTCGGACTGCCAGGTGGTGAAGCGTGATTCATCACTCCAGTGAACGTGTTTCCACTGCTCCAGAGTCCAATGGCAGCGAGCTTTACACCACTCCAGCCAACGCTTAACATTGCGTATGGTGATCTTAGGCTTGTGTGTGGTTGCTCAGCCATAGAAACCCATTTCATGAAGCACCAGATTAACAGTTATTGTGCTGACGTTGCTTCCAGAGACAGTTTAGAACTCGGTAGTGAGTGTTGCAACCGATGACAGACGATTTTTTATGGGCAATGCACTCAGCTGTCCCGTTGGGTCTTGCCTATGCCGTTCGGCAATCGCTCATTCATATATTTTCATGTACATATTCTTATTAATTCCTTTACACTTGTGTGTATAAGGTAGTTGTGAAATTGATAAGTTAGATTACATGTTAGATATTACTGCATTGTCAGAACTAGTTGCACAAGCATTTCGCTACACTCGCATTAACATCTGCTAACCATGTGTATGTGACAAATAAAATTGTATTTATGTGAGTTGTGTGGCCTACCACTTCACGTCTGAGCCGATGTTGCTCCTAGATGTTTCCTCTTCACAATAATAGCACTTAGAGTTGCCTGGAGCAGCTGTAACATTGCAGAAATTTGACGAACTGACTTGTTGGAAAGGGGTCATCCTATAACGGTGCCTTGTTGAATGTCACTGAGTTCTTCAGTAAGGGCATTCCACTGCCAATGTTTATGGAGAATGCATGGCTGTGTACTTGATCTTTTACACCTCTCAGCAACGGGTGTGGGTGAAATTGCCACATAGTTTTGTATAAATAGTGTATGTACAACTATTTTGATTACTGTTCAGGACTATTGTTATGTTCGTCATATACATAATAAGCGGACCAAGGCGCAGCGTGAGTAGAGTTCCACATATTTATTAAAGTGAACCTTCAAAAACAAAGAATAAACAAATGTGAAGTTCGTAGTGCACATAGCACTAAAACAAAACAGTATCCTACAAACACAAGTGGGAAAAGGACCACAACGATCATCAGCTGCCTCCAATTGGGAACCATACTCACACCAACATAGAAATGCAAAACTAGAACACCCCCTAGTCATGCTCTGACCTATTGCACCATAGAGAACCCCAAGGTCAGGGCGTGACAGTACCCCCCCCACCCAAAGGTGCAAAACCTGAACCTGGATGGGGAGGGTTAGGGTGGGCAACTAGTGTCGGTAGTGGCTCCGGTGTTGGATGTAGCCCCCGCTCACACTGCGGATCTGACCCTGAAGCTGGGCTGAACGCTGAGCACCGGCGCAGAGGAAGGCTCCGGCCATGGAGTGGGACTGGACGCTGTGCCCGGACTGGGCACCGGTGCAGAGGAAGGAGCCAGCCATGGCACCGGCGCAGGAAGCTCCGGGCTATGGACCGCCGCTGGAAGCTCCGGACCGTGCGCCGGACCGTGGACTGTCACTGGAAGCTCTGGACTGTGAACCGTTGCTCGAGGTTCCGGGCTGTAGACCGTCGCTTGAGACTCTGGACTGTACACACTCACTGGTAGGCGAGTGCGGGGAGCCGGCACAGGACGTACCAGGCTGTGAAGGTGCACTGGAGGCCTGGTGCGTGGAGCCGGCATAGGTTTCACCAGACTGATGACACCCTCTTCAGGGCGAGTGCGAGAAACCGGCACAGGACGTACCGGGCTGGGAAGGCGCTCTTCAGGGAGAATGCGCTGCTGAATACACCTAACCAACATCTCTCTCCGATCTCCCTCCTCCAATAGCTCCATCGACTCTCTGACTCTCTCCTCGGCTCGAACGGCAGCCCCTTGTGGCCCTCCCCCAAAAAGAATCTTGGGGTTTCTGTGGCCGCGGACCCCAGTGTTGTCGCTGTCCTCCTTATACTCCTTTGCGACTCCAGCCAAGAAAGGGTCTCGCATCCACCCATTATTTCCTCCCATATCCAGCTCTCCTTTACCTCCATGGTACACTGCTTGGTCCTATAGTGATGAACGGACCAAGGCACAGCGTGAGTAGAGTTCCACATATATATTAAAGTGAACCTTCAAAAACAACAAAGAATAAACTAACGTGAAGTTCGTAGAGCACATAGCACTAAACCAAAATACAATATCCCAAAATACAATATCCCACAAACGCAGGTGGGAATAGGACCACACTAAGTATGATCCCCAATTAGAGGCAAAGATCATCAGCTGCCTCCAATTAGGATCCATAGTCACACCAACATAGAAATTCAAGACTAGAACACCCCCTAGTCACGCTCTGACCTATTGCACCATAGAGAGCCCCAAGGGCTCTCTATGGTCAGGGCGTGACAACTATATTAGGCATTTTCTGAGTTAACCATACAAATGGCCAGTGTGGCACATTTTGTTCCTTTTCTAAACATAGGTCTATAATAGAGAACCACTACTCTGCTTTTCGAAATCTAATTGGCCACAGATGCTTGTTATGTCACAAAGGCAATGGAAAATGCATTAGAGACAAAAAAGCCAGCAATGTCCCTCAACCCTTAAAACAAAAGCTGTTTAAGGATTGCGGTTGTACCCAACAAAGGATGTCACCATAGTTTTCCCGTTTTTCCAGTTCTCACAAATGAGTTACCATCATGTGTGGAAAAAAGAACGATATAAAGAACGATCATTAGACTGAAACCATGTGCTCTTGAACAACCATCTGTAAGATTTGGTTTATAAGAATCCAATTTGTTCTCTAGGACAACACTTTAGTGTTGATTGTCTTCTCAAGTTCCAGGAGGCTCTCTGCAAAAGAGTCCCTCAAAGAGGCGTGATCCTGCTTCCATTTTCTATTTGTTATTCTCTCTCTCTCTCCGTCTCGCTCTCAGAATAAGCAAACGCTATCTCTATTACATTTGACAACTTATTTCTTCCTGGGACATCTTTGGCAATAAGGGAAATATATAATCCACCGTCTGCCTATGGTGCTGTTCCACCTCCAGAAGCTCCTCTCAGTGGATTACCTCCAAAGAACATTCCTACACATCAGGACCACATCAAATGTCTTCATCTGTCGAGCTGAGAGGTTGAATTATTTCCCTTGGCTTACAATGGGCCCACTAGTTGTGGCTAGAATCAGCTGCTACAGTATGAGTGTCTAGGGTGAACTATCCGATGGTGTGATTGTGCCTGACAGGGAGGAACGAAGAGTGACATATTTAACTCAAGATAGCAGGAATTCCTGTGGTAGAAATAATTAAGAAACAGTGGATATTATGGAGGAGGAGCTATGCTGTGTCTATGCAAACAGTCTATTGTTTGCTGACCTGTTAAAACCATACATCTCGATCATTGCAATGACTTATCCGGTTGCGTTTTGCATTGTGGCCCTGTGAGAGAATCCTCTATTGTTTATTTTATATCTGAAGCAATTTGGCCCATTAGCTTGATGTTTGAAACACTGAGCCATGTGCATTCACGCTTGAGCCCATTGTATGGAACTGTAGCAATTTGATTGTTGATAATGGGGAGTGTGCAAATGAGCTCATAATTGTGCAGGAGGAAACATTTATGGAAGACTCTAAGGTTAATTGACACTGTTATATGATGCATTGTTATTACAGTTGTAACATATTCTTACTCTGTTGGTTTATTGTGAGAGCAACTTTAGTTTATATATTCAAAGCATGCATACTGTAAATGTTCACATATGTTTTTTTTCACCTTGCCTCTCTTTCCCTGCTATGGTTGCAACCAACCCATCAAGAGCTGCATGGTGCTTGCATGTTGCTTGCATTACAGACTTAGATTTTATGTAATGCCATTTTTTCTTAATAAGGAGGGAATTATTCAAAGTAAGTCAATCAAAATGTTTTTTCAGCGTGAAGTGAAACAATATATTTGCTTTGCTATTTTGTTTAGTATTTTTTTCCGCTTTCCACTAGACACTTAGTGACATGGCTTTATTAATTGTAACAATTGGTCACTGTCAACGGAGACTTTTCACAGCTTGTTGCTGTCTCCAAGAGTATATTGGCACCCAGCAAACCCAGAACATTTCCCAGAACATTTGCTAAGATCCCCAATAAGTTCTAGTTAGGGTTATTTCTAAAATTAGCATGATAACATCCCACAAACGTAAAAAGAATGTTTTTGATAACATTTATTTTTAAATATTTTAAATGAAATATCCTTGGAATGTTCTTCTAACATTCACTAAAATGTTGTGCACAACATCTGTCACAACCACCACAGAACATTCTCCAAACGTCCTCATTAGGTTTCTTGTAATAACACAATGTACCAGTAAGGTTTTTCCCACCAAACCAAAATTGTTTCTGTGAAAGTTCCCCAAAACATTTGTTAGATCGCAGCAAATGTTCTCATAACACAATACAATGTTTATTTTAAGGTGGAAAAAAGAAATCACCTCATGTTACAAGAACGTTCCCAGAACACGTTTATGTTCTTTAAAAGTTCCGAACACATTAATTTAGATTTTGTTAACATTGTGGGGATATGACAAGAGATAGGCTCCCAAAACACTAAAACTGCTGACATTCAGATAATGTTTGTATCCGGGTGCACAGAACATTCCTTTGTTGTTGCAATAAGGTTGACAGACAGCCTTTGTGAATTATGTAAAGGCTCCCAGGATATTTCATTAGGTTGCGGGAACCGTGCACAGTAGATACATAAAACAAAATATGCTCAGTTGTGATGGCATTAATACAATGTTTAAGATAGGTTGCACATGACCTTCCCTTTGTGTTGCAAGAATATTGGTGCTGGTTTAAATTACTTTCAGCTTTTAAAACAATACAAATATATAAAGTTTCAAAAAGTCCAGCATTGCAATTACATTGAACATTACACAGGGCTGTGAATAGTGTAGCTTGTCCCTGAGCTGGCGGATGAATGGTTCTTGGCTCTTCCTGCTGGAGGTACTGCATGTTGGTTCCAAACTGAAAAGTAACAACAAAGAAAGTTAGCAGATATGTTAGGAAATGCCTTTGTTCTACATTATGGATAAGGGCTTTTCTGTGCTGTGCCAAAAACTAAATGGGAAGATGGGGAAACTCCATTCAATTAATATTATTATATTCTTCTATCATTGACAAATGTCATGACGTGACTATGAGACATTGCTGTATCTAGGGGAATTTGAATTTAGCAAAGTTTTAGCTAGCTAGAAATTGCTGTGAAATCACCAAAATTATTAAAAGTAACAATTGAGGTAGCTACAGTATGTAATCTAATTCAACACTTAACTACTACAAGGACATTACAATAAATAAAGTATAAATGAGTGGGCCATTTTATTTATAAAGTCTTCACATGATCAGCGTCTCATCAGCAACCCTAAAAAAGTACTTACATTTTTTTTATCCCCCTACGTAATAGTACAAATGTGTCAACAATCATTCATGATATTTGCTAAATAATTTTCTGAACCTTAACAATGATTCATATTTGTTCATATTTAAGTAACATTTACATTCAATTTGGGTTTGAAAACGTGTTCCAAGGTCAAATAAATTCCGCAAATGCAAATCACTGTATATGGAATATATATTTACTTAGAGCAAGAACTATTCTGGGTGCTGCAGTAAAAGTATTGTAGGGAATACTCAGTAGGGTCTGTAGAATGTATAAAAGGTGTCATTTCATGGGACTCTAAATAGTACAGTGTTGGTGGCCTTTTACTCCACCCATTCCATTGGCGGCCGAATCACATCACGTGTTCTTACTGTACTACAGAAAACCTGCTAACCAAACAACAGTGCTGAGCATGTTCTCTGAATTAATGGGAAATTACACAAAGTATTCAACGTTTCTTAGATTTTTTTCCCAGACCTCAAAAGTCTTCCTCTGATGTGATATGAACACAAAATCAAGTTGTGGTTTTCTATGAACATTGTTTTTTTTTTAAATGTGTAAACAAGAAGTAATTTGGGGAAATCGGAAATCTGGAAAAACAAAACCAAGAAATGCCACATTAAACGAACCCTTTCTAAAAATGACATATGGTTATAGATGATTTGTAACACATTTATGTAGTGTTTATGAAGGCATTATGAAGGCTTTATGAAGCATTATAAGTGGGAATATTCTTGATATATTCACAAAGGTTGCACAGAACATTCTCACAATGTTGAACAATGTTCCACAACATCCAACTAAGTCAGTTTTTATAAAGTTCATATCATATTTGTTTTTGTTTTAATATAATATTCCATTGATGTTCACTTAATATGCATTTCCCTTTTCTTGGAGGTCTTCAGAACATTTCAAGAACATTTTGAAAATGTTATATTTAAGTTTTACCCAACAATTCTCAGCATGCAAATGTGTAGCTCCATAAAGCAGATTGGAATACATCCACATTATGTTTCTCTCCAAATGTAACCTTTTCACGCGTGAGTACCAAATATCTCCAACGGTCACCCCAGTGTGTGGGTGATGTCAGAATGCACTCACTGTTCCAAAAGGTGATCGTTATGCAACAGGACAGTTAACCAGAGCTGCCCTCAAACCAAGACACGCTGCCTGATAATTATCTATAGGCTATGTTTCAACGTGTCAATTTCAAATTATTTGCTTGTCAAAATCAAGTAAAATGTTATTTGTCACATGCACCATATATAACAGGTATAGTAGATCTTACAGTGAAATTCCTACTTACAAGCCCTTAACCAACAATGCAGTTTTAACAAAATACAACAAAAAAATACTAAAAACTAATTAAAAAGCAGCAATAAATAACAGTAGCGGGGCTATATACAGGAGGTACCGGTACAGAGTCAATGTGTCAATGTGTGGGGGCACCGGTGTTGAAGTAATTGAGGTAATAATGTACATGCAGGTAGGGTTATTAAAGTGGCTATGCATAGATAATAACAGAGAGTAGCAGCAGTGTAGGGGTGGAGCAAAAAGTCTGGATGGGTAGCCATTTGATTAGCCCTTCAGGAGTCTTATGGCTTGTGGGTAGAAGCTGTTTAGAAGCTTCTTGAACCTCGACTTGGCGCTCCTGTACCGCTTGTACTGTGGTAGCAGAGAGAACAGTTTATGACTATGCTGGCTGGAGCCAATGACAATTTTTAGGGCCTTCCTCTGACACTGTCTGGTGTAGAGGTCCTGGATGGCAGGAAGCTTGACCCCAGTGATTACTGGGCCGTATGCACTACCCTCTGTAGTTCAAAACGGTTGGTGGCCGAGCAGTTGCCATACCAGGCAGTGATGCAAACCGTAAGCATGCTCTCGATGGTGCAGCTGTAAAACCGTTTGAGGATCTGAGGACCCATGCCAAATCTTTTCAGTCTCCTGAGGGGGAATAGGTTTTGTCATGTCCTCTTCGCGACTGTCTTGGTGTGTTTGGACCCTGACAGTTTGTTGGTGATGTGGACGCCAAGGAACTTGAAGCTCTCAACCTGCTCCACAACAGCCCCGTCGATGAGAATGGGGGCGTGCTCAGTCCAATTCACTGTGTGAATTGAGGTGTGTTCCGCCTTGTCATTAATTCATATAGAATTAGCCGATTTCACTGTATGTTTGAGGCTTTACTGAGTCGGACAAACTTCTCTCTTCAATGAGAGCCCAAGCACTTTCCTAGTGTTTTGCCAGATTTGCACAGTTGCACAAACTATTCCCTCTGGCACATTGTCTGACTGGAACACGCATTGCGGTCATTGTTTTCCTTACAAATAATAACTGTGTGCGTTCCTAAGTACTGGTGACAAATCATTCATTCCGATTCTTGCATAGATTGTAATGATGTGGGTAAAATACAGATTATGATGAGCTAACGCTAAGCTATTTGCCAGCTGCACTATATATATAAAAGTATGTGGACACCCCTTCAAATTAGTGGATTTGTCTATTTCTGCCACACCCGTTGCTGGCAGGTGTATAAAATCGAGCACACAGCCATGCAATCTCCATAAACCAAAATTGGCAGTAGAATGTCCTTACTGAAGAGCTCAGCACCATCATAGGATGCCACCTTTCCAACAAATGTCCATCAAATTTCTGCTCTGCTATAGTTTCCCCCAGTCAACTCTAAGTTCTGTTATTGAGAAGTGGAAACATCTAGGAGCAGCAACGGCTCAGCTGCAAAGTGGTAGGCCACACAAGCTCACAGAACGCGGCCGTCGAGTGTTGAAGAGCATAGCGCATAAATATAATCTGTCATTGATTGCAACCCTCGCTACCGAGTTCCAAACTGCCTCTGAAAGCAACGTCAGTACAAGAACTGTTAGTCGGGAGCTTGATGAAATGGGTTTCCATGGATGAGCAACCGCACACAAACCTAACATCACAATGCCAAGCGTTGGCTGGAGTGTGTAAAGCTCGCCGCCGTTGGACTCTGGAACAGTGGAAATGCGCTCTCTGGAGTGATGAATCACACTTTACCTTTCGGCAGTGCGAGAGATGCCAAATCTGGGTTTGGCAGATGCCACCAAACTTTACAGTTTGCAAAGTGTCCAACTGTAAAATTTGGTGGAGGAGGAATAATGGTCCATGACATTCTACACGATTCTGTGCTTCCAACTTTGTGGCAAGAGTTGGGGGAAGGCCCTTTCCTGTTTCATCATTACTATGCCCCCATTCACAAAGCGAGGTCCATACAGAAATGGTTTGTGGAGATCGGTGTGGAGGAACTTCTTAATATTATTTTTTTTATTTTTCCAAAAAGTACAACATACCTGCAGTGAAGCCACTCAACAACTACACCACACCAGTCATCCAACAGACTCCCATTCAGAGCGACATACAGAAGTGTCCGGGTTCAATATCCTGCTCAAGGGCATGTCGACAGATCTGCCAGAAGGCCAAAAACGGAGACCCGAACCCTCCAGTATCCCCCCACAGTTCCTCAGTAGCTGCCCCTCAACATTCCAAGACCCCTACCACAGTCCCCCCAATATTTTTTTTATTGAAAAAATAACAAATCAAATGAATTCCATTCCATTCCCTACCCCCAAGAACCCCCTAATGCACCAACAACCAATAACATTAACTAAAGAGAAAAAAGACAAAAGGAAAACAGAAAACAACCATGGAAATAACAAAGGACATCAAGGACAACTAAAAAAATAACAGCAAGACCAACTGTATATGTTTGAGTGCATGTCTGGCACTACAGTGCCTTGCGAAAGTATTCAGCCCCCTTGAACTTTGCGACCTTTTGCCACATTTCAGGCTTCAAACATAAAGATATAAAACTGTATTTTTTTGTGAAGAATCAACAACAAGTGGGACACAATCATGAAGTGGAACAACATTTATTGGATATTTCAAACTTTTTTAACAAATCAAAAACTGAAAAATTGGGCGTGCAAAATTATTCAACCCCTTTACTTTCAGTGCAGCAAACTCTCTCCAGAAGTTCAGTGAGGATCTCTGAATGATCCAATGTTGACCTAAATGACTAATGATGATAAATACAATCCACCTGTGTGTAATCAAGTCTGCGTATAAATGCACCTGCACTGTGATAGTCTCAGAGGTCCGTTAAAAGTGCAGAGAGCATCATGAAGAACAAGGAACACACCAGGCAGGTCCGAGATACTGTTGTGAAGAAGTTTAAAGCCGGATTTGGATACAAAAAGATTTCCCAAGCTTTAAACATCCCAAGGAGCACTGTGCAAGCGATAATATTGAAATGGAAGGAGTATCAGACCAATGCAAATCTACCAAGACCTGGCCGTCCCGCTAAACTTTCAGCTCATACAAGGAGAAGACTGATCAGAGATGCAGCCAAGAGGCCCATGATCACTCTGGATGAACTGCAGTGATCTACAGCTGAGGTGGGAGACTCTGTCCATAGGACAACAATCAGTCGTATATTGTACAAATCTGGCCTTTATGGAAGAGTGGCAAGAAGAAAGCCATTTCTTAAAGATATCCATAAAAAGTGTAGTTTAAAGTTTGCCACAAGCCACCTGGGAGACACACCAAACATGTGGAAGAAGGTGCTCTGGTCAGATGAACTTTTTGGCAACAATGCAAAACGTTATGTTTGGCGTAAAAGCAACACAGCTCATCACACTGAACACACCATCCCCACTGTCAAACATGGTGGTGGCAGCATCATGGTTTGGGCCTGCTTTTCTTCAGCAGGGACAGGGAAGATGGTTCAAATTGATGGGAAGATGGATGGAGCCAAATACAGGACCATTCTGGAAGAAAACCTGATGGAGTCTGCAAAAGACCTGAGACTGGGACGGAGATTTGTCTTCCAACAAGACAATGATCCAAAACATAAAGCAAAATCTACAATGGAATGGTTCAAAAATAAACATATCCAGGTGTTAGAATGGCCAAGTCAAAGTCCAGACCTGAATCCAATCGAGAATCTGTGGAAAGAACTGAAAACTGCTGTTCACAAATGCTCTCCATCCAACCTCACTGAGCTCGAGCTGTTTTGCAAGGAGGAATGGGAAAAAATTCCAGTCTCTCGATGTGCAAAACTGATAGAGACATACCCCAAGTGACTTACAGCTGTAATCGCAGCAAAAGGTGGCGCTACAAAGTATTAACTTAAGGGGGCTGAATAATTTTGCACGCCCAATTTTTCAGTTTTTGATTTGTTAAAAAAGTTTGAAATATCCAATAAATGTCGTTCCACTTTATGATTGTGTCCCACTTGTTGTTGATTCTTCACCAAAAAATATAGATTTATATCTTTATGTTTGAAGCCTGAAATGTGGCAAAAGGTCGCAAAGTTCAAGGGGGCCGAATACTTTCGCAAAGCACTGTATTTACATGTGTGTGTGTCTATGTATGTGTGTATTTGAATGAGAGTGTGTTTATATGCATGTGTACAAAGGAACTTGACTGGTCTGCACAGACCCTTGACCTCAACCCCATCGAACACCTTTGGGATAAATAGGAATGCCGAGTGATCCTAGATCAGAAGCCAGGCCTAATTGCCCAACATCAGTGCTGATCTCACTAATGCTCTTGTGGCTGAATGGAAGAAAATCCCAGCAGCAATGTTCCAACATCTAATGGAAAGCCTTCCCAGAAGAGTGGAGGCATGTGTAGCAGCATAGGGGGAACAAACTCCATAAAATTGCCAATGATTTTGGAATGAGATGTTCAACGAACAGGTGTCCACATACTTTTGGCCATGTAGTGTATGTGGCACCATGTTTGTTGACATTGTACAATGCATTCTAGGTGTCTCATAAATATCTATCACACTGAAGATGTGATAAAAAAAATGAGGTAAAGGGATGGTTCACTCATCTATCGAGGAGCAATTGATGGTAGACGACACACCCCCTTGAACGTGCATACTGCAACCTGACCAAACTCATCTGGTCTCCTCTTCTTTGGTTAACTTGAAAAAACAAATATGGCAGCACGCACAAACTACCTATCGTTAGATTGTTATCGATTTTTAAAAAGTGTTTTACTCAATTATTTTGGTGAGCACACCCTTGATGTGATGAATATTAAATAGTGGTTTCAGTCAGCTAAGAGTTAGCTAAATATGAATGCTTGTGTTACCTCAATCTTTCCTCAGTTAGCACTAAGACCAATGTACGGTACCTACATTTTCCGGTTTGGATGATCTTGCATGCTGTCACTACTTCTGTGAATGTCTGAACATTGCATCCAAAAATAAACTGGTCAAATACAGGACATGACGTTGTAAGGACTGGGTTTGCGCAAAATGTTTCTGTGAAAAAACAGTGGCCAGCTCAAATGTTGATTGTTGCATCAATTGTAACTGGACGTTCTAATCACAAAGATTTGAACACAAGCTGCAGAAACGATCACAGCCATGTGTTGGTACATCGTCAAAGGGTTAATGGCAATTTGCATTTGAGAACTGTATTGTAGGCCCACTACAAGTTGATGTAGACACAACACATTTTAATTGAATTCATTGGATATTTAAACAGCATTTAATCCTAAACATGTAACCATGTTTCTTTACACTTCATATGTTGACAAACTGCACATTATGTCATTCACAAGGCATGAGAACAGCAATTAATCCTACAAACTCAACCACATTTTTTACACTTTATATATTGACAATCTGTACATGTGGGGTTTAAACCTGCAATGTTTGTTTACCAAGCCAAGTATTTTATACTCTGCCCCACCAGGAAAGCTCTCTTAGAGCTTCTTTTTTCATTATATAGCCATGGCAGTATGGTCAATCAGGAATTCCATGCTTCCTTTTTAGCCTTCTTCGACATATCTAACCCAGGGATATACCAGTAACTGGGTTATTTTCCATCACTTCACCAATCCTCTTCATAAGCTGCTTTCTTCTAGGCCCACATTTACAAGGTATCCAAGAACATAAGTGCTCATCTAGGATCACTTTTTCTTTTCAGATCATGAAAAATAAGACGGGGGAACCATAGCAAGCGTCACAAGTAGTAATTATAATGGATGTGTTTTATTAAAAAGTTGAACAATCAAATCTTACACAATGTTGAATTTATTACAGTTAGTATAAAATCACATTTCATAAGACATTCAACACGTGATGAATAAAATAATAAAATACAGTGATACATGTACACAGCATATGCAGAGGAAGGGAACATTTGAATAACTCTGCAATTGTTCTGTGTCCTGATTGACCGTACTAGACAGGGGAAAAAACACAATAGCACATGTTATCCCCTGGTGGTGCTGAGTGTTGATGATCTGACCATAGAGTTGACCATTCACTCCAACATATTCTTTTACCACCAATTTTTTTTTTTTATTGACGGTCAGATATAATCTAACAAAAGACATCTTCATTTCATCCAGTTGTATAAACATTGTGTAGAAATTGACTGTTCAACCTTTTTTTTTTTAACACTCCTTGTAAATGAATTTCTACTTTGAGATTTGGGATATGGTCCTGCCTGTCTTGTTTTTATGTATTTTTTATTGAATGTTTAAAACATACAATATACTTGCAGAGAAGCCACTCAACAACTACATCACATTAGTCATCTGACAGATTCCCATCCAGAGTGACACGCAGAAGCAACCAGGGTCAACGCCCTGCTCAAGGGCACGTCGACAGATCTCCCACAAGGTAAAAAAAAACGGGGACCCAAACCAGCGATCTATCAGCCACTATTGCAAAAAAAAAAAAAGACATCAAGGACAACAAAAATCATAACAGCAAGGCCAACTGAATATGTTTGAGTGCATGTAAGGCACTATTTACCAGTGTGTGCATTTGAATGAGAGTGTATATGCATGTGTACAAACACTTGCACTGCATCAGCCTCAGGCAAACCGGCATTAGCTGGGAAAGCACTACCCCACAGTCTCATTCAAACTTACTTTTTGTTATGTTTTATTTAGACTATTCTTTTGTACTTTTATCTTTGACTGTCATTCTATCCCCCGCCCAGCAACTCCACTACCACTTGTCTCCACATCCCACCCCTCAGCTTCCCTAAGGCCATCCCACCTATCTCTGCTGGCCACCCTCTTCTGATTTCTACGCACCATATGCTGTTATTTTTAACATGCAATTTCAATCTATCTAATCAAATAGCATCCACAGATTGCGAGTTATAGATAAATACTTTTACTACGTGTATTAGTATATTATTAATTGACCTAACCCGGTCTCTCAAGATCTCCCAACAGTACTATTTCTAGGGTCAATTTTAGATCAATGTTCTGCATTTTCAGCCATTCCTGAACCTGAGACCAGAAACATGCTACCTGGGGATAATACCAAAATAAATGTTCTATGGATTCTGTATCCTCACAACAAAATCTGCAGAGCTTCGGTGATTGATTGCCACAAATATTCAACGTTTTGTTGGTGGCAAGAATTCTATATAGTAATTTTATCTTAAAAGCACAAAGTCTTGAATCTTGCATTGTTTTATATATAAACTTATACACCCTGTACCATAAAATCGGTACATCAAAAATCTCTTCCCAACTATTTTGCAATCTGTATGGCACAGCTGTCAACTTCCTGGTCCTCAAATGAAACTGGAATAATTTCCTATTTATGCTATTTTTATTTTTCCTGACAGTTTTGATCCTTTAAATTGTGCAGATAGTCCAGTTACAAATCAAATAAAAATTAAATAAAATTTTATTGGTCACATACACATTGTAAAAATCAAATAAAATCACATTTTAATGGTCACAAACACATGGTTAGCAGATGTTAATGCGAGTGTAGCGAAATACTTGTGCTTCTAGTTCCGACAATGCAGTAATATCAAACAGGTAATCTAACACATTCACAACAACTACCTTAAACACACAAATGTAAGGGATGAATAAGAATATGTACATACAGTTGAAGTCGGAAGTTTACATAAACCTGATAATAATAATACCTGTAAACTCATTTTTTCACAATTCCTGACATTTAAACCTAGTAAACATTTCCTCTGTTAGGTCAGTTAGGATCACCACTTTTGTAACGGCGTTCTTCTTTTGTCGAAAGAGAGTCGGACCGAAATGCAGCGTGGTGGTTACTCATGTCTTTAATGAAGAAAAGTGACGATACATGAATTAACTATAATAAATACAAAACAACAAACGGAACGTGAAACCTAATTACAGCCTATCTGGTGAACACTACACAGAGACAGGAACAATCACCCACGAAATACAAAGTGAAACTCAGGCTACCTAAATACGGTTCCCAATCAGAGGCAACGAGAATCACCTGACTCCAGATTGAGAACCGCCTCAGGCAGCCAAGCCTAACTAGACACACCCCTAAACAAGCAATCCCAAATCCTATAAAACCCCAATACGAAACCAAACACATAAACCCATGTCACACCCTGGCCTGACCAAAATATATAACGAAAACACAAAACACTATGACCAAGGCGTGACAACTTTATTTTAAGAATGTGAAATGTCAGAAAAATAGTAGAGAGAATAATTTATTTCAGCTTTTATTTCTTTCATTACATTCCCAGTGGGTCAGAAGTTTACATAAACACAATTAGTATTTGGTAGCATTGCCTTTAAGTTGTTTAACATGGGTCAAACGTTTTGGGTAGCCTTCCACAAGCTTCCCACAATAAGTTGGTTGAATCTTGGCCCATTCCTCCTGACAGAGCTGGTATAACTGAGTCAGAGTTGTAGACCTCCTTACTCGCACACGCTTTTAAAGTTCTGCCCACACATGTTCTATAGGATTGAGATCTGGGCATTGCGATGTCGACTCCAATACCTTAACTTTGTTGTCCTTAAGTAGTTTTGGCACAGCTATTGAAGTATGCTTGGGGTCATTGTCCATTTGGAAGACCCATTTGCGACCAAGCTTTAACTTCCTGACTGATGTTTTGAGATGTTGCTTCAATATATCCAAATAATTTCCTCCTCATGAAGCCATCTATTTTGTGAAGTGCACCAGTCCCTCCTGCAGCAAAGCACCCCCACAACATGATGCTGCCACCCCCGTGCTTCACGATTGCGATGGTGTTCTTTGGCTTGCAAGCCTCCCCCTATTTCCTCCAATCATAACGATGGTCATTATGGCCAAACAGTTCTATTTTTGTTTCATCAGACCAGAGGACATTTCTCAAAAAAAGTACTTTGTCCCCATGTGCAGCTGCAAACCGTAGTCTGGCTTTTTTTATGGCGTCTTTGGAGCAGTGGCTTCTTCCTTGCTGAGCGGCCTTTCAGGTTATATTACATGTTCTCCTGACAACGTGAAAGAGAGTGCGCTCCGTGTTTTTTTTGTTCTTTCTTGGAAACAGTTTATTCCGTCTTAAATTTGATCGATTATTTACATTTTAGGGTACCTGAAGTTGGATTAGAAATGTTGTTTGAAATGTTTGGACCAAGTTTATATGTAACTTATTATATCCTTTGTATGCGAGTTGGAACCGGTGTATTTCTGAATCATACGCGCCAAATAAACAGACATTTTTGGAACATAAAGAAGGATTTTATCGAACATAACGACCATTCATTGTGTAACTGAGACCTTCGGAATTACAAAAAGCGGAAGATCTTCAAAAGGTTTGGGGTGGCAGGGTAGCCTAGTGGTTAGAGTGTTGGACTTGTAACTGGAAGGTTGCAAGTTCAAACCCCCAAGCTGACATGGTACAAATCTGTCATTCTGCCCCTGAACAGGCAGTTAACCCACTGTTCCTAGGTTATCATTGAAAATAATAATTTGTTCTTAACTGACTTGCCTAGTTAAAAAAAGGTATTACATTGCTATTTCTGACTTTTGTTATGCATCTGTTTGTTCGGAAAATGGGTTTTCATGGTTTGTATGCGGGGCGCTGTCTTCAGATAATCGATAATGCTTTCGAAATAAAGCCTTTGATGATGTAAGACACTTGTATCGTCATGAATGTTTAATATTATGAAGTTAGTGTTTTAGAATTTCGCGCTCTGCAATTTACCGGATGTTGTCAAATCGATCCCATTAACGGGATTCTAGCCGTAGGGGATCCCTAAGAGGTGCGAGAGTAGCAAAATGCTTGTACTTCTAGCAGTGCAGTAATATCTAAAAATTCCCAAACAACTACCTTCTACAGGCAAATCTAAAGGGGTGTATGAGAATATGTAAATATAAATATATGGATGTACGATGGCCGAGCGGCATAGGCAAGGTGCAATAGATGGTATTAAAATACAGGTACATATGGGATGAGTAATGTAAGATATGTAAACATTATTACAGTGGCATTATTTAAAGAGGTATTGTATAAAGTGACTAGTGATCCATTTATTAAAGTGGCCAGTGATTGGGTCTCAATGTAGGCAGCAGACTCTCTGAGTTAGTGATTGCTGTTTAGCAGTGATGGAGTTGAGATAGAAGCTGTTTTTCAGTCTCGCGGCCTCAGTATTTATGCACCTGTACTGATCTCGCCTTCTGGATGGTAACAGTGTGAACAGACAGTGGGTCGGGTGGTTGTTGTCCTTGATGATCTTTTTGGCCTTCTTGTGATATTGAGTGCTGCAGGTGTCATGGAGGGCAGGTAGTTTTCCCCCAGTGATGCGTTGTGCAGACTGCACCACCCTCCGGAGAGCCTTGCGGTTGAAGGCGGTGCATTTGCCAGACCAGGCTGTGATACAGCCCGACAGGATGCTCTCGATTGTGCAACTGTAAAAGTTTGTCAGGGTTTTGGGTGACAAGCCAATGTCTTTAGCCTCCTGAAGTTGAAGAGGCGCTGTTGCGCCTTCTTCACCACACTATCTGTGTGGGTGGAAATTGATGATTGAGTTGGTGTCGTGCATTGCCACACAGTCGTGGGTGAACAGGGAGTGCAGGAGGGGGCTGAGCATGCACCCCTTGTGTGTTAATGGTCAGCGAAGTGGAGATGTTGTTTCCTACCTTCACCACCTGGGAGCGACCCGTCTGAAAGTCCAGGACCCAATTGCCCAGGTTAGTTTAAAACTCAGGGCCTCCAGCTTGATGATGAGCTTGGAGGGTACTATGGTGTTGAATGCTGAGCTGTAGTTAATGAATAGCATTCTTACATAGGTATTCCTCTTGTCCAGATGTGATAGGGCAGTGTGCAGTGTGATGGCGATTGCGTCGGCTGTGAACCTGTTGGGGCGGTTAACAAATTGAAGTGGGTCTAAGGTGACCGGTAAGGTGGAGGTGATATGATCCATGACAAGTCTCTCAAAGCACTTCATGGTGACAGAAATAAGTGCTACGAATGGTGGTCATTTAGTTCAGTTATCTTTTCCTTCTTGGGTACAGGAACAATGGTGGCCATCTTGAAGCATGTGGGGACAGCAGACTGAGATGGGGAGCGATTGTATATGCCCGTAAACACACCAGCCAGCTGGTCTGCGCATGCTCTGAGGACGCGGCTAGGGATGCCGTCTGGGCATACAGTATGTCTTCTGTCTGAGCAGTTTAATTACGACTCCACTTTGTCTCTGTACTGGCATTTTGGGTACAACATCAGTGGGTACAACATCTCCTGGCTGAAAGTGGAGGAGAGATTGACTTCATGAGAGGTTTTGACATGTTGAATGCACCAAGCTGTCTGTCTAAACTACTGGCATACAGCTCGGACGCCCATGCATACCCTACAAGATATACCACAAGAGGTCTCTTCACAGTCCCCAAGTCCAGAACAGACTATGGGAGGCATATAGTATTACACAGAGCCAGGCCTACATGGAACTCTATTCCACATCAAGTAGCTGACGCAAGCAGTACAATTTGATTTAAAAAACAAATAAAAAATACACAGGGACTGTGAAGCAACACAAACATTGTCACAGACACATGCATGCACACACACACGATAACATATGCAATATGCATACACGTGGATTTAGTACTGTAGATATGTGGTAGTGGTGTCGTAGGGGCCTGAGGGCACACAGTGTGTTGTGAAATCTGTGAATGTATTGTAATGTTTTAAATTGTATAAACTGCTTTAATTTTTGTTGTACCTCAGCGAGAGCAGATGTTGCTTTGGGGAGCCATAATAAATACAAATACAAATGCACATCCTTATAAATTCGCTCACCATGTCTGTGTACAGATCAATATTGAACATATCCCAGCCACAATAAATGCAGCCTCAGGATATATGGTTTCCGGTTTACATAGAGGTCCGTCTT
This sequence comes from Oncorhynchus kisutch, assembly GCF_002021735.2. Lineage (NCBI taxonomy): Eukaryota > Metazoa > Chordata > Actinopteri > Salmoniformes > Salmonidae > Oncorhynchus > Oncorhynchus kisutch. The sequence continues at coordinate 6,683,084 of NC_034194.2, forward strand.
GGTGTCTGCTTGAGGGGAAATGTACACAGCTGTGACGATAAATGACAAGAATTCTCTTGGGAGGTATGGCTGGCATTTGATTGTAAGTAATTCTAGGTCGGTGAGCAGAAGGACTTGAGTTCATGTATGTTGTTATGATTACACCATGAGTCATTAATCATAAACACCCCTCCCTTCCTCTTCCCAGAGGGGTGTTTATCTCTGTCGGCGCGATGCATAGAGAAGCCCCGTGGCTGAATTGATTCCAACAACATATCTAGAGAGAGACATGTTTCCGTGAAACAGAGAATGTTACAATCTCTGTCTCTCTGGAAAGCAACCCTTGCTTGAATTTCGTCTACCTTGTTGTCAAGAGACTGGACATTGGCGAGTAGCATAATCGGGAGCAGTGGGCGATGTGCATGTCTTACGGAGCCTGACCAGGAGGCCGCTCCATCTGCCGCTTCTGCAGCGCCGTTGTTTTGGGTTGGCTTCTGGGTGAAGGTGCAAACAGAGGATCTGCTCTGGGAAAGTCGTATTCCTGTCGTAAGGTTGGTAAGTTGATGTCGCTCTTATATCTAGTAGTTCTTCGCGGCTGTATGTAATAAGACTTAAGATTTCCTGGGGTAACAATGTAAGAAATAATTCATAAAAAAACTAAATACTGCATAGAAACCAAAGGACTCGAAGTGAGGCGACCATCTCTGTTGGCGCCAGTTCCCTACCTCCTCCCATTGCCACCGGCCTCCTCAATTTTGGGGGTAATGCTGTAATCAATTGCTTGTACTCTTGGATTGAGTAGACATTCCCATACAATTCTGATAACTCCATGAAACAACTAACTCTACCATTCCCATTTATAATATAATTTAAAAACAAAATACCCTTTTCAAACATCTTTCCAATAAATACAGGTATTTTATCAACCAGCATATTTTAATTCAGCCATAATATTTGCTGTAATATTTGTTCTATATTATCAGGGGGATTAAATTAAATGTGTAGCCAGCTCTGCAATGCTCGTTTGAAAAAGTGAGATACTTTGAAGAAAGTATCAATTTCAGTTAATTGAAAATGAGACATGGCAATCTGAACAAAGGCAAAAAAAAAGCTATTTTACCTTCTCTAGGGTAGGGGAATTTTGGATGAAAAGCGTGCCCAAATTAAACTGCCTTCTACTCAGGCCCAGAATATAGGATTTCGATAGAAAACACTCTAAAGTTTCCAAAACTGATAAAATAGTGTCTGTGAGTATAACAGAACTGCTTTGGCAGGCGAAAAACTGAGAAAAATCCATTCAGGAAGTACGATTTTTGTTGTTGTTGTAGTTGTCTATTCAATGCAATTACGGTATCCATTGATTTAGGACTCAAATTGCAGTTCCTATGCCTTCCACTAGATGTCAACAGTCTTTAGAAATTGTTTCAGGCTTGTATTCTGAAAAATGAGGGAGTAAGAGCAATCTGAATGAGTGGACCCTGCAGTGTCACAGCTTTTTCATGCGCGCGACCGAGATAGTGCCTTTCTTGTTTACTGTTTTATATTGACGACGCTATTGTCCGGTTGAAATATGACCGATTATTTAGGCAAAAAACAAGTCGAGGATTGAATATAAACATCGTTTGACAAGTTTCTATGAACTTTACAGATACATTTTGGATTTTTTGTCTGCCTGTTGTGACTGCGTTGGAGCCTGTGGATTACTGAAGAAAACGCGCAAACAAAACTGAGGTTTTCGGATATAAAGAGACTTTATCGAACAAAATGAACATTTATTGAATTTAATGAGTGCAACCATATGAAGTTCATCAAAGGTAAGTGATTAATTTTTCTATTTTTCTGATTTGTGTTACTCTTCTACTTGGCTGGTTACTGTTTGGAATGATTTGTCTGCTGGGCTACGTTCTCAAATAATCGTACGGTATACTTTCGGCGTAAAGCATTTTTTAAATCTGACACCGTGGTTGGACTTACAAGCACTTAATCTTTAAACCTATGTGAAATAGTTGTATCTTTTCTGGATTTTTATAATGAGTATTTCTGTATTTTAATTTGACGCTCTGCAATCTCACTGGATGTTGGCCAGGTGGGACGCTAGCGTCCCACATACCCTAGAGAGGTTAAACAATGGATGCGCTTTTCTTTTTCATTTACGGTTCAAGTAAAACTTTTGAATAAGTTAAGATTTTAGAGAGAGGTTTAGTGCTTTTATAGTTAAAGAAACTTCTTCTTAACCTTTCTACGGAACCCCTCGACAACATTCCGCTGAAAAGGCAGCGCACGAAAAAACATGATTATGTTAGGTCATAGCCAAGTCGAAAAAACACACAGCCATTTTTCCAGCCAAAGATAGGAGTCACAAAAAGCAGAAATATAGATATATTTAATCACTTGATGATCTTCATCAGATGACACTCACATGTTACACAATACATGTATGTTTTGTTCGATAATGTGCATATTTATATCCAAAAATCTCACTTTACATTGGCGCCTTATGTGCAGTAATATTTTGATTCCAAAACATCCGGTGATTTTGCAGAAATACTCATAAAAAACATTGATAAAAGATACAAGTGTATTTCACAGAATTAAAGATAGAATACATGAATAATGCAACCGCTGTGTCAGATTTCAATTTTTTTTTACAGAAAAAGTATAATCTGGGAACAGTGCTCAGAACCCAAAACAGCCAGAGGAATATCCGCCATTTTGGAATCAACAAAGTTAGAAACAACACCATAAATATTCACTTACCTTTGATGATCTTTATCAGAAGGCACGCCATTTATGTTCAAATAGCCATCATTTATGTTCAAATAGCTACTTGTTGTTAACATGTTCAGCCTATTAATCTATCTTCATGACGCGCAGGCACTTCATCCAGACAAAACTTGAAAGGTTCCGTTACAGTCCTTTAGAAACATGTCAAACGATGTATGGAATCAAACTTTAGGATGTTCTTAACATAAAACATCAATAATGTTCCAACCGAAGAATTGCTTTGTCTTCAGAAAAGCACTGGAACAAGAGGTAAGTCTGTCGGGAGCCCGTCATGAGACCAAGGCTCTCTACCAGACCACTGACTCAAAGAGGTCTCATGAGCCTCTCCTTTATAGTAGAATCCTCATTCAACATCTAGTGGAAGCCATAGAAAGTGCAACTTTATCCAAATCTCAATGTGTAGGCCAAGCTTTGAAAAACTACGAACCTCAGATGTCCCACTTCCTGGTTGGATTTTTCTCAGGTTTTCACCTGCCATATGAGTTCTGTTATACTCAAATCAAATCAAATGTAATCAAATCAAATTTATTTATATAGCCCTTCGTACATCAGCTGATATCTCAAAGTGCTGTACAGAAACCCAGCCTAAAACCCCAAACAGCAAGCAATGCAGGAGAATGTAGAAGCACGGTGGCTAGGAAAAACTCCCTAGAAAGGCAAAAACCTAGGAAGAAACCTAGAGAGGGACCAGGCTATGTGGGGTGGCCAGTCCTCTTCTGGCTGTGCCGGGTGGAGATTATAACAGAACATGGCCAAGATGTTCAAATGTTCATAAATGACCAGCATGGTCGAATAATAATAAGGCAGAACAGTTGAAACTGGAGCAGCAGCACAGTCAGATGGACTGGGGACAGCAAGGAGTCATCATGTCAGGTAGTCCTGGGGCATGATCCTAGGGCTCAGGTCATCCGAGAGAGAGAGAGAAAAAAAAGAGAATTAGAGAGAGCATATGTGGGGTGGCCAGTCCTCTTCTGGCTGTGCCGGGTGGAGATTAAAACAGAACATGGCCAAGATGTTCAAATGTTCATAAATGATCAGCATGTTCGAATAATAAGAAGGCAGAACAGTTGAAACTGGAGCAGCAGCACGGCCAGGTGGACTGGGTACAGCAAGGAGTCATCATGTCAGGTAATCCTGGGGCATGGTCCTAGGGCTCAGGTCCTTCGAGAGAGAGAAGGAGAGAATTAGAGAACGCACACTTAGATTCACATAGGACACCGAATAGGACAGGAGAAGTACTCCAGATATAACAAACTGACCCTAGCCCCCTGACACAAACTACTGCAGCATAAATACTGGAGGCTGAGACAGGAGTGGTCAGGAGACACTGTGGATCCATCCGAGGACACTCACAGACATCATTCAAACATCAGAGTGTTTTCTATCCAATACTAATAATAATGTGCATATATTAGCATCTGTGACAGAGTAGGAGGCAGTTCACTCTGGGCACGCTATTCATTCAAAAGTGAGAATGCTGCCCCCTATCCCAAAAAGGTTAATGCAACCCCTGTGTCAGATTTCAAAAAAGCTTTACAGCGAAAGCACACCATGCGATAATCTGAGTACAGCACTCAGCCACCAAAACAAGCCATGCCATGCCTGCCATGTTGGAGTCAACAAAAGTCAGAAATATCGTTATAAATATTCAATTACCTTTGATCTTCATCGGAATGCACTCCCAGGAATCCAAGTTCCACAACAAATATTAGTTTTTTTCGATAAACTCCATATTTATGTCTAAATACCTCCGTTTTGTTTGCGCGTTTAGTTCACTAATCCAAATGCACAAGGCGCGAGCACAAAGTCCAGAAAAGTCAAAAAAGTTCCATTACAGTTCGTAGAAACATGTCAAACGATGTATATAATCAATCTTTAGGATGTTTTTATCATCAATCTTCAATAATATTCCAACCGGACAATTCCTGTCATTAGAAAGCTCACGCTAAATAACTCATAGCTTTCAACTGACCCACCTACTGTGAGTGGTCTAATTCTCTCCCCACAATTGTGATTGTGTCACTGGCCTGCACACAATACCCCATAATCTCAAAGTGGAATTATGTTTTAAAAATGTTTACAAATGAATTTAAAAAAGACCAGCTGTGTCCTACTTTAAATGATGTTCAGCTTATAAAGGATTGATAAGGCCTTCATAAGCACTACATAAATGTTTTACAAAGCTTTTATAACCACATGTCATGCTTTATATGAGATAACTATGTGACATAACTCACTATGTCAAATATGATATAAACATGTGCTTTATAAAGGGTGGCATGTTGTGCTGAAGAACGCACACAATCTCAGTGTTTAGCCATAATTATGATTATGAGGCTGTGTTAACTGGGGGGGTTTGCTAGCTAAGGACTTAGCCTGATGACAAACACTACTCAGTAAGGTCACTCCCATATAATTATATGGTCACTCTCACTAAGGCAAACTTTGAATGGTTGATATCCCAGGTTTATATGTGACGTGTGCACAATAGCCTGGGGATGACGTAACACCAAGAAACACTTACCTTGATGACAGCCCCCAACATAAGAAAATTGGAAGTGGCTTTCTTCTGGAACCAAGTTAAATGTTCATCAGTAAACAAACATGCACACAACAATAGCCGTTACAACGGTGCTTGACACATTCACCCACTCCCCTATTGAAAGATTAGCCACAAAATGCTGGCACCATTGTAACCGGTAGTAATCAAGCCCTGGTCTCCAGCATGGGAACAGAAGAGGAATATCTAATGCAGTAGTCTCAGGTTGGACTACTACAAATCATCTTGGCTCTGACACACACACACACACACACACAACCTTTGCAGGTCCATCAATCAAATTAAATACCTCTCACACCCTAGAGTAACCTATGGATCATGAGAGGCGTCATAAATCAGTAGACTGTTAATAACCTAGTGTAGTGTCCTGTAATACTTCATTGGAAGTGAGACACCTTCTGTCATTCATAACACATCCATAAAGACTCTATATCGCATGACGCTGTACTTACTATAAAGTCAGACACCTTTGGTCATTCAAAACACATACATAAAGGTTTAATGATGTAAACACAAATGTATTAACACTTCTAGAATTATTAATAACAGCTAAAACAAATAAACATTAAAAAAACTTA